>NW_022145595.1:18674498-19244498 GCF_000002235.5 Strongylocentrotus purpuratus
TATTTTGATTCAATGATGTGACGTGGTGAAAAGGGGGTGTGGAAAGGGGAGTGGCACAATTCCACCGGTGGTGGTGGTAGAGGTAACATCTCTTGTCCCAATTTCAACTTTCCCAGTATTAAATTGTACAAGCGAGGTGATGGAGCTGCAAAAATGATGTTAATGATAATGATGATGATGTACCTGGTGATGATGATGGTGATGATGATAATGGTGATGATGTTAATGAAAATGATGATAATGGTGTTGATGATGATGAGGATGATGATGATGTTAATGATGATGATGATGATGATGATGATGATGATGTTGATGATGATGATATTGATGTTAATGAAAATGATGATGATGATGATGATGATGATGATAATGTTGATGGTTGTAGTGGTAGTGAAGATGATGATGATGATGATAATAATAATTACGATGGTGATTGTGATGATGTCAATGGTGGTGACAATGATGGTGATGATGATATTGATAATGCATATATCGCCACCATTCTAACACATCAGAAGGAAAGAGATTTACAAAAATACAATAAATACAGATTGATAAACTGAGAGGCTGAGAGACTATCAGTTGGAAAATATAAGAGGAAATGGTGCCAAATAATTATACGGCCAAATGTATAAGGGACGAAATCTGAAAACAAACTTTACGTAGGATCATGTCAACATCTTTTGATTGATATATCTGTGGTTTTTCGGAGGAATCGTAAAAAGACACAACTATGATAGGAATTTTATCTTCTGTATAATCCTCTATCCCTAAGGCATGCATAACATTTTAAAGCCTTGTTATTGAAGAGATCATCAATACTTACATAGATTTATTGCCATTGATGGCGTCTGAATTCACGAAATTGCTAAAGATAAAATATTTGTGTAGTGACAAACAAAATTATGATACATCACTTGCGTAAAGTATGTCGTCGTTTTGACGACAGTGCGAGATACAATTTGTGTTTACAAAATAATTCGAAAATACTATTTTGGGATGACTGTGCAAAAGGCAAAGTAGGTAAATATTAGAGTCATGAGACACACGTGAACAGAAGGATGGTTTGATTTATGATCCATTTTATATTGTGGGGGTGTCGTGGTATAGTGGTTTATTCCCTTGGCTCTCAAACCAAGGGTAGAAGGCTCGAATCTAGGTCCGGCACCGACGTCTTTTGGCAAGACGCTAGTCCACATTTGCCACTTTCTCTATCTAGGTGTTAATGAGTATGCTGAAGAAACCGGGTAGACTTTTTTCATTTAGTTTATACACAATTCTGAGTGTAGTAGAAGAAGATGAGCAAAAGAGAGGTACCAAAGTATATTAAAAGTGTAGTGTAGCATGATAGGAGTACAATGTGAGGAAAAAGTTAAGAATAGCATTAAAAGTAGTGCAAAAATATACATAAAAGCCATGGCTTACGAGGAATTGGCATTTGTATAAAGTAGAAAAGCAGAGGAGAAAAAAAGCGGTATTACATGTAATAGCATGATGATGATGTTTGCCAAACTAAAAGAAAACACATAACTTTCTTAACTTGATACAAGGAATAGATACAACAAAGGGTCTAATTATCCATAAAAATAGAAATAAGTTCAATCCACGAATCGGTACATGCACATTTACTTATGAACGTAAGTTTGTAGCTAGGAAGGATGTAAGTAGAAGATGAAGTACTGATGTACATGACTACTTAGAATGTCAGGAGGTGTATAATGTGAGTAAGTGAGTAAAAATAAGAGAGTTCATAAATGGGAGGGGGTCTCTACTGAGTTGAGATATAGAGGAAAACTGACCGATGCCATTAACGAAAGGATGGTCATGGTAAGAAAATGGGGAACACATGAAATGAAGAAAAAAACAGCATGGAAAAAAGAGGAAGGTTAAGAAATAAGGGATAGAGGGAGAAATTAGAATTTTAGAAAGATAACATGAAAAGGAGTATGTTGAGAGAAAAGTTGAGACAAAGAGAGATTGGGAAGATATTTTTTTAAAGGCTTAGAAAGAGACCGAAATAGTTAAGAGAGGGAAATTTTGAGAGTGTGGGAATAGATATGTAAATAAGCAGAGAAAGAGAAAGAGTAAGAAACAGAGGGAGAAAGAAAGAGAAAGACATGTACGGACGTAAAAAGATAGGGAAGGGAAGAGATAACGGGAGAGAGAGAGAGAGAGAGATAGACAGAGAAATAGAGATGAGAGCGATAAAGCAAATACAGAGAAAAATACGAAAGAAATGTTTAGAGTTGTAGCCGTGACATTGATAGTTGTAAATTTGACAAATCACCCATTATCATGCCTGCCCTAAACCATCAACAATGCCTTGAAGTTTCTTCGTCTGTCCGGCTCTCTGAAGGGACAAAAGTGCGAATTAGTCAACGGCGCCAGCGAGCCATGTCTAAATTCCTATTGTCAAGAGTGTCGTCTGCCCTTAAATTAAGTCGCCATGTCAAAGGTTTTAACAGTCAAAGTTCTACAATAATTTTACGCCAACACTGATTGTCTGGTGTAGTCCCACGCACTAGATTTCGCCTCCGTTTAGATTCTATTTTAGAGTCCATGGTTATATCAAGAATACTATCATTTCTATAACTTTAGGGGGGATTATATTCGTTGCCGTCCTCATTTTTTTTTATCCTGCGTGTCAACGTGGCCTGATCGATGAATGAATACATGAAAACAAATATTTAGTTTGCATACTGTTGTTGTATGACAATGTTGTTGAAAATTATCTCTCTTTCTTTCTCTTTCTCTCTCTCTCCCTCTCTCTCTCTCTCTCTCTCTCTCTCTCTCTCTCTCTCTCTCTCTCTCTCGCTGTGTCTGTCTCTCTCTTATATATAATAGATATAAGTATGCACAAGTGCGCGAGCACGAGTGTGGACGTGGGTGTACGTGGGTGTACGTGTGGGTGTGGGTGTACTTTATGCATATGACGTGAACAAACACACACATACACAAGCAAATATACACATATACACACACAAAACCAGTACATTTAATTTATGATATAGACCTATCATTTGAAATTATACATTATAATTCATAGAAATTTCGGCATTTTGAAAAGCTTTCTCGTTTCTATATTTCGGTAAATATGACCTATTATTTGGTGCATATTGTCCCACTAAAATAGATCTTTAGGATTGGAGGGTAAGAGGTCGATTTTGTACAGAAAATACGAAATGAATTCTATGGATTAATGACCTCAATTCGAAGAAGTCAGGGACATATCTTACAAAAAGTCTCAATTGATCTCGATTGATTTAAATTCCTTCAATCAATAAGGGAGTTTACAGATACAATCTGCGCATGGGCAGATAAAGGTCATTTGTACCAAAAAGGTAAAACCCACAGAGATGAATACTGGATATGCGCTCATGAAAGTTATGTAACATTATTCATTTATGCACCAACGGTACATTCTATGATACGCAGGTGGAAGTATTCTTGTCAAGAGGGCAAACAAAAGGTATTCATGAAGCACATCTAGGACTTTGGCAGTTATTATTCTAATATGCTCAAAGTGGAACTTCTCCATGTGTAAAAGACCTGTGGATATTTGGGGTCATTTGTACCATGTGCTCCTATCTCTTTAGTACAGAATTGCGATTGGTATCAAGTTAGAATCATTTTCATTTCTCGAAACCGTTGATAAGTTGGGGCTCATATTAAAAATTTCTTATTCATTGCTACATCACGCTTACAATCGTCAATTAGTTCATTGGTAGCACTTCCGCCATATTTCTAGATTAATTTCTATCTAAATCATTTTCATTTCAGACTGTTTATGAAGGGAAAAAGAGGGCGAGGGGTGGGAGAGAAAGAGAAAGACAGGGAGAAACAGAGAGAATGGGAGATTGAGAGAGGAGGAAGAGGGGTAGATAGACGAAGATAGAATGGGCGACAAAAAGAAAAGGCGAGAGAGTGACTGTGTGGTAAAGAAAATAAAAGAGCAGGAGTGGTGTGGAATGATAACCAGGAAATAGATGCATTGGGAGTCGGGTAAATTCAGAGAATAACAGAACAGAAAGACATGTTTTAAAGAAAATAAAGGAGAGAAAGAAAGAGGGGGCAGATGACAGACATATATATTTCGCAAATAGATCCATCACAACATATCTATCTAGGGTGTTGTGAGTGTTTTATGGGACCTTTGTATCTTTACAGCACCCAGTCTCTGGCGGATCATCGCGTTGATGTATCGGCCATGCATCTATCATCAGACACAAAAGATTTGACAGCAAAACAAACACTCCTACAAAGACACACACCGCATCTTTTAGAACTATACCATTGTGAAGAAGTGGCTAAAGGGTTCATATTAAACTAAAATCGGGCGCGAGCACCCGTACTACAGCATTCTAAAGCCTACCAAATCACTGACCCCCTTTCGTGTAAGTAACCTTTCTCTTTATAAAATGTGTTTAATGGGCACGTTTTATGGGGGCTCTAATTTTTTGAGGGATTTGGCGCTTGGAGCGGGTGACAATAATACTTTATCGGTGATTCGGCAGGGGACAAGGAGGCCATTACAGGGGCCATTAATCCACCATTAGCAAAGTCGAGGGTCTGGTTGAGGGGAACAAAGATACAAAGAGGGGTAAAATGGTCCAGACCAGGGCAACTATTGGACCACCATCAATACCAAGTTACAAGTGTTAGGCGAGGCCCGAAGAAGGGGGAGGGCAATGGAACTGATAGCATTGTCACTACGAGGACTTAACAAATCCACACAAAAAAACATCTATCTATCTTTCTTTAGAGAATAACCAAATTTGCCGGTTTTGTTTTGTTTTTGTTATTGTTGAAATTTATGTACTATAGTTTGTTCAACAGTATACTTTAAACTTGTGAGCTGAAATCAATGCTTATCTTAGAGCAGCAGTGAGCTGTGATGAAAGGGAATTGATGTTTGTCCGACATGTTAGGATTCGTTATCCCAAATAACAGATACAAACTTGTTTCTCTTCAATTCAATACATCAGAATTGGAAAGACAAGTAGAAGCTAACAATCAAAGAGAAATTGTGATTATTATTATTAATAATAAATGATCTACAAAAGTTAGTCGAGACACTTAAAGGAACACCAACAAGACTGACAACAAACCGAACAATACTTCTACTGACAAAGAATTTCGGAGTTTCGGTTTAGCGATGTGACTGTGTTTCAACGTATACGAATAAATATCCACTATTATACAACACCTACGTGGATCCTTGTCATTTGATTGGACGATTGTTGGTCACATGATATTCAATAGATGGTATATTGCACGGTCGTGCATTTTTGGTTATATGCGCCGTGCATTTTTGGCTATATGCAGACTGCGTACCTCTCTGCTGCATGTGCGCGTATCCCTGCGTGTATCTGACGCGAAGGCAATCTGCATGTAATTGAGAAGGCTTGACTCGAACTTTAATTTATCTTTATAACGAGTAAAGCATAATTTGTTGATTAACGTTCTATTAGGTCTTCTTCGATGTTGTATAAAACATATAATGAATGTTTTTCATTCGTTTAATAGTGCAAATATGTTCATTCGTTGAAAGATTAACGTTAATTCTATTCAACTCGGCTGACGCCTCGTTGAATAGAATGTTAATCTTTCAACTCATGAACATATTCGCACTATTGAACTCATAACCATTCATTATTTGTATAATAATGTGCAAGATATGTTCACATCGAATGAAATTGTTGATATAACCCCTTTAAGGATTGGGTGTTAAGCACATCACTTCGCATATTTGTCACGAAATTTAAGAATGGTATCATGATGTCTTTTGTAAAATAAACTTGGAATATCATATTTCAAGGTCATCACTATTCATCACAGTATGCTATAGAACGGATTTGATGTCGTAAATGGGACAATAAAACAGACACGTGCTCTGTCCCTATTGTGTACAGCAAAACTTTGTCAGATTATAAGTCGCATGCTGGGCGCCAGTACGCAAACCACTGATAAAGAATCAGACACCATATTTTGTCAGGTTCTTTGATACTTTTTGGGGGATTGGCGTTGGATGTGTAAGGTTCCCATGACAACGATGGGGTATTCAGCGATTTATGATCAGCGTTGGAGTTTGGTATGAGAATGAAAAGCATCGTGGTGATGATTTGTGTTGTGAAAATATATGCCAAAGGTCGCGTGAAGTTGAAAGTAACACTGTGCACATCCTAAGGTGGTAATTGAAACACCCCTGCAATAATAGATGTATATTTCAAATTTATTTAGTTTTGTCCAAATAACATTCGCCTTTTAATTTTTCTTCAAATGATACTTAATCCCCTCATTTGTCTTGTACACATTATAAAACTTAACATCTTACAAACTAAGGGATAAGGGTGCAATTCTGCTACAAAAGCAGTACCCTCTGCTACAATAGCAATAGGCTACCTCCGCCAAATAAGCGTAGGTGGATGCAAATCTGCACCCACATTGGGCCCTTTCTTCTTAGTGTGTAAGGACCTAATGATTAATGTCAGGTTCATACCTATATTGTATAGTGTACGATTTAAGGGCAATTAGACCTTTAAAAATCATTGATGTAATCATGTATAATGATGATGACATCAAAAATAGTTCTTTTTTTACAACCAAGTTACATCACCAGTCAGGTGAACCTCTTCAATAATTTAATGACGATGAAAGTAAATCAAGACAAGAAGTTGCTAGAATGAAGAAGAGCAAAGAAAAAAAGAGATATTTCTCTATTAATACTCGAATCGAATATTGAACATACAATATGGTGGACATCAGGATATCACACATCTTAATGAGGAAAGTAAAAAAGTGTTATGAGTCGATGGATGGGGAAAAATACAATGACTATGAAACGAAAAATATGTGCAGCTCACTGAAAATACCACATGATTCATTCATACAAAGACTATGAAACGAAAGCAAAAATAGAAGGAATGGAAATACCAGATAAACCAACACATTTTGACCTTGATTACGTTGATGGTGAATCGCAACGCAAGAATAGCACTAGGCCTTGTTTCATGAAAGCTTGTAACCAACTACGAATGCTAAATTTCTATGACAAATTTGCTCTCAGCCAATCAGATGTCACGATTTCAGAAGCTAATAACAGTTTATGTAACGTGTTATTGATGACATGTTTTATGAAAGTGGGTCCTGATATCTTAACTCCCCCACGGACACGGCGTCGTGCCGGCATGACATCTACTGATGACGTTACATCGTTTTCCTAAGATTGGAACCATTTGTATCTTCACCGTCTCATCCGAGACAAAGAATCTAATATAGCTAATCTATCAACACTGAACAGACAAATAAGAAGAAAGTATGAATAACTACTACGAACAGACATCTGGTATACAATAGATGTTGTATGTTATACGACACGGATATAAATCATCTCATGTCTGTATTAATCTTTGGTTTACTGTCAATGAAAAGCCACAGCCAGCATGTTTGTAATATAGTAGAATTAACGATTTAAGAACATGTGACATGTCTTAAGCTACCTCCTGCCACAATAATGTACCACGTGATCACGGATGTGACCGCTGATTGGACCGAACGTAACGCTACCAATGATCAAAACAAAGCGGCCAAGAGGCGTGCTTTATTATCAATAATATTCTTAGACAAAGAAGGAGGTAATAATGTAATCTACTTTCATTTATTTAAATTCCAAACCACATCTGGTCCTGTATGTAAAGATAAACACATAAAGAAGCCTTAACCACGCGCTGCAACCGGTAATGTGACGTTAATGCGATAATAAATGATGTTCTCTTCAATACGTTAATGTGCTAAGAACATGAATGGAGAAAATCTCAGAACTGGGGTGCACGAATGTCTCCAAGGATTCGAGGTGGTTGCATCTTCTCTCTCTTTTCATTCGCAATATTAATGTTGTTTGTCAGGAGCACATTTTCAGTTTTCTTTGGTCTGGTAAAGAAACAATGTGACAGCTGCCTTTTTATAAAAAAAAAGAATTACTGGAGATATTTCGAATGTTTACAAAAAAGTGATAAATCAGCGTCACTATTTTTCAAACTTTGACAATCTAAAAGAATATTATTTACTCAGATATTTCATGACTTATCGAGGCATTTCAATTACGTATATACACTGAACTATCAGTAAACTTCTGAGGCATGTTTGATAATAGTTATATTTTTCCATTCATCTAATTCTAAATCACTGAAACCTAAAGCACACAATTCAGTGAGTGAGATGGGGAGAAAGGGGACATTGTAAAGGGAGCGATATGGGTTCGAATATGGAGAGGGGTGGACATTTTACACCTCATCCCACGTCGTTAATTTGTTAAAGGCAGACACATAACAACTATATAAAGAAGACGGTGTCTTCTGTAGATGCAACAATATATAATCAACACATTATTTTGTACATCAATCACACATCAACGCTGAGAGTATTCAAGAATGTTACTCGATCTTTGAAGAAAAAAAATAAGAAAGAGTCACTCGAATCTGGAGTTTTTCTCTTTACAAAAGAATCATCAAAATATCACGACTGCAAGCTCAACAAAATTGTTCAATTATTATAGTCATTACTATTCAATGTAGTCATACTATGCAGAATATTAATTACTTAAGAACCTATATCTTTTATACCTATATATCAAACAAAGCACACTGTGAAAAGGTTGGGCAATATTTTCCAACACTTTGCCAATAGTCAACCCAATTATTTATTGGGCAATATTTTCGTATTTTGCCCAACAGTTGGTCAAGATTTTCCCAACAAGTGGGCTACCGTATAGTCGGGCAGTTGAAGGGTCATATCTTTGCCCAAATTTTGGTCAAAATATGAAACAATTATGCACGTGTGAAGTAGCGTACTTACGTTTACCAATACCACTGGACAAAATATTGCCCAATAGATGGTTGGGTTGACTATTGGCACAACGTTGGGCAAAGTGTTGAAAAAATATTGCCCAACCTTTTCACAGTGCAATGAGGTTGCGGGAATGAGAAAATTATAGGGGAGCGAGATGGAATAGACATGATATATATGATGATAAGGAATACCAACTTACTAGTCCTGCTTCCCTGGCATGCCATGTATCCGTTGGTCACACGGGGTCCATGCTCGACGCCATCTCTGTCGTAAAGCTCTTGTTTTATATCCATCCTCTCAGCCATCTTCCTTCAGGAACCCAGTCGAAAAACAACAACGATTATACCTTCCGGGGAACCACAGCAGATGATGTCAAAGTACGTTAGAGTGCCAATAGGCCAAACAATCTCTGATGATTAAGAAGGTTATGCCAGTGTCTTGCTGTTGCTTTCAAAATCTATTTTTGTATTTGAATGTTTGTTAGTTACTGATAGCTCATCAGGTTCATCAGGCAGTGGTACATCTACTGAAAACTAAACAGTTCTGAATTTCCGACGTCAATTATACCTCAATCATTGTTCAGTATGTCGAATAGAATTGATATTCCAAATATGAGAAATCAATATTTTTGTTTAACTGGATCAAAAGCCAGAGGGCAGTTTTGTTTGGGAAAATCCCTTCAAAACATTTATGCAAGTCGAATAGGTCTACTCACATGAACCGCACACAAATGAACCTAGGAAGCACTGTTAAAAGCAGTATAGCATATGTGCCAAAATGAACACAGACATTCGATTTTTACTGAATCCACAAAGCTTACACTTGATGTAAATTAATGCTGTCCTTGGAAATCGGAGGTGCATCGGATAGGAGAAGTCGAAGTCCTGGATAAGTTAAAGATGAGGGGTATAGCTAGCAGATTCACAGCTCGATGGGCAACAAATGACCGCGAAAGACCATGAAAAAGACGAAATCCGAGCTTAGGCCCTAGCACGTACTGGAACAAGAATATCCGATGGAGTCAACGGCAACTTCGTAGAGTTCGACTGTCTCTGGAGTTAAAGTTTGTAGAAATAAAACTTTTGGTGAGTTGTCTGGTGAGCAAATTTCAAAGCCAGCTTGGGGCATCACCTCTGAATATAGTGAACACAACGGAGAGGTGTCGAAAAGCTGCAAACGTAACGTCAATGAAGCGTGTAAACAGATCTAGGGTAGTAAGTGTCCTAAATGATTGTGTCCATACCTGGTTTATTCCCCGATTCTTGATTCACCGTTGTTTTTCTTTAAGAAATGGGAGTTTTATTCAGACAGCAAAAATATCCAAGCCTCATTCAGGAGGAGACCTTTGTATGTAAAGGGTTACTTTCCTCTTTCAATTCGGGTAAGTTATCATAAATTTCATGAATCAAATATGAAAACACAACATTCGATATCATTCGGTGGAAATAAACATCAATATTCATTACAATTTCACTCTTTAATACGAACTTCCTCGTCTTGTTTTCCTCTAGAACAATTCATCATAAAAAAGCGTCACTAAGTGTTATGTTTTAATATAATTCTACAATTACAATAATCTGTTGAGCAGGCTAAATTCCGCTAATCAATAAAGATATGCGTTTCGAAATGCCACTAACTTTATTTTGTTCTGGAGTCAAAATCTGTCCAAATGAGAGAGAAGACTTGCTCTGTTAAAACAGGAAATCTCAGTTCAAATCCGATAAAATATTCATAATTTCCTTACCGAGTAAAGCTATTGAATCAGTGGAAAACTTTGTATAGACGAATCCGTCAATTTTGCTTTAAAAATCGGGATACGCATTATCACACCGTTGGTGTCGTCTGGAGTTGAAGATTAAAGGTGATGGGTATGTCAAATGGTAGGGTTGGGGTGTTTATTGGGCGTGGTCACGGAACGACAGGTGGGAGCGGATTCGTTCTGGATATCAAAGACCATGAATCATATCTTCATAATTCTTTTCAAGATATTACTTCTATACTTCTGCACAGGGTATTTGATAATCTTCTTTTTACATAGCTGTTATCAATACTGAAGACATCTCAATAAGTGATACTCCATGTGTCGTTTTATTCTTGATTTTTGTTCTTCTTCTTTATTCTCTTCTTTCTTTCTTCCTTTTTTTTTTGCTTTTTCTTTAATGGACGGGAATCACCGAATAATATACACATATGATGGACGGGGAACGTATTAGATGAATGACAGATCAAGAAAAGAAAATTTGTGAATGCTGTTCCATTGTCATGGCCAACAAAGAGTCAATACTATGAATGGATTATCACCCTGTAAAAAGAGAGATTTGGTGATATAATTAATCAAGAATTTAGGCAGGTTTTTCTTTTGTTACTCAAAGATGGATGGTTGAGGCAGCATATCTTTCTTGACACGCTTAGCGGGAGAGAATTCCTGCCGTGATGGTTGGAATGAGGGGTAATTTGTCCCCAATCTATAAACTTTTAAATGGAAGAATGATTAATTTCAGTCATGGATCCAGGATTAAATCTCAGGCCAGTGAGGGGACATGAGCCCCCCAAATCCGTGACAAGCAGAGATATTGGTCATCAGAGTTAGAGGTGCCTTTTTACCCCAAATTTTTTGAGAAACTGAACATTGAAGGAACAAATTGTATTACTTTATATGTGTCTTTTAACTCTAAAGTTTCATGAGAACAAGGATGTTGTCACTTTTGAAAAGTGAATACATCGGAGCAAAAAGAATCGTACCTGTGATATCTTTTTCTCTTGCATAAAATGTGTAGTAATGGTATAACAGATTGAGCTTTGACCGGGGAATCGTATCCCCATGCCCCCTCACCCTGGATCCGAGATTTCATTTATGTAGTGTCAGGTTTTATAGTACATGTTATTGGAATTGTCATTGCTCCCCCCCCCCCCCCCAACCCCTTCTGCGGATACGACGCTGTAGTAGGTTAACATACTGAACTCAAGAGCAGTTGTAACAAAATCATGAGGATAACGTCACAACTGTAAGACTTTGGAAAAAAATTGTATTCCCCTTTGCGGCCGACCCCAAAATATTAAAATCTACGGTCAGCTTTTATTCATCAAAGATTTTTTCTCCGTTTTTTGAGAAAAAAAGTGTGTATCAAAGCCTTCAAAACTGAAAAACTATCAGCCTAAAGAAGGAAAAAATCGACCGACCGACCCAGGTGCTGGCACCTAAAGGAAGTCTGTGTAGGCCTAATGTGCGTGCAGCTCTGGACTAGAATACAAAGAGTAAGACCAGGAATAGACCAAAGTTAAGTCTCTTGTATCGACGTTTTCTTTTTCATCGAGACTACGTCGGACTCCAATACAATGACCGCCTCTACACACAGATGTTGAATAATTTAACTTTTATTTTAAACATTCCCCATACCGGACGATTATTTCTATCTAAAAAGTGGACCAGGACCTGGTCTAGCTTGCAGTCCTATCAGAGGGAATTTCATGAGGCAGTGGCTTTATCCCAGACACTGTAGCGAGCGCGACAGGAAAAGATACTCATAACCTAAGAGTCCGACAATTACGGTCCCCCGGGCCGTAGGGAGTAATGTATTGTAAAGTTGTCTTTGGTTTGTTGACATTTGGCACGGGATGGTACCTCATTTAGCATAATAAAATTGCTGTGCTAGAAATTTACACTTGTGTTTATGTGAATTTGCACTAAGTTGAATAATGAATTTTTTAGTTATCGAAGTTGAAAGATCAAAGTGCAATTTTGTGTTTTATCGGAAAGGTCCGAGCTGACATCCCTCTGCGATCGAAAATGTGCACTTGCGTAGTATTTTGATGAACATCTCTCTTCTGACATAATGTTGTTCATTCTGCTTCCTGGGGGACAATGACCCGGTTATTTGAGGGGCATGTGACAGCCCTCCCCGACATAATTCACAATTTCTTTTTTTTTTGTATTGCAGCGATACTATTTCCTTTGGAAAATGTCAAGTATAAGGGATATACTCTGGCGTCATTTGCCATGCTCTGCATTGGAGGACGGGATGGCCAAACCTGACCACTACGGTTAGCTGCCCACCTTTTCATCAATGACTAAGATGTTCTAAATCACTTTTAAGGATTATCTTCTATTGGCTTAATTTGATGACCGTTTTAAGACAGGCTCTTGGCCGAATACCAGGTTGCAATCATTGATACTGTTATTACACCAGTAAGCTAGGGCTCGATGTTTTACCTATTTAGTGTATTCAATTCAATTCAAAGTAACGCTTATTTATTTATTTTTTAAACAAAATAACATGATGTAAACATAATGACATAAACAAATTTGAAGAGCATTTCACATCAGGCAGAAGGCGCCAATCCCATTCACGCATAAGTTTGTGTCGGATACGCTTCTACAAAACAGTACGATACAAAAATATAAGAGGAAAAGGGACGAATAAATGGAAAAATTACGAATTTAGAGTAAAAGATGTTGGAAACGTATACTGCAACAAAACAAAATGACATGCATGATGGCGTATAACTATGCAAAATTATGTGAATCCTGTAACGCGATACCTTTATTAACCTTTGCAGATTTTATTTTAAGCCAAAGCTCTCATTAAGATCTCGAAAATGAATCCTAATACTTATCTTGGATCCTTTATTACTTCCACGTATGATTATCCCACTGATCTCAAAGGAATTCATTTGGACTTTAGTGAGTTGATTGTGTGGAACTGTTAATGCGATAGAGTCTAGTAACTCCCTGAAAAGTATTTTTACGGCTATTGGTGTGCCCTTTTTTTGTCTTTCTTTTCTTCGCTCATCGTCCCTTGGGAAAGATGAAAAGAAGAACGAAATGAGAGAAAGAATTAAGAACGAAAGAGGAAGTAGTTAAATGAAGCGGATCAGAAATGAGACAGATAACAATCAAGTTGTACAGAAATGTAAACCAAAAAGGGAAGATGATTGATAGCTTCAAGAACCAGGAAAGATTAAGACCCCATTCACACTCACCCGCCGGTCTCATTAAGAGCGGTCTAAAGTGAGTGTGAAGACACAACCGTGCCAGGAAGCGTACCTCTAGACCGGTTCAGAAGACCATTTCGGATGTGACCTCATTCACACTCACCCTGTTAGACCGGTCTTAGTCAAAGCGGTCTCAATAAGAGCGGTCAAACGTGGATGTGAAGACACAACCATGCCAGGAAGCGTACCTTTAGTCCGGTCTAGAAGACCATTTCGGATGTGACCTCATTCACACTCAAACTGTTAGACCGGTCTTAGTCAAAGCGGTCTCAGTAAGAGCGGTCTAACGCGAGTGTGAAGACACAACCGTGACAAGAAGCGTACCTCTGGACCGGTCCAGAAGACTACATCGGGTATGTGGTCTGAAGGGCCGGTTCGTTATGAGCCCATGGTGAGCTGGGTTTTGTTCTCCGGTGACAATTGTTCATTTTGTCAAAGATAAGTGTTATTATACAATACCATACCCACTTACATTACGATCCCTTACCATACTTCATCATACCATAATTACCATACCATACTTTATGATACCATTATATACCCTATTATTACCCGTATCAGACATCTGAGCTGGTCATTTACAAAACCGTATTGCCCTAGTTTTCACTAGCAGTGGGAACGGAGGGGTATATTCTTTGTATTTTCCTTGGTCTCCCTGCGCGTATTGAATTTGCGTGTAGAGACGAGTGAAAATATACCTTGGTATTTTCCACGGTCTCGCATTTTCATTGCGCATCTATTAATATTATGCGTACGAGAACCTGCGCACTTTGCGCGCACTCTATTGTGACGTAGTAATCACACCAAATACACACTGTTTGTAGTGTATCGAAAATTTTGTCAAGCACTGGATGCACAGTGTTGGTTTGACAAAGTTTGTTCAGTTCTTGAGATTGTCATGGTGGATGTCTCTATTTGCTCTAGATGTCTGATTTGGATAACAATAAAAATATTGACTGGCTTTACTTTCGGGGGATATCAGAAATATTGACCGCGCTAAGACCATATTGCCCTCGTCTTTCGACTCGGGGCAATATGATCTGAGCTTGGTCAATATTTCTGATATACCCCTCAAGGCCAGTCAATATTATATAATTATACCATAACATAATTAATACCATATCATACCATATTTAATGATACCATTCTATACCCTATAATACCATAACGTATCTTATCATACCATATCATGTCATACTTTATGATACCATTATATACCCTATAATACCTTAACATATATTATACCCTATAATACCTTAACATATATTACCATACCATACCCTGCCATACTTTATGATACCATTATATACCCTACAATACCATAACATATGTTATGATACCATTTCATTATATACCCTACAATGTCATTGCATACCTTACCTTACCATATCATACTATACTTTACCATACCATACCATACTTGACCGTATATAATGCCATACCACATCATACCTTATCATTACATAATACTGTACTCTACTGTACACAACCATATACGTTACCACGCCATTTTATACTTTACCACACGTTAACTTATGCCTTACCACACCATATAAAATAACATACGTCTTACCACACCATGCCATGTTATATTTACCATATTATATCATACAATAAAATAAATAACTCATACTATAAAGTACACGACACCGCATTAGGCCCTTACACACCATTCCAAAAAATAATGTATGATACTGTTACCAAACCGAACTACCCTTTACCACAACATACCATACCATACCGTATCATATCATATCACACATCTATTTTAAAAAATATGATAAAATACTTTTGAGAGGAGGATTATATTTAAGAACTGAGTGATAAACGACTCTAAACTCCTTTCGTCTTCCATTTCTTTTCTTTCAACATTCCCAGGAGCCTCCAAGTCAATAGGAAGACATGCATGGTAGGGAGGGGGAAAGGGATCGTGAAGCCTACCAAAGGTTGGAAACCAATAGAAAACGTCTCCACTCAATCACTTTGAATTGTGCGCTCTTTTAAGATGGCTATTGTAAACATGAAAACATCCTCTCTTTTTTTTTAATACGCCCTTTTAAGACCTCTGCCAATTGCAGTCAGTGCAGGGGTTAGTGCAAAAGATTATTCAGATGGCGGCCAGTGGAATTATTGCTAAACATTCCACTTCACATATTCATTGAGAAGAAAAATTGCAACTCTTTAGAATTGTTTGTACTTCACTATTCGTTAACTAAAATCCAAGTTGAATAAATCTGTTTGCGAAAATGTAGCTAGTATGGAGTAGTGGGCTTCAGGGTGCAGTCTTTTAAACCGACAGCCAACGAGATCGTAGATGTCGGTCTCGTGGACCATGTGATGACTCTCCAGGGGGTGTTTCACAAAGATCCTAAGTCGAACTTAACTCTAAGTTGGGCTTAAATATTGTGGAGAGCTATTTGTAGCCTTAAAATAAAATATAATAAAATAAAAAAATTGAAGTATTTTAGACTTTTCATAAATTACACATCCAGAACATAAACTTTTCTTGATATAAATAGAAAATATGAATGATTTGAATCAACAATTTATGCCTTTTAAAATAACTTTTACAAAATATTTTCAAAGATGCTAACGGCTTTCCATAATTTTTAAGTCCATCTCAGAGGTAAGTTCAACTTAGGATCTTTGTGAAACACCCCCCCCCCCCCCAGAAGTTCCAGGAGACTGAAATCATCAGTCTTGGGGTGATGTCGGTCTTTTAGGCTGTCGCCGGCATTTAGATAAACTAAACGAAGCTACCTTCAACTGAAAGAGAAAATAGACGAAAAAAGTAAATCTATTGCGAGCTAAACGTAGTCTAGAGTAGCTAATTGGAACTAACTGAGTAAGCTAAAGTGACCAAGGATAAATGAAACTACCTTAAATATGCTGAAGAGTGAACCGAATGTGACTGTCTCGATCCAAAACCAAGTAGCTACAAGTAGGACAGTGGGGCTTTAAAGAAACAAATAGACCATCAAAAATCTAGCGATATAACCATGTTTGAAATAAAATGAATTCTAATCGGGGTTTTCAGTTGATTTTGTTCCTATCTGTCTCAATTTCACCCTGGACGGTTTCCTTTTTAATGCATCTATACGGCCTTCGTTCCACAAGACTCCACATGCCACTCTTGTTCCGGTCTCGTAGCGCGACCTAGAAAGGTGTCTCTTGCGCACCCCTGCTTCACCCCTTGCGCACACTCTCTTACCCCTATAGACTCCTTAACGCACCCGTTTAACCTCTCCCCCTCGTCTTCCCACTTTCCTGGCCTTTTTTCAAAATAGTACATTGACCGGGGCGTCGCACTCCTCTCGCCTTGCAGGGGACGTTGAAAAAAGACCAGACTATTGTAGACTCATTAACGGGGTCGGGAGGGTCATTACATAATAGCACCCCCTTTATGAGTGCTCTTTTGACTTCTCTATTCGATCAGATAATCCTATTCCGTTACAGAGTGGCGCTCCTATTCATGTGGTCAATGAGAATCAATTTAGCTTTTATTTTGCACGCTGACGTATTTTGTAAGGTTGCATCGGAATTTGTTAACTTCGTCGTTTCCCTTCCCTTCATACCTTTATCGTTGTTTTAAGATAGTTTCTATAATTCTATTTCAACTCAGCAATTAAAACTACCCAAAAGTTAAATCAACAAATACAAAAAACCACAATACCAAGAAAATTGATTATTCTTAAAGGCTCCTTTTCAACTCAGCAATCTTCAAATACCAAAACTAACATCAACAAATGAATTAGTATTGAATATGTATAATACAATATTATCATTCTGTGTCATTACACGTGTAAGACATAAGACAGGATTTTTATAAATCATTTTACTTTATCATTCATCTTCTTTATGTCCTCCCTTATCTTCTGACATCCCTTTGAAAAAAATTAGGATTTCGACGATTCAACTGCTCTTTCGTTTTACCTTCTCTTGGGGAAATCGACTTGTTTGTTTGATCGTTTGATTTGTTTTATTCATTTATTTCTATTTTCTCTACAAAACTGCTTTCAATTATGAATATACACAATATAACCTAATAAACATTATAAAAACGGTGGGATAGCTTTGCTCTTTCTAGAGGTCTAGTAAGAAAGTCATTTCATGGTCTCTTTCATAACTTATGCCATCTGATAATCATGTAACATGGCTGATATGAGAATGTATTATACGTCTGCTCTTTAAAAGAAAATGAGATAGTCATGTGGGATTGTTTTAATCATCACCTCAAAACAAAACAAAATAACTGAGGGTATAATTAGAAGTAGACTTGAGTCCAATTTGTCATTGGAATTTTCACGTTTCCGCTCACATTTCTTTTTACTCGTGACCTTTATTAGAGCTTCGTTGCTCAAAGTAAAGAGCAGAAAATTGACACGCGGTTTTTTACTTTTATCGCCAAATGAAGACGGAACTGACGGATTATCTTTCTTTTTCAAAAGGAGCCCGAACGAAGGCCAGGAAAAGAATAGGGATAGGCAAAGACAAAATCGATAGCTTTCACAAACTACAAGATTAAATTGACCACAGCTATCCAAAAAGAAAACGTAGAGGGTTTAACTCCTATTTGCTTTTCAAAAGACCCACATTTTGTTTGTTTAGATTGGTATGCATTCGGGAACATCGATACTCTATTGGGAACTGCTCTCTGAATAGGAGAAGAAAATATATAATTGTATTTAAAGTGTTTAAGAAGGTAAACGAACGTTTCAGGACAAACTGTTTTAATATCGATGCCCCCTAACCCATCTTCTGTTTTTTGTTGTTGTTATTTTTGGAGGCGCCAGACAACTTAAAGAAATCCTTTGCGATTTCGTTTCTCTTATTGTTCTTCTCTTTCTTTCATTTGTGTGAGGTTAGCTTAGTCAATTGATCGGCTTTTCATATTCCACGATTGAGGACGGACGAATAAGAATGGCAGATAGAAGAATAGGTGATGGAAAGAATAGGTTCGGGGACAATAGAAGGGAAATTAAACAACTCTGAGGCCGACGTCACTCTATAAAGTACATCTAGAGGTCCTTCTCTAATGATTTCACAGCGAGGTAGTGATGAAATGAAAGCTTCCGGATAATAAGGTCAATTAACTTGTGATGATTTGAGGGAATGACCTATTAATTAGTGTAAGCATAGTCATCGTCCTCCTCCCGGTCCTCATCCCGCTCCTCCTCCTCCTCCTCCCCAATTTCAATATCGTGATTAACATTACTGTCATTAATTATCATCATAATCGTGATTATTATGATGATCATCATCACAGTCATCATCATGTTTGCCATCTTAGTCATCAGCATCACCACCATCATCGTCATCGTCATCGTCACCATCATCATCATCATCATCATCATTATCACCATCATCACCATCATCATCATCACCATCGCCATTATGATCATCATCACCACCATCATCATCACCATCATCACTTCAAATTACACTTTTTTACATGGGAGGTTTGAATTGAAAGACATCATAGACATTTGGCATAATTCCACTTGAACTTATGACAACAAAAATGGAATAAGAAAAAAGTTACAGTGAATTATCAGTGAATTAATAGCCCATGAAGTCATTAACAGATGTGTTTTCTGATCCTTTTTTATTTCAAATGTCATACAAAACGTTAAGATTAATTTTTGGAGGAGTTGGGTAATGTTGTTTTAAATTATCCCCCTCCCCACATTGCACTCGAGGGTAATTCGAATTCAGATTAACGTAACCTTTTTTTCCTTCTTGTCAAATGCATACAATGTGCTATTTACAATTTCATACATGGAGAAAGACTTGAATGCATGATCCGCTATGTACCTTCAATCCTTTTCTTACATCCCTATTAGCCAATAAGAATGACAGAAATATATTTCCGAAACTTGGATAGCACAATGAATGTAATCTTCTTGACATTTCGAGGACACCGTAGCATACAAACACTAAACAGGTTAAAGTACTTTGGCAGGTTGAGGGTAACACGGATATGACGTTTAGTTAATGTATTTTTTTAATGTGTATGTAGGTTATTGTAGAATAATGTATTAAATTGGGATGACCTAAACCCTTCAAAAAATATATATAAATGAAACAATAGTTTTGTTAAAGCAAAATGGTTTCCAGTTAAGAAGTTGGAGGAGGAACTTTCACTGATTTTCATGTTTTCTACAGTGGTCTTGATTTATCTCGTTTCCTTTGGGGGAGGGGATGGGCAAAGCACTCCCTGTTTGTTTTGGCTGTTTCTGGAAATACATAATAATGTGGAGGTATCGTGGTAAAGTGGTTCATTCAAGGGTTGTGGGTTCGAATCCAAGCCCGGAACTAACATCTTTCAATAAGGCATTAATCCTCACTTGCCATCCTCCTTCCCAGGTGCTAATGGATATCAGATATGCCAGGGCGCTACATAATTTGGCGCCAGTTGTTACCGGGGTAAGAATCTTTTAGCGCCCAGAGCGTAACGGCGTGATGGAAATGTGCGCTATATAAGAAACTATCATCATTATTACGATTACCGTTGATTTATTTGGCTCCTAGCCCTAAAACAATACTGAGCATCATCTTTGACATCTCAATATCTGTTACAAACTGCATCACCGCGTCACCATGATATCATTCTATTCTTTAAGCATCTTTGTTCAGTGGCAGATCTAGCCCCTTTTAAAACCAAATGTGTAAAACCATAGACTGATCATATAGAAAATACCCCTAAATGTGTCTTTGCGCCCGCTTTCAAAACTTAAGACTAAAATGTCACCTTCAAAATTCGGATGACACTTACCGTGCCTATGCGAATAATATTACCAAGCTATTTGGTACTTATCTATTTTCCGAAAGTGTAACCCCCCCCCCCCCCCCCCCCCCCCACCATCACCACCTTAATACAAAATGCTTGATTGCCCCTGGTTATCAGCAGTAGTTTCGACAGTCTTCAAGAGCCCCCTTCAGTGCTTGACTCGGTAAGTGATACCCCTTTTCATCCCGTATAGGTTGATCGGATCAGCTCGAGACGGGATATTAGAGACCCTTCAACCAAAATCACATCCCCACAATGTTGTCTCCATAGGTATGACAGGGGATTAGTAGGGGGCAGGATGATCCGGAGGGGATGGGGTAAACTTATCACATCCGATTCTTCTTCTTCTTCTTCTTCTTCTTCTTCTTCTTCCTCGTCTTCTTCTTCTTCTTCTTCTTCTTCTTCTTCGTATTCTTCTTCTTCTTCTTCTTTTTCTTTTTCTTCTTCTTATCATTATTATTATTATTATTATTATTATTATTCTATTTCTTCTTTTTAATCTTCTTCTCCTTCTTCATCTTCTATCTTCTTCATCTTCTTTACTGTCAACCATGTGTTAAACATTCCCTTGAATTATTATAAATTTCTTCAATTTACACTGGATGGCGACAAGATCTTCCCTGTTAGACTATTTGCATGTGGAATCAAACTCGTCAAGCATCTTGTAAACCCGAACAACGGTACCTGGCTTCGAGCAGACGAGGTCGTCATTGCCTCCACTTTGCAGCGTCCGTCTTTACGCCTTTTGGAACTTGACCTCTCTCGACTTCACAAAGAGATTTCCGGTTTGTTTCCTAGATTCTTTTCGAACAGCGGACTAAGACTGTCAGCAGCTTCAGCTTATCTTCATAATCTGACTGAACCTGTTACCTCTCCGTTCTCGATCATAACTAAAGACAACAAGAACATTCTTGCCACGCCGACTAAATCGATATATCGAATCTTCAACCGTGCTATTAACTTTCTTCCTAGAGCTCAAGTTACTCATTGGCACGAGGCTGGGTTACTTTCCCCTTCTAAACTAATCAACTGGACTGAAATCTACTGCTATCCATCATCTAAGAAAGATGGGGACACTCAGTACAAACTATTACACAATGTTCTTCCGTCGCTTGCCGTTCTTCATCATCTTAATCCCGATATCTCCTCTTCATGTGGATGGTGTGGCAAGAAGGGAACTATTCTACACCTCTTTATCGAGTGTACTTCTATACAACCGGCCTTGGATCTTCTTCATCATCTTCTGTCAAGTCTTCTACCCGAAGTAAACATTGACTTTGACCTCTACTGGACTCTGGTTCCACATGCAAGAGGTCGTAACAGGGAGGCCGTGCGCCTATCCAACTTTTTTATTGTCATTCTTAAAAGCACATTATATTGGCTTTATCGTACCTCTCGTTTTCTTGATCCACTTCCTTTTTGGAAACTTAGAATCAAGAACAGAGTCATTCTTGATTATGAATTTCACAAATTACAAAACAATTTGGTGTTATTTCATAAGATATGGTCGTACAATAATGTACTCTTTCTTTCAGATGATATTGATCTCACATGGTTGATTTAATTGTTGTTTGTGATAAGTTTGTCTTGAGAAGAAGCTCATAGTTGGAAGTTATGAATTCCCATAATTTAATCGTTTTGAAACACTCTATGGATGTGTAATCATTTGTAATCAGTGTTTAGTACAATTTATGTTTTTTCTCAATTTCTACCGTCGAAATTATTGTTTTTTTTATGAATTGTTTAATGGTTACTTTCTCATGTATTACGTACTACTTGTTGTTGATTATTGGTATATGATTCACAAACACTTATTTTATTAAGTACATCACTGTTATTTTTTTTATCTGTTTTAATTATTATATGTATTGTAAATAAAGTTTTACTTTCAAAAAAGTCTTCTTCTTCTTCTTCTTCTTCTTCTTCTTCTTCTTCTTCTTCTTCTTCTTCTTTCCGTCCTCCTCCTACTCCTAACTAATCTTATTGTTCTTCTTCTCCTTCTTGCTCTCTTTTTCTGAGAGAGGGGGAGTTAGGTAAAGAGGTTGACTGTTATAATAGGCAACAAAAGACACTTCTATTCAATAATTGAATATTTATTTATTCATAATCTTTTGTGTCTGTACGTTTATCATTAATTTATCATGTGACGCGCATTTAGCAGTATTTTATCGGATTTTTGTCTGTATGTACATGACCTGTGTGCATACAGACAAAGAGAGAGGGGGAGAGAGAGAGAGTGGGAGAGAGAGAGAGAGAGAGAGAGGCGAATTCTTAGTGGGTCCATGGTTAGGTGAAAAGAATAGGGGAGAGAGGGGATGGGTGAGGTAGGGCGTATAAGAGAACTTCTTTTATTATCAGGATCTTTATATTCTCCCAACCAAGGCGACAGACCCTGCACCGATCGAGCGCGCGTGATTGGAACAAAAATCGTCACGCCAATTATCTACTTTCTGCTCAACAGTCTAACAGTCCTTCGCAAAACTTTCACCTTTCTTGTACTCTCACCTCCAATAGGAGAAAAAAGTGAATGACAGCTCTAAACTCTTAGACCATATCCAATATCTTTGCAGAATATAGAGCCCAAACACAACAAGTATTTTTTTCCTTAACATAAAATACAAGACGATAATCGGCAATCGATGATTTGGTCGTAGTTGATCGGTAGTTCGAGTCGGTTCCGCTCGGCTCTCTTCGAATTGGTGATAGTCAGGCGCTACATGTTGTAGGGTGAGATTCGGGTCTTAAATGGTCAACGAACCCCAACAAAATGGTCGTAATCTAATTTGGTCGTAACCCCCAAAGGAATTTCTATATCGTAACCGATATGAGGAATCGATGAGTTGTACAAATGGATTTAGGGGGAGGGGCACACCTGGCCCACACCCCTTCCCTCTAAACCATAAATGTGGAAGGGTGCCCCCTTCCCTTTTTTCAAATTTTCGACCCGAACGGGGGTCCCTGGACAACCAATAATAATTTAACATTATTCAAATTAATAGGCGAAAAATAGAGATATTCGGATGAAGAAAGCAGCAACAAACGGTGATTTATAGGCAGATACGAAATACATCAATATAAGAAATTGCCCATTGCCAAATGATGTTACAATGAAAGTAGTTTTCTTTGTTGTAAAAAGAACAGAAAGGATGTTTGAATGAAGAACTGGGAAAGTTGTAGGCTACATACAATAATTGAATAAAAGGAAGAGAAAGAAAATAACGAGACGACATAGGAGGATGTGAAGAAAAAGAAAAAGGAGGAGAAGAAGAAGAATGTGAAGAAGAATGTGAAGAAGGAGAAGAAGAAGAAGAAGAAGAAAAAAAGAAGAAGAAGAAGAAGAAGAAGAAGAAGAAGAAAAGAAGAAGAAGAAGAAGAAGAAGAAGAAGAAGAAGAAGAAGAAAAAGAAGAAGAAGGAGGAGGAGAAGAATAAGAAAAAGAATGGAGTATGAGGAGGAAGGAAAGGAAGAGTTGAAAAGGGAACGAGAAGTACAATATTGCAACATTTATCACGAACATTCATACAACAGATCCCAGTCGGAGAGAAAAATAAATAAACATGTAATAACAACAAATATATATATTTATCAGAGATCATTTAGAAAGATTTTTCAAACATTTTAAAATGAACTGGACGTTAAAATATGCACAGGGGAGGAGAGAGAAGAATACAAAGAGATGGGGAGTCAGAGAAAACTTTGCTGGGGAGCTGCTTGCGAAATGAACAACAAAGGGTAAAATTAATAAAAAGGAGGCGAACGAGAATTGGGGAAGATCAAGAATAGAACAAAATCAAAGGAGATAATTGAGTTAAAGAAATAAAAAGCAAGCTTACATACGGACAAAGAAGATGAAAAGTCATCAATGCTTTGATAGAAGAGAGACAAATTGGAAAGAATAAAAAGGACAGATCTGACATACAGACAAGGAGTATACTTGGCGCCCGAGCAGCCCAAAGAATGGGCTTTGAGAAGGTACACTAAAAGGAATTTCCTGGAGGAAAGATTTAGTCGGGCTGGCGCCTGACTCTTGCTATTGGACAAAACAAGAGTAACAAATTAGTGACACGAATAAGGGGGCGTCTTTAGAAGTCATATACGACTCCATAATCAAGCCCATTCAACTCGATTAGATAACGGAAAAAACCCATGCAAGATTTTACTGATAGATTTTCCTCTCGACATAGCGGAGAAAAAGAAATAAAAGGAAGAAGAATAGAAAACTTTTAAAAGACAGTCTTCTATTTTTTGTCAGCTATCTGGTCTCCATCGTTCGACATGCGTTTCCATTTGATATTACAAAGTAGGTGGCCAAATGCGCTAAGAAACTTTTTTTTCTTTGTGGGAATGTAACTTTTTTACCCATTTGGTATCTATAATATCTTTATTTCTCGCTCGTCCTTCTAAATAGTGAGACTGTTGGATAAACATCATGAATTATGAACAATCCCTCTTTTGAATAAGTTAAATGTTATTATTATTTTCTTTTGTAAGCAACCAATGTCAATTATAGGCAAATTAATTAGTTATTGAGGGAAAAATCAGGAATAGTTTGTTGTGAATAACATTTTATAGGGAACCTCCCACACCCCCCCCCCCTCCCCCACCCCTCCCTCCCCCACCGGATGGATGACGCCCCTAACGCATACATTATATAGAGGTTATATGTTATGTAAAAGTTTGACTGAAATCGATATGGGATTAAGCGGTATTGATCGGCAAAATCGTGACAATACATCACTCGATATCAGATCGATGAAAGTAAACGATATCACTCTTCAGTGAAGAGAGTCCGTAATTACACACCAGGTTCTCGAAGGTAGTTTTTTTCTTTCTCTCGATCATGTTTATTATTTTAATTATCAAGTTAAGAGAAACGTATCAATTGGAAGAGCCGGATTCAATGAGATGGAAAAGAAAAAGAGAGGAAGTAATAGTGTTCAACATGAATGTTTTCGAGAGGTGATGTGCCGGGTTAATGAGAGATCATTTCGACAATGCGATTGTTACATCATCGTCACGTGACTATGATAGATGTAAACTGTAATATTATCCATTGAATCCCAAGTGTCCATGTTCTACAAGTATAGGCCCGACACATGATCCAGAATTAAACAAGAAAGAAAAAGTATTGGAGAGTGTCACAAGATATGAAAGTGTTAATTGTATAATCTAATATATTGTTAGTTTATAGTCGTAGATAAAAACATAAATATATTTTTTGATCCAGCCTACATACAGCCTACGTACACGGTCATCGTCAAAGAGTGGTTAGAATGAAGGTACAGACAAATCAAATCATTTAAACTGAAGTGTACATTCCGGGTTTAAATTTACTGTTTGGTGGCAGTGGCCACTAGATAATTTTGTCATACATTTGTTACCAGGAAATAGCTTCTTGCCATTAGCTTTTTAATTTTAAAGAGAGCCAAAGGTGAAGAGAATTATTTAATTTCTTTCGAGACCAATTTTATGTCATTTCCTGTTGGTAACGGTAGCACCATCCGTAAATCTAAGGTATAGGGAAAAGAAAGACATTCAGATAGAAACAGCTTCTTATTACGAAACGGGACCAACATCCCGTTTCATAAGAAACCAATTATCATCGATGGTTACAGGGAGCCGAGAGATGGCGCTATTGAACTGCAAGAAAGGAACTCGCGGGAGTGACGTTGGCAGCATTCTACTAGGCTACTCGTTTAACAAGGTTTATGAATCATAACAAACCGCCATATTGCAATTATGTTCGTGGTTTTTCTTGAAGATTATTGCATGATTAATGAATGTTTGAATGAGGGATACTTCGGTAATTGTAAAGTAATAGCAACGTTTTTTTATCAGAGCATTCAAAAGGTGATGAAGAGGGTCCCCAACACTGGATTGACTGAAAGGGGGATAAGGAAAAAGAGGGCGATAAAATATCGCGGGGGGATCATTGGCATACAGTTCAGAACACTCTGTTGGGTCATGTGATCGAGATCATGATAGGATGAAGGTCTCAGTTCTCGAGACGACAGAAGGTGTGTCCAGGGGCGTCTCCAAAGGGGGGTGTGGGTTGCGACACCCCCCCCCCCCACCCGTCAGGATATTGTCGGTAAAATTGCGCTGCCGTCGGGAAAAAGAGAAAAGGGGGAGTGAAAGAGAGAGGGAAAGGGAAAGAAAAGAAAATGAAAAGAAAAGAAAGAAAGGAAAAGAAAGGGAAAAAAGGAAAAGAAAGGAAAGAAAAGAGAAGAAAGAAAGAGAAAAAAAGAAAAAGATGGAGGAGAGGAAAGAAAGGAAAAGAAAAAAGACAGAAAAGGAAAAAAATAAGAAAAAAGAGAAAAAGGAAACAAAAGAAACGGGGGATGAAAGAGAGGAGAGAGAGGGGGGGTAAGAGCCTGAGAGAGGAGGGGTTGGAATAAAAGAGAGAGGGAGCAAGAAAGACACGGGTAAATATGTTGCTGTGTCGGATCAGTTGTGTCGGTATTCTTGCTCGATCCTCGTGTACTATATCAATGCAGAAGTTTGAAGTCGGTGAGATGTATATTGTCGGTCGGCCGACAAGTTATTTTCCGTACGAACTGTGACTTTTTATCGGTTGTGACGACTTCGAGAGTGACTACAACTACAATACTTGTATTTCCTCGAAGTTTCACTTTCCTATAATATCAGCTAAAGAAATCAGAGTTTTAACATTTTCGGGGAAGCTAAATTCAAACAAAGATTGAGAGTCAACAACGGTACGACGAATCGTCTTCCTTTCTCTAATAATTTAATGAAACGTCAAAAATTCCGCGCTTCGCGCGAGAGGGAGAACTGAATTCAGATAAGGATTGAGAGTCGAGAACAGTACACCCAATCTTCAGCTTTCTCTAATAATTTAAGGAAACGTCAAAGCTTTCGCGCTAAGCGCGAGAGGGAGAAACTGAATTAAGATAAATAGGGCTAAATAAAAGTCGAAAACAGTGCAACGAAGCGTCTTCTTTCTATAATAATAATTAAATCAAACGTCTAAGCTTTTCGCGCTTCGCGCGGGAAGAGGGACACTAAATTCAGACATGGATTAAGAGTCGAAAACGGTACAACGAATAGTCTGCTTTCTCTGATAATTAAAGGAAACGTCGAAGCTTCCGCGCTTCGCGCTAAAGGGGGAAACCGAATACAGACGATTGGGGTTTATTAAGAGTCGAAAACGATACAACGAATCGTCTTCTTTCTCCAATAATTTAATGAAACGTCAAAACTTCCGCGCTTTGCGCGGGAGGGGGAGAACTGAATTCAGATAAGGATTTATAGTCGAGAACAGTACACCTAATCGTTTGCTTTTTCATAATTTAATGAAACGTCAAGGCTTCCACGCTTCGCGCGGGAGGGAGAGAAACTGAATTCAGACAAGGATTAAAAGTCGAGAACGGTACAACAAATCGTCTTCTTTTTATAATAATTTAATGAATCGTCTAAGCTTCCGCGCATCACCCACACGGGCAAGCGCAAATACACGGGGGCGATGGGCGATTCGCCCCCGTGAGCTCCAAAATCGCCCCCGTCAGGTTGCTCACGGGGGCGATTGCAAAATTAAAAATCGCCCCCGTGGAATTATAAAATAAAGATTATCTTTTCTGATATAACTTTAACACAATATTGAGAATCAATTTTCAAACCTTAAACCAATGAAATGGAACTAAGATGGCGGTGTGCACGCTGACGCCCAATATCTGCTGGAGCTGGAGACGATCGCGCAAGAACTGAAACATGGAAAAGTTTTTCGTTGTGAAAAGTGTGAATCCTCTTAAATCTGGTGATTCTAATATACCAGCAAATAATGTAACTCGACCAGTAAATCAATATTGAGAAGAAGAAGAAGACCACAGATGTTGCAGGAGCGGATGTATGCGTTTAAGGGGGTTTAACCCCCCCCCCCCCCCCCCCCCTCCACCCCCTTGGGCTGCCAAGTGAAAATGTGATGTGCATAGACATATGCTATCATGTGTCCAGACCTACACAGTATTAGTAGATGTCAGTAGATGCCAAGCAACAACAAAAATTGCCTCGCCGCTACGCGGCTCGTGGACGATGATCCACATGGTATTTGGGTTAACCCCCCCCCTACCCTTAGAAAAAAGCTAGATCCGCCCCTGTGTTTCGGAAGGATATGGTAAAGACTAAAAAGTAATGAAAGAATGTAAATAAG
This sequence comes from Strongylocentrotus purpuratus, assembly GCF_000002235.5. NCBI lineage: Eukaryota > Metazoa > Echinodermata > Echinoidea > Camarodonta > Strongylocentrotidae > Strongylocentrotus > Strongylocentrotus purpuratus. Next base: position 18,703,294 of record NW_022145595.1, read on the forward strand.
GTTGCTCCGAATAATGAGGAGGAAATTATATGTCATCACGAAGATAAAAGTCAATAACAGCTATGTCACAAGTAAATTTCTAAGAGGGAAAAAGCCGACTTAAATAAATGATAATGATAAAATACCAAGGAATGTAGGAGTTTTGCTCACTACCGCCCCTACCTAAAATAAGATCCTAGCTCCGCGCCTGCATAAGTTGACGAAATAATTCGTATATGTATGTCGTCGAGGAAAATGACCATTTGCGCATACGCAAGTACTATAGATAGTCCATAGGAAAAACAATTTAGCCTTCGGCCCCGAGTTTATAGGGTTAATTTTGTCGGTAATTGGGGGCTAGTTTTGTCGGTAATCGTTGGCCTCTACACCCCCCCCCCCCCCCCTCCCACTGAAAAAGGTCTAGCGACGCCCCTGGGTGTGTCCGCATGAGCTCAGGATTGTTGTCTGGTCGAAGATATCAAGACATAGTGGCCACTTCAGGTTCTGTGAAGAGCTTGGAGCTTTAAAAAAGAGGTGCGCCTATCTTTGATCAAAAGTATTAATTCTCTGTTTAAGTGTCTATACACATGTGGTTACAATGTTAAAATCACATTTGATTATTATCGTCTGTTCATAATATTGCAGTCTATGCATCCTATGAATAGACATGGGCTTCCACAGAGAGCGCACGAAGCATGAGCTGGCGGTAGACGTACTCATCATTATTTTGTGTCTATAGAGGGCGATTTATTTACGCTTTCGGTGGTGGATATGATTATTATGCTGGAGCTCCACTTTTAATTATATTAGTAGTATCCTGGATTTTAAAGCCAGACGTTGTATTTGCTTTCATTAATTTATTTGACAGATTAAAGAACGGTAATTATATTTGTTTTTTACCCCTCTTCCTCCACTATACTTCAGTTATTTCCTTCTATTTCTCTATTTCTCTTCCTCTTTCTCTGTCAACAATTAAAAGACTCATCCAGTGCCAATCAACAAAACTGTGTACATACAAATAAATAACGAACATTTTTTGTTATTATTATTATTATTTATTTGATTTCCAGGTACATGTATAAACAAAATAGAAATTACAACACAGAGCATATAAGATTAAGAGTTACAAGACAGTGACAATGCCACCAGCGGACGCCTGAGGATTACCTAAAAGAATTTCCATTCTGTCATGAGGTTCTCCACGTCCACTGGTGTTACATATCAATAGATTTAAGAAGTAACGGTAAAATAACATAACATAATTCAAGTTTATCCATCAAGCATAATAACTAATAGAATGATTGCATGTATGTAGAACTTTGTGGCATGAAGAAAATAACAATCATGTACGGCATGTAACGGTAAAATAACATAACATAATTCAAGTTCTTCCATTAAGCATAATAACTTAAAGAATGATTGCATATATGTTGAACTTTGTGGCATGAAGAAAATAACAATCATGTACGGCATGTAACGGTAAAATAACATAACATAATTCAAGTTCATCCATTAAGCATAATAACTTATAGAATGACTGTATGTATGTTGAACTTTGTGGCATGAAGAAAATAACAATCATGTATGGCATGTAACGGTAAAATAACATAACATAATTCAAGTTCATCCATTAAGCATAATAACTCATAGAATGATTGCATGTATGTTGAACTTTGTGGCATGAAGAAAATAACAATCATGTACGGCATGTAACGGTAAAATAACATAAAATAATTCAAGTTCATCCATTAAACATAATAACTTATAGAATGATTGCATGTATGTTTGTATGTAATTATAGGCTCGGTTTATAGCGTATACATACTTTTTATAACTATTTTCTAATTATAAAACAAAGAAACCAAAGAGGAAGATACAAAATACGAGCTTTAAGACATTAAAGATGTTAAGGTACTTTACAAAATTGTGTACAAAAACATTATAAAGACAATATAACAACGCATATAATATACAAATTATCATAATTTATGATAAATATAATCCTATCTTACCCCATTCTCTCTCTACCGTTATAAATGCAGACGAATATATTCCAATTCCACGTCACAAACTGATCGTCTGTACAGATTTAATTTAATTGAATCGAATTTAACTATAGACTCAATCAAGTTGAATTGAAGGGGTAAGTATTATGAAAAAGATCGACAACTGCCGAATTTACATGAAATATGTTCAAAATGAAATGACTTCTTATAACAGAACTGCAGTACACGTTTACATAATGTATCATACTATAAATTACTTAGGACGTTTAGTCAAGAAACAGAACTTCAGACTATTAAACGAGGCATAATTGTTGATAAAATATTGTTCTTCTCTACATCAAAACAAACTAATCGTTTACATTATCAGTTCCAGAGCATTACATTTAATAGCTTTTCAGACAGAGTGCAAAATGAAAACGAAGGGATTTTTCATAGAATATAGCACAATGTCTAGTAAGATTTTGTTAATGTTTTGATTGATTTTATGTATCAGACAAGTTCAATGTAACATAAACACGGAGAGGAAATTGATATCATAAAATGAAAACAAAAAATTACTACCTATAACTTGACAGGATGACCTGTAAAAGCTGAAAAGCTTCTTTACAAGGGGGTCCCATTTACAAAGTTAGCATTAATTCTTTCTTCATTTAAAGATACAAAATAATCACAATATAAATACAAAAATAGAAGCACTAACAAAATGTTCTTTGTAATACTTTAAGAACAACAACGTAAGGAGAATAACACTGACGAATTAAGAAGTTAATCAATATGCTTAACCATTTTGAATGTATACATTAGGATATCATATCACTGACTTTCAATAAATATCTAAGATATACGATTTCACAATGCAAGAAATAGATGTATATTTTACGTACTGCATTTACATATTATTTCGAGAAAGGAAGCTTATTAATATGAATAGAGGATAATGACAACTGTATTCAGGCAATTAAAATCCATCTGGAGAATGGGCATCTTCTCAGTTGGTTATACACATAATAAACAACAGAACATGAAATATATATAGGCCCATATGAGAGTAGATCTGGTGGAGATAGTAAGGGTGAACAGAATGTGAAATACAGATAATTAGAGTGATACTTTGATAAAATACAACTTCTCGTCACGAGCGAACGCGAGCATGTCTGGAGAGAGGGAAACCAAATAACACCACTTATCTCCAAGCGTCAGGTTAAGTACATTGAACTCAACTCTTTCCTTCAGGTTCAGACCATCAAGGTCATAGAGCCTGATCACCACGTTACCATTCACAAGATCAACGCTCGCTACATACACCCTGTCCTGCTCATCTACGGCAGCATACAGGTAGACACCGCTTGGAGCTTGTAGAGACGTACCAGCATTCCCATCCCTGTCATATACCGTCACCATGCACGCTTGGATTGGTGTAATAACATGAACTCGTGACGATCAAACCCGACCTGGTAGCAGATACCTGGCTCGTATCGTTGTGTTTTGTTGGAACAGTGTGTTTGAGAGTGGATCCAGTCGGGTCATAGATGTAGACTTTCTTCTCTCTGTTACTGATGAGGATTTCATCTGAGGGACTCCTGTTAGTCTGGAAGAATAGCCATTGCCTTTCACGTGGATGGTTGATTTCCTGGATCCGTTGGGAGAATATATGTGTGCTTCACTGCTTTGAAACGTCGATATGCATAACGACCTGTCCTGTAGAAACACAATATCAAAACACTCCACGTTACTTGGTATGTTTGCATACTGCTCCTGTTTACCAATTGAATCAATGATATCTATACCATCGTCATTCAAATATCCGATCGCCACACGACCATCAGAGTACTGGGTCATACCGCGCATCTCTCCCCTTAGATCTACACACTGAATGACTTGAACCTTAGGATCTGATTCTAAGATGCTCCCGAGGTCAAGACGACTTTTATCTGCAGGCTTGAACCTCTTCTCTTGTGCTTTCTTTGTAATGGCTGCCGCAGAAGTGTGATCAGTAGCCTCCTTCAGCATGGCATCCAGCTCATCACATAGCAAGATATGAGCAGACAGACTGTCTGTCTCAAGACGACCCAGTCTGTCATTAGCTACCAGTGTTATTGAACTACAAATACTCTTGATCCTCTGTCGATCCTTGGATTTTAAGACGTTGAGGTCGTCCTCGAAACTCTGCTTTACTGAATTGAGTTGCTCGATGAGATTTTGATGATTTTCTTCAAGCTCTTTAGCCTTGATGCTGTAGGCTTCACTGACATCGTCCAGTAGTTTCTGCACGGCAGAGTACACTTCATGGCGTTGTACTTTCACATTCTGAATGTTCTTCTCCAGTTCTGTCTTCTTAGCGGCACATCGCTGGACAAGGTCGTTCACCTAAACAACACAAATAATAGATGAGTGAAAAGAACATTCTGTAGAATGAGATGTATACCATTTACGTGGAGCTGGTTTGAAAATCAAGCACCAGATTTAGGACGCGCCTTATTTTTCATAAAAAGTTAGATCCAAGACCTATCTCTTAAATTACCATATGTCATATGAGGACCGAGGAATGAAATACTTTGTTTTTCGGATTTAACAAAAAAAGGGAATAAGACCCTTGCAATAAGTTCATTTGTATAAAAGCAGTAATATCAGATAAACATAATGGATATAGGCCAAATAGTAATAGAATAATAATATTAATAATAGTATTATGATAGTTATTATTATAATTATAATATTAATGATATAAATAACAATTATAATGAAAGAATATGATAATAAGAAGAAGAAGAATGATACTACTACATCTATTACCAATTATGGGAATGTTGGTGTATTTGAAGTACGAAGTTTTCTGGAAAATCTGGGGACGTGCCCCTTTCACCCATTAAATGGTAACCCCCCCCCCCCCTCTTAAACTTTGTTATGTGTGTATTTTGGAGGAACCCCCCCCCCTTCAAATGTGCTCTTACCCCTCCCCCCCCCCCCCCCCCCGCTTATTCAGCGGCTGGCTGAGTCGTTGCGAAAATTTCGGCCCGATTTAAAAATGTTAAACCCCCCCCCCCCCTTGAAAAAATCCTGCGTACGCCACTGGCTTCATGTCATCTGAAAGGGGTGGCAAGATTGTTGTCTCACCCCCTTTACTAGAGAGAAGTTTTGAACTTCACATCCTACCCGTTTCAAGCGCATTTGCAGTAGACAGGGTTTGTCCAATGATAAGAAACATTCCAACTATAAAAATGCGAGAAAGTCTAGCGACCTAGAGGAACAAAAAAGCGTTCTGGATATTTGAAACCGTATTTCAGAGTGCCTACATGTAAAAGCTTTTCAAGTCTGCTATAATATCAAATACAATCGTGCTATTATCTTGCGAGCCGGGCGGGGCCTTTGCCTTTTCCCCATTGATCTGTTTTCCGTACAGGGGGTGTTTCATAAAGACTAAGATCGACTTTAAGTTGGACTTAACTATGGCAGGCCGTTCATGCCACTGTTTGCTCTCCCCATTGGTCTTTCAATTATGATCTTTATATATTTTTTCCTTCAATAATGAACTATCAAAAAAGGTAAATTCTGTAGATTTGCAACAACGATTTGTACGTCCCCTGAGAAACCAATGCCAGGAATGGTTAGAGGAACTTGTGGCATGAACGGCCTGCCATAGTTAAGTCCTACTTAAAGTTGATCTTAGTCTTTGTGAAACACTCCCCAGATCAGAAAGGGTACATCTATTGTGAGAGGGAGGGGGCAGAAATGATTTGGCTCCACCCCCGATAGAGGGAATGATATGCCCCTAGCTTTTGCTGACTCTTGGAGACAGGATTTCTGCAGTATAAACATAGGATTGCACTTCTTTCTATATTTTGTAGAGCAGGGTAGTGACCAGTAACTGGGGAAATCTAGGTTTTGGAATGTTTAATTCTGCATTTTAGAGGACTAATCTGTTGATAGACCTTTGCTGCAAAATATTTGTTGTCAATGGGGAGGGAGTAGATCTACTTTTGCCCCAACCCTTTGATTGATAGAAGTATCTACTCCCATGCTTGCAGTGCCTATATTATATAAGGGGGCTTATGAACATAATAAACATCGGGTCTATTAATATTCGAGGGAGCGTAATGGCCGTGTGGGGAAATGTTGATTTTAGGAAGCTCATCACATTGCAAAGGATTTACATTTAAATTTCCTGTTTTTACCTTGCGAAACCACCCCCCCCCCCCCCCCCCCCCCCCCCCCTCCACTTGAACTATTCCATCAGCACCGTCTATCCCCACCTCCTCCCCGCTTCCGGCGCCTAAGGTTCCAATGAAAACACGTTTACCTTAAGCCGTAACTGCTGCTCGAAGTCAGCCTGATTCTTGATTTTGTGAAATTGATGACCGACGATCACACACTTGAGACAGACGTGGACCTTACAATCCTCACAAAACATATCTTTGTCCTCTTGTTTGTGGATGTAGCACTTCTCGGATAGATGACCAATGCTGACCTTCCCGTTGATGATATCCTGTACGGATACAATCTCATGGGCCTCAAACATCATAGACATATTCTGGTGACCCGTCAGACACTTCTCACACAAGTAGCTGTTGCAGGTTTTGCAGAATGACACAGCCTCTTCTTGACGTTTGCAAGCAGTGCATTTGGGACGCATCTCAAGGACAGCATTCACCCCTCCACACATGAGGTGGTAATCGTCTACCAGTGCGTTGACAGTCACATTGGTGAGGAAATCTTTGACACGGTTCGCAGACAACTTGGTGACCTCCCTGCAGAGAGGGCAGATCATGTGATCGAGATCCTGATGGGACAGGTCATAGTTCCTGAGACATTTCCGACAGAAGGTGTGTCCGCATGAAGTCAGGATTGTTGCCTTCTCGAAGATATCAAGACATAGCGGACACGTCAGGTTCTGTGAAGAGCTCAGAGCTTTATCTTTTTCAGTCTTCTAAGCCATTGGTTCAAATATCAGCTTTCTGGCAAATGTTCAACAGTCAGTTCATGCAAGCTCAAACAATATTCATTGACGTGGTAGGTTGTAACAATATCCTGACTGAGTCCAAGTTTTCACGTTGAATAATAATATGCGTCGAAAGAGGTGCGCCTATCAAAAGTAATAATTCTCTATCCAAGTGTGTATATCAATAATGTTATAATGGTAAAATCACACTTGAGTAGATCGTCTGTTCATAACATGTAGTTTGTGCATCCTATGAATAGAAATGGGTTTTCCCACAGATAGCGCGCAGGATATAAGCACCTTTGAACTTAATGGCGGTATATACGTATTCATCATTTTTGTCTATAGAGGGCGACTTATTTAAGCTTTCAGTGGTGAATATAATTATTATGCTGGAGATCCACTTTAGTAGAATTCTGGATAATAAAGCCAGACGTTTGATTTGCTTTCATTACTAGCTTTCTTTGTCAACCTGTTTTATTCTTGTGATTGAATTGCTTCGAGGCTATGACTTTCCTTATGTACAATTTGCCTGAAAAAATATTTCACCGTTCCTCTCTTTTTAAAAATCTCATGATTTAGATATATTATAACCATGATAATGTGAATCATTTCTGTCTCAAGAAGTGATAACGTGAAAAATCATATCAAATTGAACATGTAACTATCATAGCGATACTACACATGGAATATGATTTATTTGAAATAATCATGCTTGGACCCTACCACATGGATCAATGAAATAAAGAAATGATTTTCTCTCACCACAATTCTGTCTGATATAAGCTTCTATCTTTCTCTATTTATTCCTCTCTCTCTCTCTCTCTCTCTCTCTCGCTCTCTCTCTCTCTCTCTCTCTCACACACACACACACGCACACACACTCACAAACGCAGACACTTTCTTCTCTCTTTCTCCCCCCCCCCCCTCTCTCTCTCTCTCTCTCTGGATCTTTCTTTCTCTCTCTCTCTCTCTCCCCTATAAACAGCTGAATATTACCAAAGTCTGTGATAATTTATGTGCAATAATCTCTCAAAGTGTTTCTTTTATCACCTCTTTAACAATGAACATGTACCTGATTTTGTTACTTGTACTTATGAATACCTTGTCAACTATTTATGATAATAGTGATCGGGTAGACTACCCTGTCTTGCCTTGACGCAACTTTACAAACTATTACATTAAACAATTGTACTCATTGTATAAACTGAATTTGAACTTAATGTCGACCACGTAAACTCAGTCTGTTGTTTGAAAGTAGTAACAGAAATACTTGTTAATGTTAATATAGATGCAATGGTCGACTATATTATGTAAAGGAGCGTACCCAACACAACTAGAGCCTGTATAGAGCTCGGCACATTTCATTCATATCAATTTTAAATATGTCGTACGCTGTGAGAAAAGTGTATATATTCAGTGACTGTGATTTCAACCTTGGGTTTTTTTGCTATCAACGCAATACCCAACGCTATTTGCTCAGCTATTTATTCACAAGCAGTGGCGAAGCTACGAATGGATCGAATGGAACCAACATCAACAAAAAGAAGAGCGAGGGGAAAGATGAAGGGGAATTTAAAAAATAACTTGCGTTAATTAACTTCAGGAGATACTTTTTGGTTGAAGATGTTCTGCGAATATTGTACAACAGTATTATGTAAACGCAACTCTTACAACAGACGATGATAAAGAGAAAAATCACGAGTTGATTTCAGTGACGTAAGCAGCAAACGTTTCAACAATCTGATTTCTTGTAAACAGGCTCTCACTAACAGGTGCTGTCTTTAGGGAGTAGGGGTACACTAAAAAGAGACATTAAGGACTTTTAGATTTGCACGACGAGGACGTGGACTGCGACATGTGACATCATGTTAAGGCAATGTGACGTCCTGTTAAGGCACTGTCGTCACATTGCCTTAACAGGATGTCACACGAGCAGTCCACTTTCTCATCGTGCAAATATAAAAGTCCCTAATGATTAGTCTTTCATGTTCAGTGACGTAAGCAGCAAACGTTTCTACAACCTCACCAACAGATGCTGTCTTTAAGGTGGAGGTGGTATACCAAAAAGAGACATTGATTAGTCTTCCGTGTTCAAAAGAAATTTGACGTATACAAAGGAAATTCGTTTAAGAGAGTTCAATTTTAAATAATTATACTACCTGTTTGAAACAATCTTTACGATTGGAGATTAGCAAAACGACAGATACTGCCCCGAAGTACCACGTAAAAGAGGACATTGTCCATGTGTTTTTTGAATGTGAACGGAACAAAAGGTCCTTGATTATGTCGAACAGGTTGTGATGTTTGGTTTTAATATTTCTTCTTTACCTAAGATTACTCATGACAGAGAAGTGGACTTTGTAATAACTATCACATCCTGGTGTATGTACAAAATGTTAGTCTTCCTGAATAAGTATGACTTTAATGAAAAGCGTTTCTAAGTAAGGTACGTATTTAAAAGAGAAAGAACACACATACTACTCGTAAATCAGGAGCTTAGAACAGACAAAAGGTTGCCAGAAAAATTGTTAAAAACACATTAGATGGTAAGTAGCAAAATATCGTACAGGCGAGAAAATATATGTTTAGTATTGATAACATAGTATTACAATTACATTGCTTCTCATAACTTTATTTTGATGCTCGAATGGAAATTAGACCTCTCAACTGAGGCACACACACACATAATCATTCTCTTTCCAAGTGTGTACTTGAATACCAATGTTGTTACAATAGTAAAATCACAAGACGATTTATAGGCTTTCATTACTATATTTGGAAGAGTAAAGGACGGTACCTACATTTGTTTTTCACCCTCTTTCTCCATTATTATTCCGTTATCACCTTCTATTTCTCTCTATCTCTTCCCTTTCTCTGTGAACAATTAAATGACTTTCCCAGTGTCAATCAACAATACCGTGTGCATACAATAAAATAATGTACATCTAATTATAGGCTAGGTTTACAGCGCATATATATTTTGTATAACTATAGTGAATTTTCTCATTAAAAGAAAGAGAAACAACAAATGAAGATACAAAATACGAACTTTAAGACATTACAAAACAGTGTAGCAAAAGAGTATAGAGACTATGTGTGTGCACGGAAAAATGGTCACGCCATTTTACCCATAAGAATTGACTTTCTTTCTTCACCAAAAATATAAAGTAAAAAGTTACTGCATTTCCATCGAAATGCAGTTATCAGAACCCCCCCCCCCCCCCCCTTTGAAAAAAACTGATACAATTGTTAAGAACAATTGAAAGAAAATTGTCCCCAAGCTAGGTCGCTTATGTACACAATGAACTTCTTCGATGTTATCTTCTTACAAACATATCAACTGGTATGTCATTTTTGTAAACGATGGGGAAACATTGAAATGATGTTTACTCCCGATTCATCCCTGGGTTTGTCATGTATGTCTACTCGCATGACCACATTTAGGTCTAATATCCTCAACATTTCTACAATTTATCATAACTTATGATAAACATAATCCTATTTTACCCCATTCTCTTTCTATCCTTGGTTATCAAATGCAGATGAAGATACTCCAAATTCCACGTCACAAATCGATAGTCTGTATTGATTTGATTTAATTGAATCAAATTGAACTTGACTGAATTAAATTGAATTGAAATGAAATGGTAATTATTATGAAAATAAAACTGCCAAATTGGCATGAATATATTCAAAGTGAAATTACTAATTATAACGGAACTGCAGTAAAAGTTAATATAATGTATCATAATATATTATACATAAGTTAATATAATGTATCATAATATATTTTACATAAGTTAATATAATGTATCATAATATATTTTACATAAGTTAATAGAATGCTTTATAGTCAAGAAACCCTACTTCCGACTGTTAAATGAGGCCTAATTTGTTAATACATCGTTCTTCTCTACTTCATAGCAAACTAGTCTGTCATATTATAAGTCTCGGAGCATTACATTTAATAGCTTTTCAGACAGGGTGCAAAGTGAATATGAAGGAATTTTTCATGGAATATAGCACAATATTTTTTCATTTAAAGAAACAAAATGTTCACAATATAAAACACAAAATATAGGCACAAACAAAATAATTGTTGTATTACTTTGAGAATAACAACATAAGGAAAATAACACTCACAGGAACCTTATCAATGTGCTTATTAATTTTGAATTCATACATTATGATATTATCACTGAATTTCCGTAAATATCTAAGAGATACGATTACACAATGCAAGAAGTAGATGTACATTGTACGTACTGCATTTACATATTATTTCGGAAGTTATCATTCTTCAGAATAATGATAACTGTATTCGGGCAATTAAAATCTATCTAGAGAATGAGCATCTTCCTATTTGGTTATTTATCACATAATGAACATCAAAAGATAGCAACATAGGCCAATTTGAGAGTAGGTCTGGAGCAGAGAGGTATAAACAATACAAATAAGGGTGAACAGAGTGTGAAATACAGATGATTACAGTGATACTTTGATAAAATACAACTTCCTGTCACAAGCCAACGCGAGCATGTCTGGAGAGAGGGAAACCAAATTACACCAAGTATTACCAAGTGACATATTAAGTACATTGAACTCAACTCTTTCCTTCAGGTTCAGACCATTAAGGTCATAGTGCCTGATCACCACGTTACCATTTTGATAATCAACACTCGCTACATACACCTTGTCCTTCTTATCCACGGCAGCATACAGGTAGACACGATTTGGAGCTTGTACAGACTTACCAGCATTTCCAACCCTGTCATAGACCGTCACCACGCTTGGAAAGCTTATTGATCGACATGAACTCGTGACGATCAAACCCGACCTGGTAGCAGATACCTGGCTCATGTCGTTGTGTTTTGTTGGAACAGTGTGTTTGAGAGTGGATCCAGTCGGGTCATAGATATAGACTTTCTTCTCACTGTAAGCCGCGATGAGGATTTCATCTAACGGACTTTTGTTTAGTCTAAGAAAGCCATTGCCTTTCACGACGTGGACGGTTGATTTCCTGGAGCCATTGGGAGAATATTTCGTCGCTGTTTTCACGAATTGACGGTAGTGAAACAAAATTGCATTCACTCTGCGTTACGATTTTCCTCACTACCGTCACTTCGTGAAAACAAGGACGATTTGTCTATTTTGCTACGCGTCGATATGCACAATGACCTGTCTTGTTGAAACACAAGATCATAACACTCCATGTTACCTGGTATGTTTCCATACTGCTCCTGTTTACCAGTTGAAGCATTGATATCTATACCATGTTCATTCAAATATCCGATAGCCACACTATCATCAGAGTACGGGGTCATACCCCGCATCTCTCCCCGTAGACCTACACACTGAATGACTTGAGCCTCGGGATCTGATTCTGAGATGCTTCCGAGGTCAAGACGAGAATCGTTTGCAGGCTTGAACCTCTTCTCTTGTGCTTTCTTCGTAATGGCTGCCGCATAAGTGTGATCGGTAGCCTCTTTCAGCATGGTGTCCAGCTCCTCACAGAGCAAAGTATGAGCAGACAGACTGTCTGTCTCAAGACGACCCAGTCTGTCATTAGCTACCAGCAGGGGCGTACGCAGGATTTTTTCAAGGGGGGGGGTTTTAAAATCGGGCCCAAAATATTTTGCTCCCGAAAAATTTAAAATCGCGCCGGCCGAAAAGTCGCTCAGGGGGGGGGGGGGGGGGGGGGGGGGGGGGGGGGGAGTAAGCGTACATTTTTTTTTTTTTTTTTTTTTGGAGTCCAAAAAAATCGCAACGACTCAGCCAGCCGAAAAGTCGCTCAGTGGGGGGGGGGGGGGGGGGGGGGGGGGGGGGGGGGGGGGGGGGGGGGGGGGGGGGGGGGGGGGGGGGGGGGGGGGGGGGGGGGGGGGGGGGGGGGGGGGGGGGGGGGGGGGGGGGGGGGGGGGGGGGGGGGGGGGGGGGGGGGGTAGGCGTACACTTTTTTTTTTTCTTTTTGGAGTCCAAAAAAAATCGCAACGACTCAGCCAGCCGAAAAGTCGCTCAGTGGGGGGGGGGGGGGGGGGGGGAAGCGGACACTTTTTTTGGGGGGGGGGTCTCGAAATTTGAAAATTTGACATTTTTCTTCGTTGGGGGGGGGGGGGGTAAGGTCACCTTTTTTAGGTTAGCCGTGGGCATATTTTTTTTTTTTTTTTTTTTTTTTTTTTTTTTTTTTTTAAAAAATCCAAAGGGGGGGGGGGTTTCGGTTTTTTAGGGGGGTTTACACACATAAAAATACCAAAGGGGGGGTTTGAACCCCCAAAACCCCCCCCCCCTGCGTACGCCCTGGCTACCAGTGTTATTGAACTACAAATACTCTTAATCCTCTGTCGATCCTTGGATTTCAAGACGTTGAGGTCGTCCTCGAAACTCTGCTTTACTGAATTGAGTTGCTCGATGAGATTTCGATGATTTTCTTCAAGCTCTTTAGCCTTGACGCTGTAGGCTTGACTGACATCGTCCATTAGTTTCTGCACGGCAGTGTATACTTCATTGCGTTGTACTTCCACATTCTGAATGTTCTTCTCCAGTTCTGTCTTCTTAGCGGCACATCGCTGGACAAGGTCATTCACCTAAACAACACAAATAAATAGAGAAGTGAAAAGAACATTCTGTAGAATGAGATGTGCAGGTTTGAAAATTGAACACCAGATTCAGGACGCGCCTTATTTTTCAAAAAAGTTGTAACCAATACATTGTTATTCGGCTTTCTTAAAAGGGAATCCCACCTTGCAATAAGTGCATTTGTATGAAAGCAGCCAGTAATATCAGATAAACAAAATTGATATAGGCCAACTAGTAATAATTATTATTATTATTTATTATAATACTAATGATAACAATAATAGTAATAACGATTATAATAAAAGCAATATGATAAAGATAAGAATAATAATAATGATACTACTACATGTATTACCAATTATGGTGATAATGATATATAGTACGAAGTATTCTGGATAATCTGGGCACGTGCCCTTTCACCAATTAAATGGTGAACTACAAATAAGGGGAAAGTAACGAAGAGACAGAGATATTTAGAGAAACAGAAGAACAGTGAAGAAAATGAAAGAAATTGAGATGATGATACAAGGTTCCCCTTCGTATCTTCAAGGCGCACCGTAAGAGTTTTTTTTACTCTATACGGGGGGGGGGAAGCGCCTCCAAAGAATTTCCCACAAATTTAGCTATGAAATGTAGCTACGTTTACTACCGACATGATACCCCACCCCCCCCCCCCCCCCCCCCCCCCCCCCCCCCCCCCCTCCTCCGCAACAAACACCATTTCTATTTTCATACAAACGTTTCTATATATTTACAAAGAAAAGTGTTTTTAAGTACAAACAAAAAGAGCAAAAAACATTATATTCCTCTTTTTTAGTATGGGAATGTAGCTCTCTTAAACATTATGGTGTAAAGCACAGAAGCAGATTTAAGATTCAAAGTTATTATTTCCATAAGACATATGTTTAAAAGAGTTTCTATAATGCTAACGATCATATAACTAGACAGAAAATTACTATTAAGCGAGTCAGTGTAGCCACCAGACAAAAACAAAAATGCTTCTGCGAAATTGAAAATTGTAATCAAGTATTGTTTGAAGCACATGCGTTTTGAAAAGATAGCGTTTTGGAAATTTGAAACTGTATTTCAGGGTAAAAAAGCTTTTCAAGTCTGCAAAAATATCAAATACAATCGTGCTATTATCTTGCAAGCCGGATGGGGCCTTTGCCTTCTCCCCATTGATCTGTTTTTCGTACAGATCAGAAAGGGTACATCTATTAATATGTGAAGGGGCGTAGCGACCTAGAGAAATTTGTTTAAATATGGAATGGTGACACTTTGTTTTTTAGAAGCTTTTTTGCTTTGCAAAATTATTGATGTAAAAAAAATTGTCTGGCAAGGGAGGCGGGAAAAAAAGGTCCTCTCTTATTTGTAAAGATCTTCGGCATTTGCTTCTAAATATTTATTTTCAAGGGGCCCGGGGTGATCTACTGTTGCCCCGACCCATTTGATTGATAGAAGTATCTGATCCTATGCTTGTAGTGCCTATATTAAAGAAGGGGGTTTATGAACATAATAAACATCGGGTCTATCAATATTCGAGGGAGCGTAACGACCGTGTGGGGAAATGTTGATTTTAGGATGCTTATTACAATGCAAAATATTTACATTTAATTTTCCTTTTTCTACCTGCCGGTGACAACTCCCCCCCCCCCCCCCCCCCCCCCCCCCCCCCCCCCCCCCCCCCCCCCCCCCCCCCCCCCCCCCCCCCCCCCCCCCCCCCCCCCACCCCCCCCCCCCCCCCCACCCCCCCCCTCCCCCCCCCCCTCCAAGAACTATTCCATCAGCCCGTCTGTCTCCACCTCTCCCCGCTTCCGTTACCTAGGGTTCCCATGAAAACACGTTTACCTTAAGCCGTAACTCCTGCTCGAAGTCAGCCTGATTCTTGATTTTGTGAAATTGATGACGACTATCACGCACTTGAGACAGACGTGGACTTTACAATCCTCACAAAAACATATCTTTGTTCTCTTGTTTGTGGATGTAACACTTCTCGGATAGATGACTAATGCTGACCTTCCCGTTGATGATATCCTGTACGGATACAATCTCATGGGCCTCAAACATCACAGACATATTCTGATGACCCGTCAGACACCTCTCACACAAGTAGCTGTTGCAGGTTTTGCAGAATGACACAGCCTCATCTTGACGTTTGCAAGCAGTGCATTTTGGATGCATCTCCAGGACAGCATTCGCCCCTCCACATTTCGCGTGGTAATCGTCTTCCAGTGCGTTGACAGTCACATTGGTAAGGAAATCTTTGACACGGTTCGCTTAAAAACTTGGTGACCTCCCTGCAGAGAGGACAGATCATGTGATCGAGATCCTGATGGGACAGGTCATAGTTCCTGAGACATTCCGACAGAAGGTGTGTCCGCATGAAGTCAGGATGGTTGCCTCGTCAAAGATTTCAAGACATAGCGGACACGTCAAGTTCTGTGAAGAGCTTGGAGCTATATCTTCTTCAGTCTTCTCAGCCATTGGTACAAATATCAGCTTTTGTGAAGAAAGCAACTGTACGAACATGAATTGCAATTGCTCGACATTTATTTCCGCTTCAAGGCGTTAACATTTAAAATAGGCAATGTCTGCCTGTAATACCAATACACATACATGATGCAAATTGCTATGTACGAACATGAAAACTCAGGAACATAATTCTGCGAAACTCAAA
Source organism: Strongylocentrotus purpuratus (assembly GCF_000002235.5). Taxonomy (NCBI): domain Eukaryota; kingdom Metazoa; phylum Echinodermata; class Echinoidea; order Camarodonta; family Strongylocentrotidae; genus Strongylocentrotus; species Strongylocentrotus purpuratus. The sequence goes on from NW_022145595.1 coordinate 18,719,468, forward strand.
ACCAAAATACATGTAATATAATCCTATCTGCAATATCAAACTGTGAGAATTAATTTTTCAGAATAATCCTGAGGATCTCTGGTCACGTGATCACCAGAAAGGATAGTAGCTCCTCCCGGTAGCCCCCCAATTCATGGGGCTCTGAACGTGATCCACCAGCAGGATAGTAACTCCCGCTGATATCCCCCTCTTCTTGGGGTTCCTGTCCCCCTCATCACTCCTAAACGCGGACGCGTATCCCGGCCTGCTTGGCCAAAGATATTGGCAGTCCCGCGTGTTCAAATTACATTATATAAAATTCAAACCTCTATACCGTAACTGACTTAAACTACCATCCTTGTTCTCTGAATGAATATGTATTCTCTAACCTTGAACACATCTACAAAAACATACATATAACGATAATTACATGTATACTCGTGATCGATCTCTCCAATCACCCCAACCTCCCAACCATAAAACAACACGTCACAATGACCTGTAACTTGACACACAGGATTAAAATCTCCGTGCGGCCCAGCCTCCCAACCGTAAGACATGTGATAATGGCCTGTAATTAAACACAGGATTTGGTTCTCCATGCAGCCCAACCTCCCATCCGTAAATCATGTGAAAATGACCTGTAGATAAATACAGGATTTAACTGTCCATGCAGCCCAACCTCCCATCCGTAAATCATGTGAAAAAGTCCTGTAGATAACTACAAGATTTAACTGACCGTGCAGCCCAACCTCCCAACCTTAAAACGATGTGTGACAATGACCTGTGAACAGGATTAACTCCCCGTGCAGCCCAACCTCCCAACCTTAACAGGGTGTCACTAATAAAATGTAATAGACTCAGTTTAAGACTTCAAGACCACCAGAACCTTACTCAAAGTGTTTACACTAACATAGTGCTAAATACACATACATCCTACCCTGGGCACTTCCTGCCCGGCCCTCCAACTAACTGCATGATCAATGCTAAACAATACACAATATGCAGCATAACCTCCACGCCCAGTATCTCCATATCTGAACTTTGCCACCTTGTAATGTTAATACTATTCCTGTGCCAAAGTACCTGCCCCATACCTTTCTCCTAACCACCTAACCTTAAGGCAGGCTATAGCCAGTGCAGGCAACATAACCACTGTGACCTCTGCCCTGATATATATATCACTCCCACATAACTCCAGCTTAAATCCTTTGTGGTTCTTGACTCGGGACTAAGGCTTGAACTATGTACCAACTTATGGAGAAGGTATGACTATTTCCTATTTTCAGACATGCCCAATTAAATCCACCTTAATGTACAAGAATTTGCAACTACCTCGCTCCCCAATCTTTGGCCTTGGAGCAGAATGTGTGCATAGATCATGTCCCCTTAACAACCATAATACATCATTGTCTTTAACTGTTTCAAACATGTCTGAGTAACAAACCCCCACTAACTATTCCTCATTCGTTGTTACACAACCTCGTAACGTGTGAACCCTAAATAGTCACTTGGGAATGGGTGGGGGGGAAACAATCGACTGCCTTGAACGGAAAATGAAGCGAGAATGGCTATTCAAAGCGCGCTCATTTGCACGCATAACTTTGCCAAATTATTTCCGCACTAGAAAATGTTCACATGCACACCACATGAGTCGGATCTATACGCGCATGTTTTGATACTTCTGACCCCAAAGTTTGTTGACCTGATTCGAACTCTTGCTTCTCCCAAAAATGTGCTGATCAGTTTATGCTGATCACATTATTTTGTGAAGAAAGCAACTGTACGAACATGAATTGCAATTGCTCGACATTTATTTCCGCTTCAAGGCGTTAACATTTAAAATAGGCAATGTCTGCCTGTAATACCAATACACATACATGATGCAAATTGCTATGTACGAACATGAAAACTCAGGAACATAATTCTGCGAAACTCAAAACCAAAATACATGTAATATAATCCTATCTGCAATATCAAACTGTGAGAATTAATTTTTCAGAATAATCCTGAGGATCTCTGGTCACGTGATCACCAGAAAGGATAGTAGCTCCTCCCGGTAGCCCCCCAATTCATGGGGCTCTGAACGTGATCCACCAGCAGGATAGTAACTCCCGCTGATATCCACCTCTTCTTGGGGTTCCTGTCCCCCTCATCACTCCTAAACGCGGACGCGTATCCCGGCCTGCTTGGCCAAAGATATTGGCAGTCCCGCGTGTTCAAATTACATTATATAAAATTCAAACCTCCACCCAATACCTTTTTTTTTTTTTTTTTTTTTTTTTTTGTGATTAATTAATTAATTTATTATTTTTTTTTTTATTTTTTTTAAACTAGATTCAGCTTCTATACAGATCTCTTGAGATCTCCTACTTTCTCCCCCGGTTGCTGTAGGTATTCATCCTGACCTATTTAACCATACACTCATGATGTCATCATATGAACTATGCTCATTGCCGTTCACTTCTACACTTGTGTCATGCATTAAAGTTGGGTAACTATACATTTCATGTTGAGGTGTTAATGCATTTGCATTCTAAACTGTTTGGAGCTACTCCTGCTGCGCGAGGAAAGATAGGGGCAAAACCGGCTATTGTGATCGGACTTAAAGATCCGTCGAGCTAGCTACATTTCGTAGTCGGGAAAATTCCCCTATGGCCCACTGGTTCCTGAAATATTTAGTGCGACCAAGTCTTACTGACTCCAGTCCTTGCCAGCAGACTTAGGCTCCCTTATCACTAGACAATTATAATGTAATGCCATGTGACTTCAGATTTTCCAGATTCAGAATCAAAACATTTCCACCTCATAAGATAAACAAAGCCAAATACATTTACATTGACGAATCATACATCACCCTTTTACATGCGCACTGACTGCCTTATCCCCATAGGTAAACAAATTTGTGTCACAGTATATATCTTTTATAGATTACTTATTGAAACAAGCATGACTTGACAGTACAGAGTTATATATTCAATGTATCAGAATCTTCCACGACTGAATTACTTTTCAGTGTGTAATAGTATTTCTCATGCCTCCCGTTACCTGGCTATCATCTTATATTTTCACACCCAACCTCATGGAATAACCCAAATATAACTCAATTCAACTAATTGACTTTTGTCGCTCACTTTAGGTTTACATAGAATACTATTGACATTAGGCTGAATCTGTTCAGAGAAGGCCAGTGTCCTTGGCTGCAGATTCGAATTTATCGATGAGCATGTCCGAGCCCACATCTGAGAGATGAATTCCATCCCTATGGAACAGATTGTGCTCTTTGGTGTCTATATTGTGCACTATCATTGATGTGTTCACCATCTGGGAGATTCTCCTCTTTGCGAATTTGTTAAGTGACTTCCGCACACCATCCATTGCCTCTTGTGATGTTGGGCCTGGTCTGCTACCGTAGTAAAACAATCTTGGAAGAATACCAGACCAGGCTATGTGGGTTCCTGGCATCCTTGCTCGTAGAGTTTGAATTGCTGTATCGATTGCGATTCTGCAACGGCATGCATCTCTCTGACCCAAGTCGTTTGTTCCCAGGTGAACGATCGCCAGTGCAGGTGGTGCGTTGTAATTCAGCCTATTTGTGACCATTCGGGGGAAGTCATGGAGAGTAGCACCTCCTTGACCATGCCACTGTACTGCACCCTTCTCTGCTCCCAAGTGCAGGCGGTTCTGTGCAGTGGCTCGCTCTTTGGCCCTTCTTACGATACTGTCCCCCACTATCCAGACTCGGTTGCGTACTCGTCCTGAAATAAAATAGTTAAACTCCCGAAAGTAACATGTTCATATATTTGGGAAGAACAACATATAAAATTTTCTTGTGAGCTTTATTTTCATAATTGTAATAACTCCCTAGTACTTAGTATGGAGTAACTGTAACTTATCTTATATAGCGCAAATAAACTTCACTGCGCCACCTACCCATCTTCCTAATTTGTTCTGGTGGCACACCATTCAAGGCAGCTGTGGTAGCTGCCCCAATTCGGAAAGAGTGAGTCCCATACCGACTAACATTCGCCCCAATTTGCTGAATGTTCTTTTTCAGGACTGCACTGAACTGGTACCTTGTAAGGGGGGAGCCATTCTCATGACAGAATAGTAGACCCTCTACCTGTGGCCTTGCTTGTAAATATGATTTCATGGCCTGTACTGGGCATACCCCCTCTACCCGGTTTGCATTAATCCTCAAAGTGGTAGATTTCCCATATTGGTCTGTCTTAGAAAATCGTATTTGTAACAGTAAAGTTTCAGGAATGCCTCGGCCTAATTGTACATCTGTGATATTCAACGCCTTCCTTGTATCATCACCCTTCCCTCGGATGGTGAACTCCCCTATTCTCAGGAAACCAAAGAATGCTAGTAAGTACGCTGCCTTGAACATGATTGCTTCGTATCGTGAAAAACATACATATTATGCTAGGTTTGGCAACAGTTGTCGCATTAGCTCCCATGTGATGGGTCTTCTAGTATCTACACAACATTTGTCTCTTCTACTACCTTCTTGCATTTTCCTAATCAAAAAATGTTTTGTGGGATCTGCCCAACCATGCATGTTATGTAAATATGCTAGGGCTGCAACATGCACTGTGATTGTCGAGGGTGCTTTCCCACTGATAGAAAGTTGGGCAATAAATGCCATGACCTGTTTCACTGATGCCGGCCAAGAAGGATTCAACTGGTGATTCAACCGAAATTCCTGAAAAGAATCCACTGCCCTCTGATACACGCGCTGAGATCCTTCCCCTAGAGATTGTCCCAACAGCCTCTGTGTTTCTTTTGCTAGGTCTGTAATATTCCAGGCGGTATTAGTGAGGCCCTTTCTTCCGCCAACGGCGCCAGCTTGCGAAATCGGTACATCTGGAATCGGGAAAGGGAGTCCGCAATACCATTATCATATGTGTGTACATGAACTGCCTTAAACAAGATATTTTGCCTCAGACACACCAAGACGAACGATCTCACCAAAGCCATGATTTTTGTACACGATGATGTCTGTTTGTTTATTGCATACATCACTGACATGTTGTCTGTGTACACGACAACTTTCTTGTTCTTTAGCTCATCTCCCCATATTGACACTGCAAGTACAATAGGTACCATCTCTTTCCATGCTATGGAAGTTCCAGTGATTATTTCCCGTGAAGACCATTTCCCATTGAACCATTTGCCTCCGAAGTAGCCGCCAAAGCCTATTGCTCCACTTGCATCTGTGTAGAGGCTCATTTCTCTACTATTTACCCACCTTTCCTGTGTAATTACTGTTACGCCATTATAATACTCTATGAACTCCAGCCATGCTCTCAAGTCTAGCTGAGCACCCTCCGAAATGGACAGTGGCTTAGAACTAGTCTTCTCTCCCTTTATTAGGTCTATCAACCGGCGTAAGAATGCCCTTCCTGGTCGCACAGCCCGACTAATAAAGTTCAGTGACCCAATGACTGATTGGATCTCCTTAACTGTTACATATTTGTGTGACAACACCTTCTTAATCTTGCGCCTAACCTCAGTAAGCTTATCATGTGGAACTCGAACCTGCATTAACACAGAGTCAAGTTCTAACCCGAGAAATGTCAATCTTTTGGTAGGCCCCTCGGATTTCTCTGCCCCTAATGGAACCCCTAACTCCTCACAGATTCCTTTGAGAACTTGTACCATCTCGAGGCATGACACGCCCCCGTGCTCTATTGAACTAACACACAAAAAGTCATCAACATAGTGTATAATCCCGTTTGAGCCACTTCGCTCCCGAACACAATATTCTATGAATGTGGAAAAGGTCTCGAAATACGCTGGAGCACATCTGACCCCCATGGGCAAGCATTTGTCGAGATAATATTTCCCCTCAAATTTGACCCCTAACACCTCAAAATCTTTCGGGTGCATAGGCAACAATCGAAAGGCGGACTTAATATCCTCCTTAGCCAAGTCGGCTCCCATTCCAGCCTCGGCGACCATCTCAACCGCTGTATCAAATCTAGTATATTCAACTTTACAATGCTCATCTGCAATAAAATCATTCACAGAGTATCCAGGCGGGTATGATAAATGATTGATTAATCGATAATCCCCGGGATTTCTTTGGCACCAGGCCAATTGGGTTAGTTCTCAAATTTTTTAGTGGCCTGGACTCAAAGGGACCTATGTATCGCCCTAGCTTAATCTCCTTCCGTATCTTCTCTCGTGTAATGTCCTTGTTATTTTCTGCTGATTTTAGGTTGGGTAAGTCTACTGGCATGCGAGGGCCTGTATAATTCAAACAAAATCCTTCTGTGAAACCACTTTCCAAAAACCTGGCTGCTCGCTCATTTGGGTAGCTTTTTAACAATTGTTGTAGGCTCTTTATTTTAATGGGTGACTTCCCCAAGGATATAACCTGTCCTGTAATCTGTACATCTCTACTGTTACTGTGTATTTCACCTTCAAGCCTGTCCTGATTTCTATTTTTTGTGTGTTCTATCTGTCTCCTAGGAATTGCCTTTTCCTTACTGAGCTTTGGGTTTGGGGGCTTTTGAGTTGGATTGATTGTTTGGGCAGAAAACCTTGCCGTGGCCACTTGCTCCACACAGGGAACACTTGTGCGCGTACCTACAATCTTTCCGGCTACAAGCCCCTGACCTGAAGTTGAATTCGTGACAGATTCCACTGCGAAAATTGGGTGACCTGGGGGGCACAAACCTACCCTTGCCCTGTGTTTGGCTAGTGCTAGGGTTATATGTTCGCTTCCATTCCCTCCTGTTGGACCATGGGGCCGATCGCCCGAGTGGACGGTCTTGGCCACGAACTCCCCGAGGAGGTCCCCCTCCCACTACATGAAGGAGCCACAATTCTCCATCTATACCTGCCCAAGATCCACCTTCCTTGTGGTAGCGGTGACGAAATTCGATATCATAATCTCTCCACCCATACCCATAATAGCGCGAAGCAGCAGATCGAATAAGGTGGCAGTATTTCAGTAAGTCTTGTGCGCAATTCAAATTTGCTTCCAAAACAATGCTAGCATACACAAGAAATGCATTAGTCCACAACTCTATGGTTGCAATCTTATTCTTGGATGTCGCGCTGACAGGTTTCAATACCAATCTCCCGTCTTCCTGAGTCATTGCCAAATTCGTCCTTTGTTCGTCTCTAGCTTCCCCCTGTGTGTGTGCTGACACCTCTTGGGCATTCACTAACACATTAAAATCCACATACTCGCCTTTCCATATTTTCTCCCTAATGTTATTGGGAATGGCCGAGCCTAGATCTAGTCTATCTCCAACTGGCCGTAGTGGGGATTGGGGCGGGGAGTCATTTACTGCGAACCCGGACCTATGCTCGGTATGTGGTACCGATGAATTACCGATACCTGTGTAGCTAGGTCTGCTGTTATTATCATACTGACTTCCGATTGGCCTAGATCTATATTGAATGCCTCTTGAGACATGCCCTTGATTCCCCGACTCCCAGTCAACATGGGGCACGATTGTAGGGAACGAAGTTAAAAGTGGGTTCGCCCCTGTTATGTGACTATTGTCTGCCCCTCTGTGTGGCCTGGGGTAGGGAGGCCAATGCCCAAATCTAACTTTTTAATTACTAATTTGTTTATACTAAAACTAAGATTAAAAGAAAGCATTTACTTTCACTAAGAAAATCCACCCATCTGCCGACTCCATAGGTTCCATCAAATAGGAGATATCCAGCTGGTTTGTAGCCATTTCCTTCTACGCCTTTCCGTACGTAAGAGCCTTGAAACAATTATATTTCATGTCGCAAAGTTACGTTCATAATTAGACAGGCCCGAGGGACAAAGTTCATGATGAAGTTTAAAACTTCGCGCGAAAGTGCAATCACTCAACAGCGGCTAGCCTTGAATCGGTCGCACACGTACACACCTTCTTCTTCTTAGTTGATCCCTCCACCGACACAGGCAAGCCCCGATGCAGGCTGAAGACTGAAGTCCAGCCATCAATGTGCGAACGATTACATCTTCTACTACTACGAGCCGAAGACGATGGTTCAAAAAAGGAAAGAAATATATATAATTCATTGATATTTACCTTAGATGTGTATTCCAATAATTTGATTTCCTCATGAGTATTCCTTATTATCAACGATCGAGAAGTTACGAGGTCCAATTAAAATCCATCTTGCAGCGAACACAATCATAGCCACATCCATGCATGCAACGTACGTGTACTAATATTTCTCTCACTCTCTCTCTCTCCCTTTCGCTATACGTAACATACACACTCACTAACCATGTATCATACAACACACACCTTCAAATCATGGCTTTCATTTCAATTCTCAATTGGAGTATAGACTGCTCACGTAGACTTTTTTTTTTACTGAAATATCTTTTTTAACACTTCTCATTCATTACTGCACGACACTCGTATCTAGTGCTGTGAGAATAAGGTACTAGGGTCTATAAATAAGACTACGCTTTGCGCACGATCTGACCGGAGCTCAGATTATGTCGCAATACCCTTTATTTTTGGCGCGAACAATGACGTCACTGTTCACTGTTTTCCTTCTCATTTTGAGATGGATGTAGCTATAGGGCTCAAACCAACGCAAGATTGACAGAAACATCGTACTCTATCTACTTTCGAATGTTCAGTTTGTAAAAATCTGTATTTAAAAAGATATTATCTTTTTTCTTTATATTTTCTAGTTGTTAGAAGTGGCAATTGTGAACATCTGAAATGTTGATCTCTATCAAAAGTTCTTTACTCAAAACGGATCCCATATTTTTAGGGTCTACCTTCTGCCAATGAGAAGGTTTTTAGTGAGCAAACCTCTACGCCCTCTAGGATTTTCTTAGTCGGTGGTGCGAGTGCGTCAAGGTCGTCTGCAACCACAATTATTGGATTAAAAAACGTCAAAATCTGCAAGATTGTCAACAAATGGTGAAAGACTGTTACAGATCCGTGATTATAGGTATGTTGTGAAATGTATAATTGTATTTTCTTTTCATATTTTCTTCAATTTTTATTTTTACATCATTTTTTTCCCTTTGCTAATTTTTTGAAGTGGGCGACGAGCGCACAAATCGTAGGTGTAGAAGCCTTACGCCCGGGCATTGGCCTCCCTACCTGGGGCTTGTCGTACCGACCCCAGCACTAATTGCTGTGCAATTAGCCATAGATCTGTGTGTGTGTGTGTGTGTGTGTGTGTGTGTAATTGGGTTTTTACAGACGTGTATCAATCAGATATGATTATTTACGTCTGGGGACCGACCTTTAACGTCACCATCCGAAAGACGTGACTCAGTTTCGAACCTGCGTCCTCTGCTGAATCAGTTTGTAACTTCCACTGTTAGCTGGATTACAGGCGCACGCCACAACGCCATAGATCTAACTTCGGTTGAAGTAGCATTAGTACCAGTGGGTAGATCAAGATCTAGATCTATCCGTACCTCACCTGTTGACTGTAGGGCGCTTTAGTAACGAGACGGTACGCACAGGAGACGATAATGCGAGCGAAAAAAACAAACTGCGCATGCGCGATTCTGAATTATCTCCGTCCCGTCGATTTTCGGAACGGTACTCGGCCAACATAGCGTTCGTTTCCTAAACACGACGTAAGAGAGAGAGCTGACAAATAATTTGTATCTAGATCTAACAATGCAGGGCCCTACTGAAGATAAAAACAGGGAATCTACTAGTGTTTCCAATGTCTGTTCGGTATCTATACCTCAATCTACAATAAATTGATGGTTTGGCCGTTTAGGCCTACTTTGGGGGCCCTTTTTCATCGTTATGCATGACGTGCCTGCACGCTGCGCACTACAGCCCACCGCCGGGTCTATTGCCCCGGCGCTCCGGCCAAGCCTCGAGGCCCAAGAGCACTAGCACCAAAATGCAGCAGGTGTGCAGTTCAGCGCGGCTTTGCGTCCCCGTCGCCTTTAGCAGAAGGCGAAAGCGCTTAAACATCACGACGGTAACAAGAGTGCGAGACCCGTCACAGTTGGTTAAACACTCCGTCTCCTGTGCGTACCGTCTCGTTACTAAAGCGCCCTTGTAACTGCAACTGTGATCCCGGCTGTGATGGTTGGGTATTCAGGGCTGCTGCTGGTGGTGGTGGGGTGCTCGACATTGCTGGTGGGATGCCTGCTGCCGGTAATGCCGGGATCGCTTCAGGTAGGCCTACTCCGCTGTCTACTGTTAGCGGCCGAGACTGCACTGCCCGTGCCCTCTCTGTGCTGCTTGCCTGACGACTGCGCCTCGCCCGTCCGTTGATGCTTGTGGCTGAGCAACTGCTGGCCGGAGTTTGCGCTGAATTGTTAGTTTTCTTGCTAATTGAGCTGGCTCTAGTGCCCTTCCGACTCTTTGCAGCTGTTCTCTGTCTTTTCTGCTGGGCAGTAGCACCGCCATTGGCGCACTCATTGGTCTTTCTCTTTCCCATTTTTTTATTTTTTGCAGCTCTGAAACAATCGACTGCCTTGAACGGAAAATGAAGCGAGAATGGCTATTCAAAGCGCGCTCATTTGCACGCATAACTTTGCCAAATTATTTCCGCACTAGAAAATGTTCACATGCACACCACATGACCCCAAAGTTTGTTGACCTGATTCGAACTCTTGCTTCTCCCAAAAATGTGCTGATCAGTTTATGCTGATCACATTATTTCTGGCAAATGTACAAATGTTCAACAGTCAGTTCATGCAAGCTCAAACAATAATATACAGTGACGTAGTAGGTTGTAGGCCCTACCAATATCCTGAGTCCAAGTTTTCAGGTTGAATGATAATATGCGTCGAAATAGGTGCGCCCATCAAAAGTATTAATTCTCTATCCAAGTGTGTATACAAATAAGGTTAAAATGGTAAAATCACACCTGAGTAGATCATCTGTTCATATTATGCAGTTTGTGCATCCTATAAATAGCAGTTGGTTTTCCCACAGAGAGCGCACAGGATATAGCACCTTTGAACTTAATGGCGGTATATAGTATGTATTCATCGTTTTAGTCTATAGCGGGCGACTTTGTTCGGCTGTCAGTGGTGGATATGATTATTATGCTAGAAATCCACCGTAGTAGAATTCTAGATAATAAAAGTCAAACGTTTTATTTGCTTGCATTACTATCATTAGGGAATTTTCGATTTGCGTGGACGTGGACATGTGACTTCCTTTAAAGTCACGTGTGACGTCCTTTTAAGGCACTGGCAGTGCCTTAAAACGATGTCACACGTTGCAGTCCACGTTCTCGTCGTGCAAATCGAAAAGTCCCTATTGGTAGGGAAAAAGGACGGTAACTACACTTGCTTTCCACCCCTTCTTCCTCCACTATTCTTCCTTTATCTCCTTCCATATCTCTCTTTTTCTTTCTCTGTCAACAAATCATATTCTTGTGAATGGATTGCTTCGAGGCTATGATTTTTTCTTCAATGTACAATTTGCTTGAAAAAAATATTTTACCGTTTCTACTCTTATACAAAATCTCATGATTTAGATATATTATAACCATGATAATGTGAATCATTTCTGTCTCAAGAGCTGATAACATGAAAACTCATATCAAATTTAACATGTCACTATATCATAGCGATACTGCACATGGAATGTGATTTATTTGAAATAATCATGCTTGGACCCTGCAACAATGGATCCATGAAATAAAGAAATGATTTTCTCTCATCGCAATTCTGTCTGATTTAAGCTTCTAACTTTCTTTGATTATTCCTCTCTCTCGCTCTGTCTCACTCTCTCTCTCTCTCACGCACACACTTTCATCTTTCGATCTCTATCTCTGACTCTTTCTTTCTCTCTCTCTCTCTCTCTCTCTCCCTATAAACAACTGAATATTATCAAAGTCTGTGAGAATGTATGTGCAAGAATCCTTAAAAGTGTTTTTTTTGTAAACACCTCATTAACAATGAACATGTACCTGTAGATACTTGTACTTATGAATACCTTGTCAACTATTTATGTTAGTGGTGTCGGGTCGGGTAGACCCTATTTTGCCTTGATTAAACTTTACAAACTATTACATTAAACATGTCCTCATTGACATAACTGAATTTGAACTTTATGTCGACCACATATACTCAGTCTGTTGTTTGAAAGTAGTAACAGAAATACTTATCCAGGGGATTGTAGCATCTGTCAATATAAATATAATGGAAACGGAGCGTATTTTGATGCTCGAATGGAAATTAGACATCTCAATAATTTTGAGGCCCACACACACACACACAAACATTCTGTTTCCAAATGTTTACTTGAATACCAAGGTGGTTACAATGGTAAAATCACTCTCGAGTAGATCGTCTGCCGATATCACTATGAACATGACGGACAATGAAAGAGGACAAAATATACAGTTCCTCATTCTAACCTCAACAATTGTTGTGGTAGACAAAGGAACATCCCTTCACTGCTATTATTTAAAAATGTGTAGAACAGGTGAATATGCATGTGACACCTGTTCTACACATTTTTACATAATAGCAGTGAAGGGATGTTCCTTTGTCTACCACAGCAATTGTTGAGGGTAGAATGAGGAACTGTAAATGTTGTCCTCTTTCTTTGTCCGTCATGTTCATAGTGTATCATGCAGTTTGTGCATCCTATGAATAGAAGTGGGTTTTTCCACAGAGCGATTAAACATGCACCTTTGAGCTAGTTGGCGGTATGTTTTTTCAATTATCTAGAGAGGGCGACTTATTTCGGATATCAGTGGTGGATTATGTTGGAGATCCACTTTAGTAGAATCCTGGATAATAGAGCTAGTCGTTATATTTGCTTTCATTACTATATTTGGAAGAGTTAAAGACAACAACTACCCTTGTTTTCACCCCCTCTTTCTCCACTATTCTTCCGTTATTTCCTTCTATTTCTCTCTTTCTCTTCCTCTTTCTCTGTCAACAATTTAAGGGCTATTCCAGTGTCAAACAACAATACCATGTGCATACAACAAAATAATGTACATGTAATTATAGGCTAGGTTTACAGCGTATACATACTTTTCATAACTATTTTCAAATTTAAAAAAAAAGAAACAAAAGAGGAAAGTATAAAATACGAACTTTGAGACATTTTATTAAGGTACTTTACAAAACTGTGTACAAAAACAGTATAGAGACCATGTGTGTGTATTGAAATAGTAGCCCCATTTTACAAAAAAGAATTGACTTACTTTATTCACCAAAAACATAAGGTAACTGCATTTTCCATCGAGATACGGTTATCAGAACCCCCCCCCCCCCTTAACAAAAAAAAACAAAAAAACGAATATAAGGTGTTTTTTTTTAATAACAATAGAAAGAAAAATGTCCACAAGCTTCATGTAGGTCGCTTAACACAAAAGGAATTCTTCGATGTTATCTTCTTACAAACAAATCAACTGGTATGTCATTTTTTAATGACTCTGTTGGGAAACATTGAATTGATGTTTTCTCCAGATTCATCCCTACCTTTGCCGCGCATGTCTACTAGCGTGACCAGAGGTAGGTTTAATATCCTCATCATTTCTACAGTTTATCATATGATAAACATAATCCTATCTCACCCCCATTCTCTCTCTCTCTACCGTTATAAAATGCAGATGAAGATATTCCAAATTCCACGTCACAAATCGATAGTCTGTATAGATTTCATTGAAATGATTCGAATTTAACTTGACTGAATTAAATTGAATTGAAAGGGTAATTATTATGAAAAAGATCGCCAACTGCTGGATTTACATGAAATATGTTCAAAATTAAATTACTAATTATAACAGAACTGCAGTAAACGTTGACATAATGTATCATACTATGAATTACTTAGGACGTTTAGTCAAGAAACAAATCTTCTGACAGTTAAACGAGGCCCTTTTTTAATACGCCGTTCTTTCTACATCGTAGCAAATTATCAGCCCCAGAGCATTAAATTTAATAGCTTTTCAAACAGGGTGCAGAGTGAATATGAAGGAATCTTTCATGAAATATAGCACCATAGCCAAGTAAGATTTTTTTCTATTGATTTGATTTATTAGTCAAGTTAAATGTAACATAAATACGAAGAGTCAAATGATATTATAAAATGAAAACAAAATAATACTATCAATAACTTTTCAGGATGAAATGTGACAGCTTAAAAGCTTCTTTACAATGGGCTCCCATTAACAAAGTGAGCATCATTTATTTCGTCATCTAAAGATACAAAATAATCATAATATAAATCAAAAGATATAAGCACAAACAAAATAATTTGTTTAATACTTTGAGAATAACAACATAAGGAAAATAACACCAACAAGAGGCCAATCAATTTGCTTATCAATTTCGAAGTAATACATTATGATATCATCACTGACTTTCAGTAAATATCTATGAGATACGATTACACAATGCAAGAAATAGATGTATATTTTATGTACTGCATTTACTTATTATTTCGAGAGAGGGAAATTATCATTCTACAGTATAATGACAACTTACTGTATTCAGGCAATTAAAATCTATCTAGAGAATGGGCATCTTCTCATTTATTTATTTATCACATTATAAACAACAGAATATGAAACATAGGCCCATGTGAGATAAGGTCTGGAGCAGAGAGGTATACACACTACAAATTAGGGTGAACAGAGTGTGAGATACAAAGGATTACAGTGATACTTTGATAAAATATAACTTCTTGTCACAAGCAAACGCGAGCATGTCTGGAGAGAGGGAAACCAAGTAACACCAACTATCTCCAAGCGTCAGGGTAAGTACATTGAACTCAACTCTTTCCTTCAGGTTCAGACCATCAAGGTCATAGAGCCTGATCACCACGTTACCTTTCCTTCGATCAACACTCGCTACATACACCCTGTCCTGCTCATCCAGGGCAGCATACAGGTAGACATCCTCTGGAGCTTGTAGAGACTTACCAGCATTCCCATCCCTGTCATAGACCGTCACCACGCTTGGATTGATGTAATTACATGAACTCGTGACGATCAAACCCGACCTGGTAGCAGATACCTGCCTCGTTTCGTTGTGTTTTGTTTGAACAGTGTGCGTGAGAGTGGATCCAGTCGGGTCATAGATATAGACTTTCTTGTCATAGTTAGCGATGAGGATTTCTTCTAATGGACTTTTGTTTAGTGTGAGATAGCCAATGCTTTCCGCGTGGACGGTTGATTTCCTGGAGCCATTGGGAGAATATATGTCTATTTTGATACGCGTCGATACGCAGAACGACCTGTCTTGTTGAAACACAAGATCATAACATTCCATGTTGCTTGGTATGTTCGCATACTGCTCCTGCTTACCAGCTGAATCAAGGATATCTATACCATGTTTATTCAAATATCCGATAGCCACACTATCATCAGAGTACGGGGTCATACCCCGCATCTTTCCCCGTAGATCTACACACTGAATAACTTGAACCTTGGGATCGGATCCTGAGATGCTCCCGAGGTCAAGACGAGTATTACCTGCAGGATTGAACCTCTTCTCCTGTGCTTTCTTTGTAATGGCTGCCGCAGAAGTGTGATCAGTAGCCTCCTTCAGCATGGCATCCAGCTCCTCACAGAGCAAGGTATGAGCAGACAGACTGTCCGTCTCAAGACGACCCAGTCTGTCATTAGCTACCAGTGTTATTGAACTGTAAATACTCTTGATCCTCTGTCGATCCTTGGATTTCAAGACGTTGAGGTCGTCCTCGAAACTCTGCTTTACTGCATTGAGTTGCTCGATGAGATTTCGATGATTTTCTTCAAGCTCTTTAGCCTTGATGCTGTAGGCTTGACTGACATCGTCCAGTAGTTTCTGCACGGCAGAGTATACTTCATGGCGTTGTACTTCCACATTCTGAATGTTCTTCTCCAGTTCTGATTTCTTAGTGGCACATCGCTGGACAAGGTCGTTCACCTAAACAAAGCAAATAATAGAGAAGTGGAAAGAACATTCGATGTATGCCAATTACGTGGAGCCGGTTTGAAATCAAACACCAGATTTTGGACGCACCTTGTGTTTCACTAACCAAGACCCACCCCCTACATCATATACAGTGCGTCCCAGAAAAAAACGAAACCAATAATTATCGATGTTTTATCATAATTTAATCGCAATTATAATTCTCGGTTTCATTTTTTCTGGGACGCACTGTATATGACATGAGGACCGAGGAAAATACTTCGGCTATTAAAGAAAGGGAATCCGACCCTTGCAATAACTTCATTTGTATGAAAGCAGTAAGATCAGATAAACAAAATGGATAAAGGCCAAATAGTAAAATAATATTAATAAATATTATAATTATAATACTAATGATAACAATAATAGTAATAACAATTATAATGACACTACTACATCTATTACCAATTATGGCGATGATGATATATAGTACTCTAGTATTCTAGATAATCTGGGCACGTGTCCCTTCACCCATCAAATGGTAAACTACAAATAAGGGGGAAATAACGAAGAGACAGAGAGATATAAATAAACAGCAAAACAGGGAGAAAAGAAAGAAACGGAGATGACGATACCAGAATTAGTTAGCTTTTTCAATGTTGATCTCAGTGATCTTTCGAATTCGCTCGAAATTGAGTGATCGCATCGTTAAATCGAATGCAATTCTGATGAAATTGGGCGGGAAAACAAATATATATATATACATATATATATATATATATATATATATATATATAGCGAATCAGTGAAGAGACCCAGCTAAAAAAAAAAAATGCCTGTGTGAAATTAAAAAGTGTAATCAAGTATAGTTTTAAACACATCAGAAAATCCCAGCCTGCTTAAAAATAATAGTTTGCATATAAGAGACCATGCGCGAGCAGCATAAAGAGCTCAGTGTCTTCTCAGAGAGGTGGCGAAATTGTTGTCTTGCCCCCTTTACTAGAGACAAGCTTTGAACTTCACACCCTACCCGCTTCAAACGCATGTGCAGTAGACAGGGTTTGTACAATGATAAGAAACATTCCAATTATAACAATGCGAGGAAGTCTAGCGACCGAGAGGAAAGAGGTAGCGTTTTGGGAAATTTGAAACCGTACTTACTGAAAAGCTTTTAAAGTCTGTTATGATATCATATACAATCGTAATATTATCTTGCGGGCCTGGCCGGGCGGGGCCTTTGCCATCTCCCCACTGATCTGTATTCCGTACATATATTAATGTGCGAGAGAGCGTAGCGACAGAGAGAACTTTTTTGTTTAATATGGAATGGTGACACTTTGTTTAAAAGCTCTTTTACTATGCAAAATTATTGATGTAAAAAAAAAATTGTCTGGCAAGGGAGGCGGGGAAAAAAGGTCCTCTCTTATTTGTAAAGATCTTTGGCATTGTAAGGGGGAGGGGGCAGAAACGATTCCCCCCCCCCCCCCCCAATAGAGAGAATGATATGCCCCTGGCTTTTTCTGCCCCTTGGAGACAGGTTTTCTACAGTAAAGACAGGAGTGCACTTTCTGTATTTTCCGGCGACTACGGTACCTTTAATGAAAGCACGTTTACCTTAAGCCGTAACTCCTGCTCGAAGTCAGCCTGATTCTTGATTTTGTGAAATTGATGACCGACTATCACGCACTTGAGACAGACGTGGACCTTACAATCCTCACAAAACATATCTTTGTTCTCTTGTTTGTGGATGTAGCACTTCTCGGATAGATGACCAATGCTGACCTTCCCGTTGATGATATCCTGTACGGATACAATCTCATGGGCCTCAAACATCACAGACAAATTCTGATGACTCGTCAGACACTGTCCACAAAAGTAGCTGTTGCAGGATTTGCAGAATGATACAGCCTCTTCTAGACGTTTGCAAGCAGTGCATTTTGGATGCATCTCAAGGACAGCATTCACCCCTCCACATTTCGCGTGGTAATCGTCTACCAGTGCGTTGACAGTCACATTGGTGAGGAAATCTTCAACACGGTTCGCAGACAACTTGGTGACCTCCCTGCAGAGAGGACAGATCATGTGATCGAGATCCTGATGGGACAGGTCATAGATCTCGAGACATTTCCGACAGAAGGTGTGTCCGCATGAAGTCAGGATGATTGCCTTGTCGAAGATATCAAGACATAGCGGACACGTCAGGTTCTGTGAAGAGCTCGGAGCTTTATCTTCTTCAGTCTTCTCAGCCATTGGTACAAATATCAGCTTTCTGGCAAATGTACAATCGTCAACAGTCAGTTCATGCAAGCTCAAACAATATACAGTGACGTATATGTACGAATATCCTGAGTCCAAGTTTTCACGTTGAATAATAATATGCGTCGAAAGAGGTGCGCCTATCTATGATCAAAAGTATTAATTCTCTATCCAAGTGTGTACATAAATAATGTTACAATGGTAAAATCACACTTGAGTAGATCGTCTGTTCATATAATGTAGTTTGTGCATCCTATACATAGCAGTGGGTTTTCCCACAGATAGCGCGCAGGATATAAGCACCTTTGAACCTAATGGCGGTATATACGTATTCATTGTTTTAGTCTATAGAGGGCGACTTCTTTAGGCTTTCAGTGGTGGATATAATTATTATGCTGGAGGTCTACTTTAGTAGAATCCTGGATAATAAAGCCAGACGTTTTATTTGCTTTCATTACTAGCGTTTGAAGGGAAAGGGACGGTAACTACACATGCTTTCCACCCCTTCTTCCTTTACTATTCTTCCTTTATCTTCTTCCATTTCTCATTTTCTCTGTCAACAACAATATTCTTGTGAATGGATTGCTTCGAGGCTATGATTTTCTCTTCAATATACAATTTGCTTGAAAAAAATATTTTACCGTTTCTACTCTTAGACAAAATCTCATGATTTAGATATATTATAACCATGATAATGTGAATCATTTCTGTCTCAAGAGCTGATAACGTGAAAAATCATATCAAAATGAATATTTCACTATCATTGCACATGGAATGTGATTTACATGAAATAATGATGCTCGGACCCTACAACAATGGATCCATGAAATAAATACATTGTTTTCTCTCATCACCATTCTGTCTGATTTAAGCTTCTAAGTTTCTCTAATTATTCCTCTCTCTCTCGCTCTGTCTCACTCTCTCTCTCTCTCTCTCTCTCACGCACACACTTTCATCTTTCTATCTCTATCTCTGACTCTTTCTTTCTCTCTCTCTCTCTTTCTCTCTCCCTATAAACAACTGAATATTATCAAAGTCTGTGAGAATGTATGTGCAAGAATCCTTAAAATTGTTTTTTTTTAAACACCTCATTTACAATGAACAAGTACCTGTAGATACTTGTACTTATGAATACCTTGTCAACTATTTATGTTAGTGGTGTCGGGTCGGGTAGACCCTATTTTGCCTTGATTAAATTTTACAAACTATTACATTATACATGTCCTCGTTGAATAAACTGAATTTGAACTTTATATCGACCACATAATACTCAGTCTGTTGGGTGAAAGTAGGAACAGAAATACTTATCCAGGGGATTAAAGCACCAGTCAATATAGATACAATGGAAATGGAGCGTATTTTGATGCTCGAATGGAAACTAGACATATCAATAATATTAAGGCCCACACACACAAACACAAATATTCTCTTTCCAAATGTTTACTTGAATACCAAGGTGGTTACAATGGTAAAATCACACTCGAGTAGATCGTCTGTCGATATCATGCAGTTTGTGCATCTTATGAATAGAAGTGGGTTTTCCCACAAAGCGATTAAACATGCACCTTTGAACTAATTGGCGGTATTCATTTTTTTCAATTATCTAGAGAGGGCGACTTATTTCGGATATCAGTGGTGGATATATTATGTTGGAGATCCACTGTAGTAGAATCCTGGATAATAGAGCTAGTCGTTTTATTTGCTTTCATTACTATATTTGGAAGAGTTAAAGACAACAACTACACTTGTTTTCACCCCCTCTTTCTCCACTATTCTTCCGTTATTTCCTTCTATTTCTCTCTTTCTCTTCCTCTTTCTCTGTCAACAATTTAAGGGCTATTCCAGTGTCAAACAACAATACCGTGTGCATACAACAAAATAATTTAAATGTAATTATAAGCTAGGTTTACAGCGGATACATACGTTTTATAACTATTTTCAAATTTTAAAAAAGAGACAAAAGAGGAAAGTACGAAATACGAACGTTGAGACT
Organism: Strongylocentrotus purpuratus; assembly: GCF_000002235.5. Taxonomy (NCBI): domain Eukaryota; kingdom Metazoa; phylum Echinodermata; class Echinoidea; order Camarodonta; family Strongylocentrotidae; genus Strongylocentrotus; species Strongylocentrotus purpuratus. The sequence goes on from NW_022145595.1 coordinate 18,739,528, forward strand.
ATTGTGTTTAAGGTACTTTACAAAACGCTGTACACAAACAGTAAAGAGACCATGCGTGTGTATCGAAAAAGTCGCGCAATTTTATTCATAAGACTTGTCTTTCTTTCTTCACCAAAAATACAAGGTAACTGCATTTGCCATTGAGTTGCGGTTATCAGAAAGCCCCCCCCCCCCTTAAATACAAAACAAAACAAAAAACAAATCTTTTTGTCTTTGTTAAAGAACAATAGAAAGAAAATTGTCCCCGAGCTAGGTTGCTTATGCATACAAGGAATTTCTTCGATGTAATCTTAATCTTACAAAAATATTAACAGGTAGATCATTTTTTTAAACGATAGGGAAACATCAAAATTATGTTATCTCCAGATTCATCCCTTAGTTTGCCATGCATGTCTACTAGCATGACCAGATGTAGGTCTGATATCCTCATAATTTCTACAATTTATTTGTCATATGATAAACATAATCCTATCTTACTCCAATTCTCTTTCTACCATTATAAAATGCAGACGAAGATATTTCAAATTCCACGTCTCAAGTCGATAGTCTGTACAGATTTAATTTAATTGAATCGAATTTAACTAGACTCATTTAAATTGAATTGAACGAGTAATTATTATGACAAAGACAACTGCCGAATTTACATGAAACATATTCAAAGTGAAATTACTTATTATAACAGAACTGCAAACATTTACATAATGTATCATAATTGTCAAGAACAAAAACTTCCGACTGTTAAATTGTTGTTAATACATCGTTCTTCTATACTTCATAGCAATCTAATCTGTCATATTATCAGTCTCTAGAGCATTCTATTTAATAGCTTTCCAGACAGGGTGCAAAGTTGACTCTTTTTTTATTGATTTGATTTATTAGTCAAGTTCAATGTAACATACATACGAAGAGTAAGTGATATTATAAAATGAAAATTAAATAATACTACCGATAACTGAAAGCTGAAAAGCTTATTTACAATGGGGTCCCATTTACACACAGTCAGTATTTATAATTTTTTCATTTAAACATACAAAGTATTCACGATATAAATCACAACATATAGGCACAAACAATATAATTTTTGTAATACTTTAAGAATAACAACATAAGGAAAATAACACTAACAAGAAGCTAATCAATGTGCTTATTAATTTTGAATTTATACATTACGACATCATCACTGATTTTCAGTAAATATCTAAGAGATACGATTACACAATGCAAACTAGAAGATATTTAATGTACTGCATTTACATATTATTAGAGAGGAACTTATCACTCTACAGTATAATGACAACTGTATTCAGGCAATTAAAATTTATCTAGAGAATGGTCTTCTTCTCATTTGGTTATTTATCACATAATTAAACAACAGAACATGAAACATAGGCCCATGTGAGAGAAGGTCTGGAGCAGATAGGTATAAACTACAAATACGAGTCAACAGAGTGTGAGATACAGATGATTACAGTGATACTTTGATAAAATACAACTTTTTGTCACGAGCAAACGCGAGCATGTTTGGAGAGAGGGAAACCAAGTAACACCAACGATCTCCAAGCGTCAGGTTGAGTACATTAAACTCAACTCTTTCCTTCAGGTTCAGACCATCAAGGTCATAGAGCCTGATCACCACATTACCATTCTCATACTCAACACTCGCTACATACACCCTGTCCTGCTCATCCAGGGCAGCATACAGGTAAACACCGTTTGGGGCTCGTAGAGACTTACCAGCATTCCCATCCCTGTCATAGACCGTCACCGTGCTTGGATTGATGTAAGTACATGAACTCGTGACGATCAAACCCGACCTGGTAGCAGATACCTGCCTCGTTTCATTGTGTTTTGTTGGAACAGTGTGTTTGAGAGTGGATCCAGTCGGGTCATAGATATAGACTTTCCTCTCACCGTAAGCCGCGATGAGGATTTCATCTAACGGACTTTTGTTTAGTCTGAGCCAGCCAGTGCTTTTCACGTGGACGGTTGATTTCCTGGAGCCATTGGGAGAATATTTGTCTACTTCGCTACGCGTCGATATGCATAATGTCCTGTCTTGTAGAAACACAAGATCTAAACACTCCATGTTACTTGGTATGTTTGCATACTGCTCATGTTTACCAGTTGAATCAATGGTATCTATACCATGTTCACTCAAATATCCGATAGCCACACTATCATCAGAGTACGGGGTCATACCCCGCATCTCTCCCCGCAGATCTACACACTGAATGACTTGAACCTTGGGATCTGATCCTGAGATGCTCCCGAGGTCAAGACGACTATCACCTGCTGGATTGAACTTTTTCTCCTGAGCTTTCTTCGTAATTATTGCTGCAGAAGTGTGATCAGTAGCCTCCTTCAACATGGCATCCAGCTCCTCACAGAGCAAGGTATGAGCAGACAGACTGTCTGTCTCAAGACGACCCAGTCTGTCATTAGCTACCAGTGTTATTGAACTACAAATACTCTTGATCCTCTGCCGATCCTTGGATTTCAAGACGTTGAGGTCGTCCTCGAAACTCTGCTTTACTGCATTGAGTTGCTCGATGAGATTTCGATGATTTTCTTCAAGCTCTTTAGCCTTGATGCTGTAGGCTTGACTGACATCTTCCAGTAGTTTCTTCACGGCAGTGTGTACTTCATGGCGTTGTACTTCCATATTCTGAATGTTCTTCTCCAGTTCTGATTTCTTAGCGGCACATCGCTGGACAAGGTCATTCACCTAAACAAAACAAATAATAGAGAAGTGAAAAGAACATTCTGTAGAATGAGATGTATGCTAATTACGTGGAGCTGGTTTGAAAATCAAACACCAGATTTTGGACGCACCTTATGTTTCACTAACCAAGACCCACCCCCTACATCATTATACATTGCGTCCCAGAAAAAACGAAACCGAGAATTATCGAGGTTTTATCATAACTTAATCGCAATTATAATTCTCGGTTTCATTTTTTCTGGGACGCACTGTATATGACATGAGGACCGAGGAAAATACTTCGGCTTTTTTAAGAAAGGGAATCCGACCCTAGCATTAAGTTCATCTGTATGAAAGCAGTAATATCAGATAAACAAAATGGATATAGGCCAAATAGTAAAATAATACTAATAAATATTATAATTATAATACTAATGATAACAATAATAGTAATAATGATTATAATAAAAGCAATATGATAAAGATAAGAATAAGAATAATGATACTACTACATCTATAACCAATTATGGTGATGATAATATATAGTACGAAGTGTTCTTGATAATCTGGGCAGTGCCCCGTTCACTAATTAAATGGTAAACTACAAATAAGGGGGAAATAACGAAGAGACAGAGAGAAAGAAATAAACAGCAAAACAGGGAGAAAAGAAAGAAACGGAGATGACGATACCAGAATTAGTTATCTTTTTCAATGTTGATCTCGGTGATCATTCGAATTTGCTCGAAATAGAATGATCGCATATTTAAAGGGATAGTTGAGTTCTGTTGCAGAGGGCGCTACACAAAATAATTTTTGTGATATAATGACAAAGTGAGTGTCAAATGTGAAAGAACAGAATATCTAAATGACAAAATCATCTTTTTTTGATCAAAATCGGTTCAGAGAGGCTAAAATATTACGATTTCTAATACTTGTGTACCACCACAAGTATTAGATGTTTTGAAAAATTTGAAAAAACCGTTGAAAAAAAACGAAATAACGCCTTTTACGTCGTATGTCAGCCAATGCCGAAGTTGCCTTTTTTGTTGGCATTTTCGTGTTGCTTATATTAGCCACAATTATCCGGCCCATGTATTGTTATTTTTGATTAAATAATTAATTAACGGTCACCGTGTTTTTTTTTTAGTGTGGAGCTGAATTGGTATGATCGTATTGGCTAAACTTCACACATTTTGGGGTCTAAAATTACCTTCATAGCAATTTTAGGTTCTAAAAGGGCACAATACATTGTCACAGGCGCGTACACAGGGGGGGGGGGGGTTGGGGGGTTAAACCCCCTCCCTTTGATATTTTTCTGTGTGTAAACCCCCCCCCCCTAAACCCCCCTAACCCCCCTTTGAGAAAAAAAAATTCCCATGACTAACCTAAAAAAGCTGACCTTACTCCCCTCCCCCCCCCCCCCCCAACGGAGCAAAATGTCAGATTTTCAAATATCGAGACCAAAAAAAAAAAAAAAAAGTGTCCTCTTACCCCCCCCCCCCCCCCCCCCCCCCCCCCCCCGCTTATTCAGCGGCTGGCTGAGTCGTTGCGAAATTTTCGGCCCGATTTATCAATGTTAACCCCCCCCCCCCCCCCCCCTTGAAAAAATCCTGCGTACGCGCCTGCATTGTCATATATAAGAATAAGAGCAATAAACAGGAACTGTGAAGGCATTTGCAGTCTGAAAACAGAACTCAACTATCCCTTTAAATCGGATGTATTTCTGATGAAATTGGGCTGGAAAACATAGCCAATCAGTGAAGAGACCCAGATAACAAAAAAATGCTTTTGTGAAATTAAAAAGTGTATAGTTTGAAACACATGGGAAAATCCAAGCCTACTTCAAAATAAAAGTTTGCATATAAGAGACCATAGGCGAGCAGCATTTAAGAACTTCATGTCTGCTCAGAGGGTGGCAAGATTGTTGTCTCACCCCCTTTACTAGAGAGAAGCTTTGAACTTCGCACCCTACACGTTTCAAGCGCATTTGCAGTAGACAGGGTTTGTACAATGATAAGTAACATTCCAACTATTAAAATGCGAGGAAAAATATAGCGTTTTGGAAATTTGAAACCGTATTTCAGAGTACTTAAAAGCTTTTCAAGACTGTTATAATATTATGTAAAATCGTAATATTTTTTTGCGAGCCGGGCAGGGCCTTTGCCATCTCCCCACTGATCTGTATTTCGTACAAATCAGAAAGGGTACATCTATTATTGTGCGCAGGCGCGTACGCAGGATTTTTTCAAGGGGGGGGGGGGGTTTAACATTTATAAATCGGGCCGAAAATTTCGCAACGACTCAGCCAGCCGCTGAATAAGCGGGGGGGGGGGGGGGGGGGGGGATAAGAGGACACTTTTTTTTTTTTTGTCTCAAAATTTGAAAATTTGATATTTTGCTCCGTTGAGGGGTAAGGTCAGCTTTTTTAGGTAAACCATGGGAATATTTTTTTTTTTTTTTTTTAATAAATAAAATTTAAAAAAAACAAAACAAAAAAAAACCAAAGGGGGGGGGGGGGTTGGGGGTTATGGGGGGGGGGGGGGTTATACACAAAAGAATACCAAAGGGGGGTTTAACCCCCCAACCCCCCCCCCCCCCCCCCTGTGTACGCGCCTGATAGTGCGATAGAGCTTAGCGTCCGAGAGAATTTTTTGTTAAAGATGGAATGGTGACACTTTGTTAAGAAGCTCTTTTGCTTTGCAAAAATTATTGATGTCAAAAATCTTTGTCTGGCAAGGGAGGCGGAAAACCAAATCCTTCCTTGTTTGTTAAGATATTTGGCAGTGTTAGGGGGCGAAACGATTGGGCTCCGACCCCCCATAGATAGGATAAAATGCCCCTGGCTTTTGCTGCCTGTTGGAAGCAGGTTTTCTACAGTATAAAGACAGGACTGCACTTTCTATATTTTGTAGAGCAGGGTAGCGACCAATAACTGAGTAAATTTAGTATTTTTAATTATTAAATTCTGCATTTAAGATGACTAATCGGCTGATAGGGCTTTGCTACAAAATATTAATTGTCAAGGGGAGGGGGGATCTACTGTTTCTCCGACCCTTTGATTGATAGAAGTATCTGCTCCCATGCTTGCAGCGCCTATATTGTAGAAGGGGGTTTATGAACATAATAAACATCGGGTCTATTAATATTCGAGGGAGCGTAATGACTGTGTGGGAAAATGTTGATTTTAGGTAGCGTATTGCAATGCAAAGGATTTACATCTAATTTTTTGTTTCTACCTTGCGAGGCCACCCCCCCCCCCCTCCACTTGAACTATTCCATCAGCCCCCTCTGCCCTCACCTCCTCCCCGATTCCAGCGCCGATACGGTACCAATGAAACTACGTTTACCTTAAGCCGTAACTCCTGCTCGAAGTCGGCCTGGTTCTTGATTTTGTGAAATTGATGACCGACGATCACGCACTTGAGACAGACATGGACCTTACAATCCTCACAAAACATATCTTTGTTCTCTTGTTTGTGGATGTAGCATTTCTCGGATAGATGACCAATGCTGACCTTCCCGCTGATGATATCCTGTACGAATACGATCTCATGGGCCTCAAACATCAAAGACATATTCTGATGACCCGTCAGACACTTCTCACACAAGTAGCTGTTGCAGGTTTTGCAGAATGACACAGCTTCTTCTTGACGTTTGCAAGTAGTGCATTTTGGACGCATCTCAAGGACAGCATTCACCCCTCCACATTTCGCGTGGTAATCGTCTACCAGTGCGTTGACAGTCACATTGGTGAGGAAATCTTCAACACGGTTCGCAGACAACTTGGTGACCTCCCTGCAGAGAGGACAGGTCATGTGATCGAGATCCTGATGGGACAGGTCATAGTTCCTGAGACATTTCCGACAGAAGGTGTGTCCGCATGAGGTCAGGATGGTTGCCTTGTCGAAGATATCAAGACATAGCGGACACGTCAGGTTCGATGAAGAGCTTGGAACTTTATCTTCTTCAGTCTTCTCAGCCATTGGTACAAATATCAGCTTTCTGGCAAATGTACAAATGATCAACAGTCAGTTCATGCAAGTTCAAACAATATGCAGTGACGTATATGTACCAATATCCTGAGTCCAAGTTTTCACATTGAATAATAATATGCGTCGAAAGAGGTGCACCTATCTATGATCAAAAGTATTAATTCTCTATCCAAGTGTGTACATAAATAATGTTACAATGGTACAATCACACTTGAGTAGATCGTCTGTTCATATAATGTAGTTTGTGCATCCTATACATAGCAGTGGGTTTTCCCACAGAGAGCGCGCAGGATATAAGCACCTTTGAACTTAATGGCGGTATATTCGTATTCATCATTTTTGGCTATAGAGGGCGACTTCTTTAGGCTTTCAGTGGCGAATATGATAATCATGCTAGAAGTCCATTGTAGTAGAATCCTGGATAATAAAGCCAGACGTTTTATCTGCTTTCATTACTATCATTGGTAGGGGGGAGGACGGTAACTACACTTGCTTTCAAACCCTTCTTCTTCCACTTTTCTTCCTTTATCTCCTTCCATTTCTCGCTTTCTCTTTCTCTGTCACTAATTTTTATTCTTGTGATTGGATTACTTCGAGGCTATGACTTTCCTTATGTACAATTTGCCTGAAAAAAATATTTCACCGTTCCTCTCTTTTTAAAAACTTCATGATTTAGATATATTATAACCATGATAATCATTTCTGTCTCAAGAGCTGATAACGTGACAAATCACATCAAATTGAACATGTCACTACAGGCGCGTACGCCGGATTTTTTTCAAGGGGGGGGGGGGGTTTAACATTTATAAATCGGGCCGAAAATTTCGCAACGACTCAGCCAACCGCTGAATAAGCGGGGGGGGGGGGGGGGGGTAAGAGGACACTTTTTTTGTCATGATCACTTTGTCATGATCCTTTTTTCTTTCTTATGTTAATTGAGAGCCGATTTGATGAGATATCCACCTGTCAGTGACCTTCCTGGGTGGTCTAATCCCTCCTGGCCAAACTAGGGCAGATAGGCTTTAAACAGACTCTCACCAACATCATACGACCCATGCTATCATTAGCTACCAGTGTTATTGAACTACGAATACTTTTGATTTTCTGTCAATCGTTGGATTTCAAGACGTTGAGTTCGTCCTCGAAACTCCGCTTTACTGATTGTAAATTGTCTGAATCGGCTTTGTCACTGTGAATAAGTGCCGGACAACTTTCCCTTTTGTCTCATAAATAATAAATTATTAAAATGTCAATTTTGCAAAATGTATGACTAAGAAGGGTCTTTTCTGTTTGGAGAACCTTTAATATGCTACTCTGAATATAAATTGATTAGTTCCCCAATGGAGAAGGCGCTTGGGGGGGGGGGAACAGAAATTCATGATATGTTTGTATATGACAAACGGGTTTATTGACCAATTTTTGCATAGATCTGGTGATCTCACATTTCAAACACTCGTAATTTTCTAATTATTGGTTCAATTTATGTCAAACTTTTGCAATTCTCTTCTTCTTCTGCTTTCATACAAATGAAATTATTACAAGGGTCGGATGCCCTTTAAAGACAGGGTGTGGACCCTTCTAAAGGAAAGTATTTAAAACAAGTGTCATGTTAGACAACACCACACACAAATCATAGAAGGCAATCTGAAAACTATTGGGGTTATAATTTTATCACAAATTAACACTTTAATTTCAAAACAGACATAACACTTCAAATCCGATTTGCATGCTAAAAAAAGATCCCGCTAACTAACATGGATTAACTAATTTGAATTCAGGTATAACTCTCAACTTAGTCCAGTAATTGATGGTGCAGAAGTCTCAATCCCTTCATCATGTACAGATCAATTCAACTCTGCAACTATTTGAACAAAATGATCACTTTTCATGAATTTATCATATCGTCTGTTGGAGCCAGAAGGTCGTTAACACGTACAATTTGACACCGAATTAACACCCTTCTGTCTCTCAACAGATGATATTATGTCAAATTCTTGACAAAGTTCAATTCAGATTTGAATTTCATTGACAGAATTTCAATGTGATTTGGTTCAGGATGAGGTGGTCATTCAACACATGATGAATCAGTGAACTATAAATCGGGTAATATCTAGCTTTCAATCAAAAATTTGGGCTAAATACAGTTAACTTAATGAAATATCTCTTTCTCTCAAAATTACCAATCCCCTCATATCTAAATGACACAAATACATGGTGATAACTGTGTGTTCCAACTCAACTAGAATCCAACACTTTGAACGTTTTCATGTAAGCATAAAACTGTTATGAGAAAATTGATACACGATACACAATTGCATTCTACACCAGAAACCATATGTTTTAGCTGTTGTAGGAGCAGTTTATAGGGGCAATACTGAAAAGCCAGCCCCCCCCCCCCTCATTCAAAATACACTTCACTACAACAATGTAAGAATATCTTTTGAGAAAGCAAAAGACATACATGTATTAAAAACTATGTCATTATTTATAACTACATGAACTATACTTGTGTCATTTCTAAAGAGTTAATGTTCAGTTCTTACAATTTCATCTCATTTGCAATTTGGACAAATTGAACGTGACAAAATGTACAATTGTTCAAACGAAATAATCAATAATCATGCACATCGAGTTATATGTTTTCAATATGTAGTTGTGCATTATAGGTCTCATGTGAACTGTGCATTAAGATTACAAGAAGTTAAAAAACACAGGTCCTAAAATAATGCATGCAGAATTAATCAAAGACTCTGCCATATGAGAACCCTACTTGATCTTTAAATTCAAAGAAATAGGCCAGTATTACAACCTTTTTTTTCTAATAACTTTCCTAAATAAACTAAATCACATGTATATATGCATGGAAGTATTAACCTACACAGGTATATGTGTAGGCTGTGATAATGAAACCGAAAATAAATTAAAGTTTTTGAATAAACATGAGCACAAATAAGAAACAGAGATATGCATGTACATCAGCTTATATGACATATACTTAAAGATACATTTATAAAATACACTTGAGAGACACACTTTCACTAGTGGTTTATTTGTAGAAAGCTTTATAATGATTAAAGGCAGGCTTACGATAGACTCAATCAAATGGATTAAAATCAAATACAAAGTTGTCGAGATGTCCAAAATCTCACCATGGTGCATCGATTCCAGCCTCATGCATTTTATTAAGTGTTACAAATGCCTTCTTTTACTTAACCTCACCCCAATTGCCTCACTGCTTTCAGAACTTGACAACTTTTGAATGTGACTCCATTTTTTTTCAGATACGAATTCTCATAATAGCTGGTAGATTGTGGATGGAGTAAGGACCAAAATCAGTGCTTGTGAACTTGTTGAATTTTGAGAATGAACAACAAATCTCTGTTTGAATAGTTTTCAACCATCGACCTTTCTCTATAAAGGGTCAGTCAGACCTCAACGATAATGATAATAAAACGTTTTCAATTGAAGGTACAGCCTACTATGTTATGTGTATGTGAGAGTACGCTCATGTATATTAATAGTAGGGCAGCTGTCACGTGGAACTTTAATGAGAAATCCAGTTATTTGGTATTGTCATCGCCAAGGTCTGACCTGCACTTAAACACATGTTTAATCACATACACTTGAGTGCATAGAATAAACTACACATTCAAATACGAAGCTTTCATCTTTAGAATGCAAGTAACATCTCTTATTACATTACAAGAAAAAGTTTTGCCCCTCCAATAGGTCTGACATGATGGGCTTAATAAGATGAAAATATTTTTTGTTTGTAGTGATACCAAAATGTTGTGTTTCTGATGCTCCAACATATTTATTGTAACTTACACAACTGTTTATATTTATCAATTTCCTTGTTCTTTTTATTTTGTTTGTTTTGCATAGGACAATCTTTAGCAGGATGACAAATTTTAAAAATGATTGAAAATAATAATGGTCTCAGTTCACGCCCCAAAGATCCCTAAAAAATCACCAGAAAGAATATTAGCACTTCAATTCATAGGTAAATCAGTGTCCAAAAAGGTATTTTCAACAGCAGTGATATTCAACTGATTATAAACACAATTTTGTTTCCCCTACAGGCGACAATCTGTTATTTTTAATATATGTACATACACATAATGCAGGCAACAGCCGGTTTTTTTTCTTCACATGTTCAAGCAAGAACTCATTTGGTCAGGCAATGTTAATTCACCTCCACTCTGATGTTGTTTTATACAATCCAAAAAACAACAACATTAAAACAAATATTTAGAGACAAATTTAGGGTAAAGGGCACCTACAGCTATCAAACAATATAGCATTTATTGCTTGCACAATGTTATCTTGTTTATGTTGCTTTCTTTTGAAGCATTCAATTCCTAATGAAAATGCCTGATATACTTGTCTCATGTGCCTAGTTGTTGATTGAGACCGGGAGAGCCGATCTCGGTATGATTTTTAAATCCAGGTCTAACTTTTTGATTTGGTCAAAATTAAAATTTGACATTGAAATATACATGCCAAGTTTAGATTTACTTTTTGGTGACAGTGGCAATGGCCGAGAGATAAATATTTCATACATTTTGAACCAGGAAGTAGCTTCTTGCCATAAGACTTCTAATTTCAAAGAATTCTGAAGCGAAGAGAGTCAAAGGTGAAAAAAATTACTTTCGCAATTGTTCAATGATTCAGCCAAAATACTCCCAAGATGTATCTTGTTGTTAAGCAATGATCATGAAAGATGTCGTCCACGGTCTTGCAGTAATGCAAAATATCACCTTACCCCTACAGCGAAACCTGGTGTAGCAAACGCCTGTTTATAAAGACCATATTTCTGTTAGCTTGGGCGGTGTTTCTCCTTGAGACCTGAAGTGTCAAAAGAGCCTGGACATAACAATCGCCTGCCTATGAGGACCACTCTCCTTGTCTCCCTCGATTGGTCTTTATGCACAGGTTTCTGTGTATCATATGAGATACCATCTTGTGATAATCATAAATTTTTAAAAATTGGTAATGGAGAAAATTTAACCTGTTTTTTGGCGGAATTGCCATTTCAATGAAACAAACTCAAAATGTGACCAGTAGCAAAAAACATCTAAAAAGTCTTAAATTTTCTTATGTACCAATAGATGTCCATTGGGGAACAAAGTTAAGTATTGTTCCTTGCTTGGCAATCATGTACATGCTGGATATACATCAACTGGCCGTAAGGATAATATAGAGCTGGGACCTACATATATACAAACATCGTGCAATCAACATGGTCTGCATAAAATATATTGAAGTGGTGATCGAGTACAAGTGCCCTATTTCTCCTCACACCAACTGTTCTCTTTCCTCACCTGCAGGGGAAGAGAGAGAGAGAGAGAGAAATTGAGAATGAAAGAATGAGAGGGAGAGAGAAGAGAAAATGGAGAGTAAGAGGGAGAAAGAAAAGAGACAGAATTGTGAGAAAAGATGGGGAGAGAGAGAGAGAGAGAGAGAGGTAGGGAGAGGAAGAGTTAGAGAATACAAAACGAGAAAGAGAGAGAGAGAGAGAGAGAAATTGAAAATGAAAGAATGAGAGGGAGAGAGAAGAGAAAATGGAGAGTAAGAGGGAGAAAGAAAAGAGACAGAATTGTGAGAAAAGATGGGGGAGAGAGAGAGAGAGAGAGAGAGAGGTAGGGAGAGGAAGAGTTAGAGAATACAAACGAGAAAGAGAGAGAGAGAGAGAAATTGAAAATGAAAGAATGAGAGGGAGAGAGAAGAGAAAATAGAGAGTAAGAGGGAGAAAGAAAAGAGACAGAATGAGTGAGAAAAGATGGAGAGAGAGAGGGGGGTAGGGAGAGGAAGAGTAAGAGAATAAAAACGAGAGAGAGAGAGAAAAAAGGGGAAGGGGAGTAAAGAAAGAGAGAAGGGTAAAGTTTATTTAAAAAATCAACTTCATGTACTATTTTGCTAAACCCTTCAACATTGAAAGACAGATATTTTAAGAATTTAATGTAGATTATAAACATATAAAGCAGATTGTTGAATATAGAGTGTGAGTCAAAAAAAAGTTTACACCTAGAAAATTGCTAATTATTTAAACAATTATATATGAACAGTAAATTATTATACATCTTATGAAAAAGTATTTTATCACAATTCATTTGGTATCATTTTTGTGTGGTATGTGTTCACGCTTGGATGAACAGGAGGCATTGTTTGGGAGAGTGCAAAAATCGACTTGTGCCAAAGTTGCTTATGTGATGTTTGAATAAAGCAATTGGGATTTGGGTATTAATTCGGTCTTTGCAGATCCAAATAACATCCCTAACAACATTAATCATGCCTCAGATATCAAATATCTAATATCAAATATCAACAACATTTGTGCACGTGTGTGTGTGACTTTCCTTCTGCAAAAAGCATAGGCATTGCATTTCATTTGATACAATTATTCATTCTCTCATCCGCTAATCTCAGCATATTGCATAATAGGCATCAATTGGCGAAAGTCGATTTTTTTTCACTCTCGCAAATAATGCCTCCTGTTCATCCAAGCGTGAACACATACCACACAAAAATTATACCAAATGATTTGGAATAAACACTCTTTCATAAGATGTATAATAATTTACTGTTCATAGATGATTTTTAAAATAATTAGCAATTTTCTAGGTGTAAACTTTTTTTTGACTCACTCAGTATGCATTGGATTGGTAAAGAATAAAAAAATGTTATGAACAAAGCAAGAATTAGAATCGTGCCAAAAAACATATGATCACAGAATCAATTAAAAGTACTGTAAGCTGTTTTAGGATCAAAGGGGCAAAATAGTGAAATTATACATTGAATCAGTGAATGATAAAGAGATCTAGTACTTTAAATTGAAGTGGGATTGGTAGAAATATATCAAACTGAACATTTTACAAGCTGATCGACCGTCTGATTATCAAGATATTTATGATTGGAAATTGAAAAACTTTTTCCTTACATTTTTATAACACTACAGTCTATTGGGGAAAATGAGTATGGTGAAAGATTTTTACTTTTTTGAGGCACTTCATGATCATTTTGAAGCGCAATTTTAGGGGGGGGGGCTTCAATATTACACCATACCACAGACACTGATAGCACGTAGGGCCATGTATCCCGGATTTAACATTGTTAAACGATGCCTTTAAACATCATTGCACTTACTTGCTCTTCTTCTGCAGGAGTGAAATCATTCTTGATATTGAAAGTCTTTCGGATCTCTTCTGAAGTCTTGCCCTTGATCATGTTAGCTACCGTCTTGCATGTAGCGTCGAGTAGACCCTTGATGTCAAGGTAGTTGGCAGCCTGTGTACGGATATTACATATGGATTTTTGCATGACTATAATAACAATGATAATAGCTACGTTTATATTGATGGGAGTTGTTGCTACCTTGTTTGGCGTTCAACAATAAGGGATAGAGCAACGTCGATCTGGCACTGCTCAGTGGCTGCCGGGCTCACGATCAATTGGGCAAAAAGAATTTCTGTTTCGGTTTAATAAAATTTGGAGTGGACTATTAGGCTATTATTATTATTATTATTATTATTATTACAGGGGATCGCTCAAGGTGCTGGTAACTTTGCCATCAATGGCAACTACCATGGTAACAGGGCTCAACAGCCAATCAAAATCAAGGTTTCCATAGTAGCTACCATTGATGGCAAAGTTACCATCAATGGTCAGTTTTGTGCAATGGGGCACTGGCTTTAGCCCAGCTGCCCCTAAGATGCTATCAACAATCAAGGAATAGTTTCCTAGCGGGTGATAATTAACTACACCTGGGTGGGGTGGTAAATGTAGATTGATGTCTTGCCAAAGGAAGAAAGTGCTGCAGGACTAAAACTGTGAACCATATGATCCACAGTCCGGTGATATAACACCTCTACGACAAAACTGATGAAATATATTATATTCTGAAAAATGTGTATTTTTGTAGAGTATATTTATTTTTACTAATTACAGATGTAGCAAATAGTATATGTACATGTACATGAAAATGCAATTAGTCAAAGGATTATGTAGATGCCGAATCAATTTTAATAAGTTATTAATTGCTCTTTGATGAATATTATATATATATGTACATGTACATACCTAAATGAAGGCATTAACCTTTAAGAAGTTAAAGAGCTATTAAAGAACAGAGAGAGAGACAGAGAGAGAGAGACAGAGAGAGAGAGACAGAGACAGACAGACAGAGAGGGAGAGTGACAGACAGACAGACAGAAGTTATGCAGTACAAGGTGCTAATTTTCTATGTATTCTGTAACTTAAACCAAGACAGACACATGTAGAACGTAGAAACCCCATTGTATATTTGAAAAAAAAATTAAAAAGTGTTTTTAAGTAATTCTTCACCTACAAGAATGATGTCCATTTTCATTTCTTTGATACAAGATCAATCAAACCATTAAAAAGGTTTGTTTTGTTGCTGGGGGGAGGATTATAAATGTCAGTTTCATTTTAGACAACATTTTTACCATACACACAGATTTGAAAAGGAAGCATCATTAAAGATAAAGTTGAGTTCTGGTAAAAAAGAAAATTAATTCTCACAAAATCAAACGAAACTTACACTGAATGTTCAAAATTACAAATAAATGGCATTTGCCAAACGATTTTGGTAGAAAGTGTATACTGGCTGAGTAGTGAGCATAGAAACATAAGGAAATCAAAGTAAGCAGGTCTGATACCATTTGTGTAGTCCCGTATACATCTTTCTGTGTACAGTGCTTATTACTTTACCAAGACTGGGCCAAATTTATTATGATTTTGTTGGCTCCAGGACCTTGCAGTACACACCAGTACTTACATTTGTACATGCTACATGATCAACTTTTTCTGATCCATTCCACACCTTTTCTTTCACAATGCAATCGCAAGACCAGAACTCAACTTCATCTTTAATTAGGTGAAATATTGAAACAAGTAAAGTAAAGAACTCAATAAATTCAGAAACTCACCAGAATAAGCTCAAAGAGGGTGCCCTGGTCCACCTTAAGAAACTCCTGGTCATGGGCGCAGATATCGTCGGTCCTCTTCTCTCTGTTCTCATCGTCTTCTGGTGGAGGGGGGTCGTCCTTGTGGTAGTGGCACCACTGGAGCACTTTCTTGAGGATGGTGGAGTTGACGTTGGGGAGAGGGATGGCATCGTCGTCCTCCTCATCCATGCCGAGGTCTGTACAACGGATTGAGAGATGGAGAGAGAGTGAGTGAGAGTGAGAGAAGGAGGGAGAGGGAGAGACAGAGAGAGACAGAGAGAGACAGAGAGAGAGAGACAGAGAGGAAGAGGAAGAGAGAAAAAACAGGTGATAGAATGAAGAGAGTACGGTAAGAATAGAGTTAGGCAGATAGACAAAGACATAGGGGAAGGGAGAAAGAAGTAGAAAGATAGAGGAAGAGAAGGGAGAAGAAAAAAATATTTTTCAAAATGTAGTGCAGACATGTTAATCGCAGATTTGTAGAACTGCATTAAAAATAAAATCGTGTTAAATCAGTTACAAACTTTACAAGCAGCAGAAAGAAAAACTCTGCAATTCATAGAGTAAAAATTACATGTTTCACTTTATTCTACATGCACACTTTCTATACTTGTACTTGCATAACAGACATTGAAAATAATATAACCACACACAATAACAGGTTTCTCTCTTCTTGAGCAGACATGGCCTTCTAATTCTCTGGACTTAAACTGTGGAATCTATTAAGGGCGCTGAGTCTATGTCAACGCTCTTGTCAGCCCTGAAGACTATCCTGTTCCAACACTATCTCAAGAATGATTACGCCAACAAACTTGAAAATAATCTTAATTTGAAACACTGACAAAGAACGTTAAATTTTTGAGACATTGTAGAGCAGGTGCCACAAGCCCTGCAAAGGCAGACACCACCCGCTATACAAGAAGCCATCCTCCTCCTCAATCATCATCATCATCGATCATCAACATCATCATCGATCATCATCATCATCATCACCATCATCATTATCATCATCATCAATATCATCATCATCATCATCATCATCATCATCATCATCATCGATCATCATCATCATCACCATCATCATCATCATCATCATCATCATCATCGATCATCATCATCATCACCATCATCATCATCATCATCATCACCGTCATCATCATCAATATCATCATCATCATCATCATCATCATCATCATCATCTATCATCATCGATCATCATCATCATCATCATCATCACCATCATCATCATCAATATCATCATCATCATCATCATCATCATCATCATCGATCATCATCATCATCATCATCACCATCATCATCATCATCATCATCAATATCATCATCATCATCATCATCAGCACCATCATCATCACCATCGTCATCATCATCATCATCATCATCAATATCATCATCATCATCAACAGAGTCAGAGTTAAAGAGTAAAATATTTCCATATGAATGAAATCGCACATATGATGTCAAAGATCACATCCTTCATATCCTGGGGGTTAGAGCTTTAAAAAAAAAATCAAATCATAACTTCCTTATCCTTGGTTTAACTTTGTTAACACTTAGTCTGTTTCTCCTCTTACTAAAACTGCTTTCTATGAAAGAACTACATGTAATTCTCCTTTAACTCACCTTCGAGCATGGTTTTGATGATAACCGACTGCCTAGCGACTTCTACATCCACCTCAAAAACCTCCCCATCGGAACTCTGTAACTTGATGTTTGGCATCTGCGGAAGAAAAGGATTTATTTTGAATGAAGAATAGGGACTTGTCGATATATAAAAGTTCTTGACATCACTATTGATTTAACAAGCCATGCAGGAAATCATGCATATTAAATGCATCATCAAATAAGTCATTTGTAAATTGCATGATCCTTAGGGATCCCCCCCCCCCTGAAAAAAAAATATACATAATACAAAATTCATTCACTCAACATAATTAAAGAAGTAATTTGTTGTCAATTATTTGAAGTTTATAGCGATCTCCTTTAGTAATCATCATCAAAAGAAGTGCATTTATTTTCAGGAGGTCATATAAAGTCCTTTAAAGGTTACAAAAAAGTGCCCCCACCCCCTTTTAATATGTTACTTTATAACTTTAATGCAACAAAAATCTTTAAATATAAGGGGTCATTCCATGTCAAATCACCCAAAAAATCTGAAAATCTTAACCCGACCATTTTTGATTTTGATGAAACTTAGTGTACTTGTTGAGTGTGATCTCACAGCACCAAATCCCAAATTTTAGGTCAATTGGGTGAGGGGCTTGAAAGATACGGCCCACCAAATTTTGAGATTTTTTCAAAAATGGGGGTGGCGGGCCTACCTTTGAACCCTTGTATTTCGGGACCTAATGGGTCAATCTTCACAAAATTTGTATTGTTTGAAAGGGTATTCAATAAGGATTCCAAATCTGCCGCCATTTTGAAAATTCGTACATGTTGGGGTACTCGGGGGGGGGGGGACATTTCCTGGGGGTTAATTTTCCAGGGGGTAATTATCCTAGAACAGACTCAGAGGCCTAAAGCCATACATCCTGTTAACCCTTTAGGCCTATATGAACTTGTCATTTTATTTCTATTTAAGTACTGCTGACATTTAGAATGGATATGACTAGAACAAAAAAGCATGTGGAAGATGTATGTTGTACTGTGCATATTGCATGTATTGTATACATTATAATAGGGTTTATTGTGAATATCTGTAAGTATGGATACTTTCAATCCTTATTGCTCCTAAACCAAAAATATTATATCTCTGAAACTTTTATATGTTTTAGTGAACATGTCAGAGATTACATTTCATGAAAAATGTTGTCAAGGTCACGTGATCCACAAGGTCAATTTCAAGGTCAAATCTTAGGTCAAGAGGTCAAAGTACCCCAACATGTACGAATTTTCAAAATGGTGGTAGATTTAGAATCCTTATTGAATACCCTTTCCAACAATACAAATTTTGTGAAGATTGACCCATTAGGTCCCGAGATACAAGGGTTCAAACGTAGGCCCGCCACCCCCATTTTTGAAAAAATCTCAAAATTTGGTGGGCCGTATCTCCCAAACCCCTCACCCAATTGACCTAAAATTTGGGATTTGGTGCTGTGAGATCAACTCAACAAGTACACTAAGTTTCATCAAAATCAAAAATGGTCGGGTTAAAACCATTGGGTGATTTGACATGGAATGACCCTAAGGTATTATGGTACTATGATTTTGTGTTGGAAGGTCCCTATAAAAGACCCTAAGTAACTCTCATCCATTTTTTCACATAAGTGCAAATCCCAGCTCCTAAATAATTGAAATCATTTCACTTTTTTAAGCCCCTTATAATGTGTACCGTTTAAATCTTATCGTGAGCTCTGGTATGGAAATAATATTTTGAGAGAAAATTGTTATGATTAATTCTGGATTGTTCATCCTGCAGGAGATTGGTTGTTTGAACCAGTGAAATAAAAAGAAATGCACAAAAACTTACTGAGCATCATCTTCAATAAAATCCGCAACTTCCATTTGCACATAAGGACCTGTGTTAAGCACATGGCGTCGGGCTTACTTATGCGGATTTCCTTATAACTCTAGTTTCTATGTTCTTTACCCAGCCACTATACATTTTCTACCAAAATTGTTTGGCGCATGTCGTTTATTTGTAATCTTGAACATTCAGTGTAAGTTTCGTTGGATTCTGTGAGAATTTATCTTCCATCTCTTTACCAGAACTCAAGCTTATCTTTAATGGCAAAATGACCTTTAAAAAAGGTTTGGAGACTTCAGCCGCACATCCCCATCCAAACAGAATCTGTATTAGTATACTTTGTGTGATGGAAAACATTTTAAGACACCCTCTATTGGTACTCAAATTCAAACACCACTGTACAAAACTCACCAGAAATCACTCAAAATATGCACTTTGGTGACAATCAATGACACTTAAATAGTAATAAAATACAATCAATTCAAGTTGGAAAAATATTAAAACGGATATCTAGTGTATTGTTAATCAAGGCAAAGAAGCCACGAACAGAAGCCACTTCATATTCTGAATCTCTGTGGTCATTAAATAAAAAATCTATCCATACCTTACCACGTTGCGCATACTGTACATGTAGATGTATGTAAAAACCTAAAGGGAACCATAGGGACCAAATTTTGGGAAGTTGATTTTGTTTTGGTCGTTCGTAAGCTGAAACTAGACAATCTGCAAATGCTAGTGAAACAGGCCACGCTAGCGAAACAGGCTACGATAGGAATAACGGCGGCGGTTCCTTCCATTTTTCTACATGATTTTGAGATGTGAATCGGCTGGACTCCCAGCTCCCAGAACTGATCTATAATATTACCTAGTCATTTACGGTAACATTGTGATTTAGAAGTGTCATATCTAAAAGTAAGTGTTAAAAACAATACTTTTTATTTTGTTCATGCATGTGCAGGACATGTGTGAAAATTTTATACTTTTTAGCGCTAATTCATGTACATGACTATGAGGTCCGTACCTTTTACGGTTAGACCCCTTGCATTGTAGGACTAGGAGTGCACTTCACCAGGCATGTAAAACTTTAGCTTACATTTAGCGCATGCGCAGAACATTTATCCAATCTCTGTGAATCGTAGTCTCATTTTTAGTAAATTGGCGCCGACAAGGGCCTTTTATATTGGCTATCGCTGGTTCCCAACTTCCCAATCACTCAATGTTATAAGATATTTGTGCAAGGAGCAAGCTTGCAATTTTCCATTTCATTCAATACCAAAATTATGATATTTCAGTCAAACCCTCTATTTTTACGATTGTTTTCAGCATCCTTAAAATTTTAAGTATTTCACTTAAGTTTAAGTCTTACGTAGCTATTTTTAAAGTTTTGAACAAACTGGAAATTTATTCTTAAATGTCTGTTGATTTTTCTATTTTAAGTGTGTGCAATGCCGTGTGTGTGTCAGTTATGTGTGAAGTGCATCACCTGTTTAAAGCATGACATGTCAAAATCTCTGTGG
The DNA here is from genome assembly GCF_000002235.5 of Strongylocentrotus purpuratus. NCBI lineage: Eukaryota > Metazoa > Echinodermata > Echinoidea > Camarodonta > Strongylocentrotidae > Strongylocentrotus > Strongylocentrotus purpuratus. The sequence goes on from NW_022145595.1 coordinate 18,760,188, forward strand.
TGTGATGTAATATTACGTAATGACATTTCCATTGAACTTAAATTGCGCTTAAGTTAAGCAGGCCCTCTCTCGCTTAAATTTGAAGCCGCTCGAGCGGATCGGCCAATGAGAGCACGTAAACTCGCTGTACAGCTCTCAAAGCGCAAAGTTCTTCATGCCAGGATTGATGATAAATTTCCAAATCAATGTTCAAAGTATTTTTTCCAACATCACCAAATTGAATTTAACATGTTCATTGTATTTTACTAAATTTTACTGCTATTAATGTGTCATCAATTGTTACTAAAGTATAGAATTTTAGTGAATTGAAATGATTTTTGTACAGTGGTGCTTGATAGAATCACTAGACAATACTCAATAGAAAATAGACGCATCTTAATTTTGTTTAAATTACACATTCTCAATTAAAAGTGAAACTGAAATTGAAAAAGTGCAAGCAAAAGCCTTTTTAGAAGGCCCAACAGAATTTGACCTAGGTCTAGAATTAACAACACGAAATTCACTCAACACCATTAAGTATCATACAATCGCTCGTGATAAGGTACCAAAGCTGACCTATTTGCAAAATGTTGTGGACAATGGTTTTGGAAATCAACAAATCTATCATGGCCTTGTCGAAGACATCGGCCATTTTATTAATTCATTGCACGCACACAATTCACAACAGATGGGACTGTAGTAGAATTGTTGGAGAAGAGCCGCGCTACAAAGAATATCAACCAAGTTAGATATACATCTTCTAAAGTAAAACTTGTAGAACAATGTTGTAGAAAAAATAATCTGATTTTATACATCTGCATTTTCACTTACTTTCGAACTTCAGAAAATATACTATGGCGCAATAATATGGCGTTTCTTCGGATGTGTCACAAATTCTTGTCACTACGTAAATGACGTCACTTGGGCACAATGCCGATCTATTTATGCGTTTCTCCGATATCCGAAGGTTCACGATTCCGAAAATGATATATAAATGTTTACTTATCCGAAGATACCTAATCCCCCCCCCCCCCCCCCCAACAAAACTGAATAAACACTTTTAGATCTTATGATTGACGCCCCAGTTGACGCCTAGATTTTGAGGATGTCTAAAAATGAATGAGTGTTTGTAATGGCGCCATTGCTGGAATGCATTATGTTCCCCAGGGAGTGGAGAATGTGCATACATTGTGCATGTAGCCTGAATCCTATGACCGACCGGGATTAAGCGCTCTATATACACGCGGAATAGTATTATTATTATGATCTGATGTAGGCTAATGCCGGTTATGCCTTTCAATTAAAAAAAGAAGAATCTAACCTTGATAGCAAACTAAATAAAAATAGGAAAAAGCATACTGGTGACAATAATTTTAATGAAATCGGACCAAAAATGAGAGAGTTGTGAATATTTGCAAGTTGCATGGTATATATGGGCTCTTCAAATTGGCTGCATTGATCACAATTAAATGTCTCTGTGACGTAGTGGCGGACACCTTTCCGGCTATTTGTTCCAACACACAAAATGACAGATTTTTCGATTTTTCAAAAATGTAAGACTCGGGATAGTCTTGTTTTTTTAGAGGACCTGTATTAATTGTTAACCTGTAATGTTAAATCTATCACTACGGTCACAATCACAAAATTGTGAATTTGAGATTCACATAGCTGTATGTATAGTAATCTCATATTTCAAATATACATAACTTTTTAATTATTGGTACGATTTATTGCAAACTTGTACAAAACTCATTTTATCTGATTTTTTTTCTTCTGCTTTTAAGTTTTATTCAAATGAACTTACTGCAATAGGTTGGATTGTCCTTTAACATCAATATCGTAAAGGACTCCTTTATGGCTAATCCTATCAATTACAAATGTGTTCATAATATATAATAATAACTCCGTGCATATGGTATAACGCTTGATATCACATATTAAAATAAAAAACACATAATATTCTCCCGCTGCCCTTTCGCCCCCCCCCCCCCCATCTCTCTCTCTCTCTCTCTCTCTCTCTCTCTCTCTCTCTCTCTCTCTCTCTCTCTCTCAGATCATTACTCCCATGCTAGGTTCATATTTTCCCCAAACGTCGCCTACCTATCAGAAATCAGGCCTATATGGATTTTAAGACTGATACTATTCTTCGTCATGTTCGCGTATATAATAATATTTATGCGTCAAAAAATCAACTGCTGTGCATGACTCGGAAAAAAATTAATCTATTACTATTATTTTGTTAATGTTCAGTGTGTATCAATCAATTAATGTATACAATCTTATTATAGCATTAAAATGTTTACTTTATTATGAGGCGCATACTTATCAACAAGACCACTCCGCTTGACTGCTTCAATACTTTGCTTCGTTTTGTAAACAATTTCTGTTGTTAATGGATAATTCAGAAATATTACGTAGATTAGTCAATGCCCGAGCATGTTTTTTTTTAATGGGTGTTTTTTTATTTTTTTTTACCAACTTCTCGCTCTCTCTTTCTCTCCTTCTCTCGATCTCTCTCCGTCTCCTTCTCTCTCCCGCTTTCTCTATACCCATACTACACTGGTGGCAAACGCATTAAGTGATAAAAGAAAAAAGAAAGACAGCTGACATTAAGTTTTGCTTTGATGAAAACAACGGGGCCTATAGGCCTAAACTAATTTGCTTAACATGTGCAAACCCTTTTGTGTAATTCAAATAAAAAACATCGTTTGTGTTTTGGGGGTCCTATTTAAACATCTTCGAGTATTTTCTTTGTTTTGTATCATTATAAGCAGTGGTGGATTCAGGTAAAAAAAAAAGTGGGGGAGTGGGAAGGGGGGAAAGAAAAAGGAGGGGAAAAGGAAAGAAAAAAGAAGAGAGAAAGAAGAAGAAAAGAGGGAGGAAAGAAAAGAGGAGAGGAGAAAAAGGAGGGGGAAAGGAAGAAAGGGGAAGAGAGAGGGGAGAAAAGGAAGAAAGTGGGAAAGACGGAGGAGCAAAAAGGGGGAAAAGGAGAATAATGAAAAGGGGAAAGAAAGAAAGGGGATGATATTAGAAGAATTTTTTTTTTTACCAGGAAAGGGGCGGGGGCACGCAATTTTGAAGTGTGCATAATAAGGGGTCCCTCTTGCCAGGCGTGTAGCCCCCCCCCACCTCCCACACACAATTGAAAAAGCACCAGAAGAACAACAACAACAACAAAAATGAGAAAAGGGGGGAAAGAAAGAATTTTTGTGAGTTAAAGGAGAAAGGAGAAAAAAATAAAGAGAATTAAACAACAATAGAAGTAGGTATAGCACACCAAAAATAAGTACAACAAACTCATGTTATTTGATGACTGCAAATGATCAAGCTTTATGAAAGCTTCAAAAAACAAAAAAACAGAATTGAAATCGGTCAATGCATGCGTTGTGATTTTATACCATTTTTTTGAAATCGCAAAATTACCAACAAAACCTGCTAGAAATGGTCAAATTGGCAAAAATGGCAAAATTCGACAAAGTTGACAACTAATTCATCACTTTCTTGGACACAAATAATAAATTAAATTATCAGACACTGAAATATCATCTTTGTGGTAAAAATACAAAAAAGAAAATTCATATATCTATATTAGAAGGTAAGTGGGAGAGTATGAGGAATTGCATTTCTTATAAAGGAATAATGGGGAAACAGGGGCGTCGCTAAAGGGGGTGGGGTGCGTCACCCCCACCTCTGGCAGGATATTGTCGGTAAAATTACGCTGCTGTCGGTAAAAATGAGAAAAGGGGAGGGGAAAAATGAGAGGAAAAGGGAAAGAAAAGAAAAAAGAAAAGGAAAAGAAAGGAAAGAGAAGAGAAGAAAGAAAGACAAAAAGAAAAAGAGGAAGGAGAGGAACGAGAGAAAAGAAAGAAAAGAAGAAAAGGAAAAAACGAAGAGAAAAGGGAAACAAGTGAAACGGGGGAGGGGTTGAAAGAGAGCAAGATGTTGGGTGGAGTCACCACGTCGAGGGGCAAGAAAGATAAGTATAGATTATGTCGCTGTGTTGGGTCCGCTGTGTCGGTATTCTTGCTCGATCCTCGTGTGCTATATCAATGCAGATGTTTGAAGTCGGCAAGATGTACAGGTATTTTGTCGGTCTGCTGGCAATTTTTTTCCCCCTACGAACTGACTTTTTATCGGGCAAGTAACATTTTTGAAAATTCAGACAATGATTAAAAGTCGGTACAACGAATCATTTTCCCCCTCCCCCTTTTCTCATTTTTTACGACAGCAGCGTAATTTTACCGACAATATCCTGACAGGTGGGGGAGCTAGGTGTCGTCATCCGTCAAACTTTTCGCGCTTCGCGCAGGAGGGGGAAACTGAATTCAGGCAAGGATTAAGAGTAGAGAACGGTACATCGAATCGTCTTCTTTCTCTAATAATTTAATGAAACGTCAAAGCTTCGTGCGGGAGGGGCAACTGAATTCAGACTAGGATTAAGAAATGAAAACAGTACAACGAATCGTCTTCTTTCTTTAATAATTTATTGAAACGTCAAAGCTTCAAGTAATAATTTGATGAAATGTCAAAGCTTCGTGCGGGAGGGGCAACTCAATTCAGACTAGGATTAAGAAACGAAAACAGTACAACGAATCGTCTTCTTTCTTTAATAATTTATTGAAACGTAAAAGCTTCCGCGCTTCGCTTCAGACAAGGATTTAAAGTAATAATTTGATGAAACGTCAAAGCTTCGCGCGGGAGTGGGAAAACTGAATTCAGACAAGGATTAAGAGTCGAAAACAGTATAACGAATCGTCTTCTTTCTCTAATGATTTAATAAAACTTCAGAGTTTCTACGCTTCGCGCGGGAGGGGCGAAACAAGAATTAGGAGTCGGGAACGTACGGTACAACGAATCGTCTTCTTTCTCTAATAATTCGATGAAGTGTCAAAGCTTCCACGCTTTGCGCGAGAGGCAGGGGCGTCGCTAGACCTTTTTTTAGTGGGGGGGGGGGTGTAGATGCCAACGATTACCGACAAAACTTGCCACCAATTACCGACAAAATTAAATGTCCCAATATCTACAAATTTAACCCCAAAGGCTAAATTGTTTTTCCTATGGACTATCTAGTAATTGCGTATGCGCAAATGATCATTTTCCTCGACGATTATACGAATTATTTCGTCAACTTATTCAACATCAAAGCTATATATATTTTAATGCAGGTGCGGAGCTAGGATCTTATTTTAGGGAGGGGCGGTAGTGAGCAAGCGAATCACTTAAAGAGCGCGCGAAGCGCGCTCATTAGGGGGTGTCGGTGTTAGGCCTCCCGCACGAAGCGTGGAAGCTTAGACGTTTCCTTAAATTATTAGGAAAAGAAGACGATTTATTGTACCGATCTCGACTGTTAATCCTTGTCTAAATGAATTTACCCCCCCCCCCCCCTCCCGCGCAAAGCGCGAAAGCTTTGACATTTCACTAAATTATTATAAAATGTAGACGATTTGCTGTACCGTTCTCGACGTTATAATCCTTGTCTGAATTCAGTTTCTCCCCCTCTCGCGCAAAGCGCGGAAGCTTTGACGTTTCATTAAATTTTTAAGAGAAAGTAGACGATTCGTTGAACAGTGCTCGACTCTTAATCCTTGTCTGAATTCAGGTTCTCCCCCTCCCACGCAAAGCGCGGAAGCTTTGACGTATCATTAAATTATTAGAAAAAGCAGACGTTTCGGTGTCGGCCTACTGTTCTCGACTCTTAATCCGTATCTGAATTCAGGTTTCATCAAAATATAGAGAAAGGAAGACGATTCGTCGTACCGTTTTCGACTCTTAATAAGCCCTAATTGTCTGAATTCAGTTTCCTCCTTTAGCGCGAAGCGCGGAAGCTTTGACGTTTCCTTAAATTATTAGAGAAAGCAGACGATTCGTTGTACCATTCTCGACTCGTCTAAATAAAGTTTTTCCCACCCGCGCGAAGCGCGGAAACTTTGGTTTATCATCAAAATATAGAGAAAGGAAGACGATTCGTCGTACCGTTGTAGACTCTTAATCCTTGTTTGAATTAGTTTCCCCGAAATTTTAAAGCTCTGATTTCTTTAGCTGATATTATAGGAGAGTGAAACTTCGAGAAAATACAAGTATTGTAGTTGTAGTCACTCTCGAAGTCGTCACAGCGGATAAAAAGTCACAGTTCGGCCGACCGACAATGTACATCTCACCGACTTCAAACTTCTGCGTTGATATAGTACACGAGGATCGAGCAAGAATACCGACACAGCTGACCCGACAAAGCAACATATTTACCCATGTCTTTCTTGCTTCCTTGACGAGACGACTCCACCCACAACCCCCCCCCCCCCCTTCTTCTACTCCCACTCCTCCTTTCTCAGGCTCTTACCTCCCCCCTCTCTCCTCTCTTCACCCCCGTTTCTTTTGTTTCCCTTTTCTCTTTTTTCTTTTGTTTTTCCTTTTCTTCCTTTTCTTTCTTTTCCTTTCTTTCCTCTTCTCCCTCTTTTTATTTTTTTCTCTTTCTTTCCTTTCTCTTTTCTTCCCTTTCTTTACCTTTTCTTTTTTCTTTTCTTTCCCTTTCCCTCTCTTTTTTCCCTCCCCCTTTTCTCTTTTTTTCCCGACGGCAGCGCAATTTTACCGACAATATCCTGACAGGTGGAGGGGCGTCGCACCCCACACCCTCCTTTGGCGACGCCCCTGGCGAGAGGGGGAACTGAAAAATATCTTAGTTCCCGGCCCCGGCCGGGTTTATAGGGTTAAATTTGTAGACATTGGGACATTGGCTTTAATATATTTATCGATAATTGGTGGCTAGTTTTGTCGGTAATCGTTGGCATCTACACCCCCACTGAAAAGGTTTAGCGACGCCCCTGATAACAAAATAGTTTATACACTCGAGATAATTTGTGCAAGTAGGCCTACTCGTCTTTGTGCAACAACGAAGCATAATAATTATACAACTCTCGCGACGTGACGGATCACTTTTTTCTAACTTCTAACCATCAGAAGGCCTCGTTTTTTTTCTTCCAGGAAGTGCCGGTGGACATTATAATGCGCCAAATGTGGTTCTCAAATTGCAAAAGATCCCTCCTTCGAGGGGGAAGGAAAAAGTAATTTTACGTCATATTACTCCAGGAAGTGCCTGGAAATGCGCTCAATGTGGTTCTAAAGTGGCAAATGCTTCCTACTCTTGGAGGGGGTTCCGGTTCTGGCTCCCAGACCCACCCTGCTTGGTCGCTCCCGGTCGCTCCCTCGCCGCTGACGCCTTGCCGCTGTCGCTTCGCTCCATCGTTTTTCATATAATTCACCCAATGCGATTTTGTGCCCCCCAAGAAATTCCTGGATCCGCCACTGATAAGTGTAACATGTGTTCCATCCTTTGAGGGGCCATTGAATGGCATCGTTACGGGTTACGGGAGATTATAATTTATATATATATCGATCGAGACCTCTACTTGTTTTGCTTTGTAAATGTCACCTAAATGGAGGTGATTGTGCGGGCTGGATGGCTGGATCCCATCATCTCCTTTTCTCATCCTTTCCCACTTCCTTCTCATTTCATTTCTTTTTGTTTCTCCGCCTTTCCTGCCCCTCTATAGGTCGACCCTATCTATACAGCTAGTGGTAAAGACTAAGCGCCATTTAAGTCCCCCCCCCCCCCCCCCCCCCATACCCACCGTACCCTCATAAATCTACAGGTAAATTCGAGTCGAGCATGATACTAAACACGTCGGCCAGACGAATTCAAGCATTGTTCAATTTTCGACCCTTCCATGTTGCTGAGTTGCGTATTACGGCGTGCCAAATATGCCTAGGCCACTTCCAACGATCGACAAGTACGAGTTAAGTGGTCGAATGCTCTTTGGCCGGTACGCCATACGGTGCACATAAATCTGTAACCACTTTACTTCCACGTATATTTACGGCATGATGTGTATCTGACGTGACGAAAAGGAACAACCAATTCCCGGCGAAACTTAGAAGTTGTATCTGGAAACATGGCTTACATCGCAATGTCATGTGCTTTCCTGTTCTCTCTGGTTCTCATTTCATCTACGAACTCAGCTCCAGTCAGTCAGGAGCAATTTTTCGACAATTATGAACGCACAGAAAAATATCTTCAATCCTGCATCCCAACGTTGAATGTCCTTTTCGATACGAGTACCGACCCCGCTACTTCGGCGGGGCAGCCCAGCATCTTTCGAGAAGCGTGTCCTCCGGAGTCGTCTCAGAACCCAAATAGGCCTAGGCCTAGATCCAATTTGTGCATGTTGTTCGCATTCAGAATTCATGATATGTGTCAGGTGTCGAAAGCAATGCAAAACAATGTTAACGAATTCAACACGGAAATGATGAAGTCTTTTCTCCAACATTCACAAACTGTCATGGATGAACAGAAATTCTGTGCAGAAATGACTGCACCTCCACCACAGGGACAGTCAATCACACTCAGTCGGTCGGAGACCTACTATATAAGACAGGCGGCCGGAGTGCAAGTAGCATTGCCATTGGATCCTTCTACTTGTTCACATCTGTGGAAGTCAATGGACTGTGACCAGCGTGAGCTTAACTCGATCTGCCAGGCCTACGCTTTCCTTGCTACGATAGAAGGTGAATAACTTAAGAAGAAAACATGTAGACCCTAGCCCTAGGCATACATGGATGAAAAAGTGGTACACACCAAGTTATAGTCAGTTTGCTCAATAGCTGTGCAGCCCGACTATCTGCGTCGTGCGATAGTCAAAGCCTGCGCCTGTTGCTTAGCTGCGGCGCTACTTGAGCGGAATCGTCAAACTCCTCCGTTGTGCAGCCGCTGCATGCGAGTCCATTCATTGAATGAATACACACACGCGATCAGACTGCACACACGCATTCAAGGCTGTGCAGCGTATAGTGTGTACGAAGGCTTGCAACATGGGAGCACGCACAAAGTTTGCTCCACCCGGCTGAACGTCCTGTTAGCTATCGAGCGTTAAATATATATGTAGGGTGCAGATTCTACACGCTGTCACGATGGATTTTAGCTGAGCAGAGTCACACCTCCCCATTTTGCTGATTCAAAAAGGGAGGGGAGAGGGATATTTTCAAACTGCGATCACATGAGACCCCTTGGGGCTAGTGAGCAATAAGCGCATAACTATATACGTTTGGAACTACTTATCCCTTAGGGTTCGGTTGATGAAAGTGGGAAAACTCAGAGCTACGATGGAAACAATTATTTAATTGCCGTTTTGATCAAGATAATTTTAGAGTTCCGAACTGACCTTTTCTGGGCATATGGAGCGAAACCTGCTCTTTTATATGACACCTCATTTGTTGTGCATCGCCTTCAGGATCACAAGTGTTAAAGGTTTTAATCACAATTCATAATAAAAACTGACCAATTTTGCATGAGCTGCATGTAGACTGCATAGGAATGTGTACAATACTTTGGGAAGGGTTTTAGCGCACAAGACCGAGTGCGCAATCAGACACGCGATCAGACACCTTAGTAATAGCGATTAATTTGGTGCACTATAAAGGTACATTTTGTACATGTAAATGTAGGCAACAAGAAAACATGCATTTTCACGTACATGTATAAAAAATGTACCAGTACCTGTAATATGCACCGCATGTATTTTTCTTGGTCTTGACTTTATAGACTCTCAGTAGACCAAGATCCAGGTACATGTACATGTACATGTACAATGTACCTACATGAAATTTATTCAATTTGGGTGTTTTAATTTTTATTCAGATTTTGTATTTAAAAAGATTAAGGAGAGTGCAGTATTATATTTTTCCCCTTTTGCCTGAGTTATGGTGCATTGTGCCAGGCACATACACGTTAGAGCAATATCAAATCGCTTAAGTTTGAAAAGCTCAGGGTGAAAATTGAGAAGAGAGTCTATTTTAGTCGTGGGGGTCTTTGCCTCCTAAACAATGTACATACATGTACATGTATACATGTACATGTAGGAATTGTATGTTGTTGTTTTTTTAATTAAAGAGAAAGTCAAGATAGTGCTTTGTCTTGTCATCTAAGGCTATATAAGCCAATTTGAGAGCATTATACAGGTTGTTTACATGTACATGTAGTTGTCTTGCTGTTCATAAATATTAATAAGTTGTATCGTTTCTTTAGAAGCAAGGTCGTACATGGGTCAAATACATACCCTCACCTTTGCACCTCCTCAAAGAGGAGGGTACCTTCTCATAAGTGATTGTACAGACAGACAATGTACAGTTCAGGCTAGTAATGCTATGTACATGTACATGTACATGCGATGTCTCAGGCTCTCAGCACTAAATTCATACAACTGACGAGCTCACTCGATCCACACCCAAGAAATTCAGTTCATCCTTTTACTGTCTGTCTGTCTGTCTGTCTGTCCTTTTACTTTACTGTCTGTGCTGGTTGTGTACAAGTGAGGGAAGTTGACCGCTGACCTAGATTATGCTAATTAATGTCTATCATTTGCATGTATACTACATGTACACTGTACATACATACCGTACATGTACATGTATGCTTTAGCATGCCGATATTGAAAATGCTGTGTCATGTACAGTTGTACATGTACCTGACTGTATAGATTTTAATTTGGGCATGTTCACAATAAAAGGGCACAAAAATGTGACATGGGCTATTAATGTAGCCTGAATCTTCTAATCAATTTATTTTATTTTCATTTTGCATACCGTATTTGCCGGCGTAAAGGCCGCAGTATTTTTGGAAGAGAAAATATCAAAAAGTCGGGTGCGGCCTTTGCGGCTGAAGAGGAAGAAAAAAAAAGATCGCAAGGCAAAAACACAAATTTGTACATATTGGACAACAATAAAAGGTGATGAACATTTCTAGAATAACTGTCTAGAATAACACATGTCTTACCGACAATTATGTGTTTTATTTTTTAAATGAAGGGCAAAGTTTTGTCAATCTCGTAAATAAAAGTCATAACTTACCAACCAAACTCTACTGTAGATCTAGATCTAAGTTTTTGCCACAGCTAAAGCACGCTCAATCCTCAGATCTCGCGAACTAAGCTATGGTGCAATGCAATACACAAGAAAAAGCTGCATGGAAAAGCATCAGAGTCGGGATAGCCGAGCGGTCTAAGGCGGTAGTTTCGGGTCCCAATCTACATTTGTACCGCAAGAGTTCGAATCCCTCCGACAAATTTTTTAAAATAGCTTTTTAATGTCGAAATCGGGGGTGCGGCCTATGCGGCGCTGCAGCCTTATCGCCGGCAAATACGGTTCAGTTATGTACGTATATGTAGGCCCGAGTCAACTAATGGAACAAACAATCGACTGCCACAGTCGGCGTTTGTCATACAGTATAGACCACACACACACACTAAACAATGTGGCAGACTGGGGTTTCGAACCATTGGAGTGAAGGGTTATATGGAAATGTGCAACTTGAAATGATTAATAATTTTGCATTTTCCCAGAAAATAAGCATCGCACAATTTTCCTTTTAGTTTTCCAAAGAATGTTAAACTACATGTACCGTAGATGATCTGAACCATGAGGAATATTCTATACAAGTTTTGCATGGTTATTTAAAGAGTACGACTATTATTATATTCATTTCTATTAATTATTTTTCACAATGTTTGATTTTTTTTTGGATGATGTAGGTTGATACATGTACATGTACGTGTACATTTAGGTGGTTTTTTTTGGTAGGTTTTTGGTGCCAACTGTTGAACATGATTTCATAACTGAGCGCCTAATCTAAGCATACTGAAACATGCTGATGCAGCTCTTAAAAACTTCAATTTTTTCCCTCTTTCTTTTTAGGTCCTATTTTAGAAAGCCAGAAAGCGACACTGGACACTCCTGGAGAACCCAATGAACCACAAGCGCCAGGTACACAAGGTAATTTGTATTATCCCTCCAGGCAGAGGCGTCACTAGACCCTTTTCAGTGTGGGGGGGGGGGGGTGTACACTGTAGAGGCCACCGATTACTGACAAAACTAGCCACCAATTATCGACAAAATTTAATGTCCTAAATTTAACCCTATAAACCTGGAGCCGAAGGCTAAATTGTTTTTCATATGAACTATCTATAGTACTTGCGTATGCGTAAATGGTCCTTTTCCTCGACGACATAAATATACAAATTATTTTGTCAACTTAGGAAGCATCATAGCTATATATAAATGCAGGCGCGTAACTAGTATCTTATTTTACGGGGACGTTAGTGAGCAAGTGAATCACTTAAAGAGCTCGCGAACCGCACTCCCCTAGGGGGTGGGTGAAGGGCCTCCCGCTTAGACGTTTCATTAAATTATGAGAGAAAGAAGACAATTTGTTGTACTGTTCTCGACTCTTTATCCTTATCTGAATTCAGTTTCCCCCCTCCTGCGTGAAGCACGGAAGTTTTGACGTTTCCGTAAATTATGAGAGAAAGCAGACGATTCGTTGTACTGTTCTCAACTCTTTATCCTTATCTGAATTCAGTTTTTCCCCTCCTGTGCGAAGGGCGGAAGCTTAGACGTTTCCTTAGATTAGAGAAAGAAGACGATTCATTGTACCATTCGCGACTCTTTTCCCGAAAGTTTTAAACTTCTGATTTCTTTAGCTGGTATTAGCTCAAAATCAATTAGCAGTCACTTCAAAAACATAAAGGACCTATTTAAGTCCTTCATTTTTGTCTCGCCTGCGTAGCAAAAAGCGAGACATACAGTGTAGGCGCCTGCGGCAGCATCAACATAAAAAACTTAACCTAAGGTTAAGTTTTTGAATATTTAGTATAATTTTGAAAGTATAAGTTCTCATTCAATGAAACTTAGACTAAAGGGTTATCAAGTATTCCCAATCATGTGAGCAGATTTTCAGGTCACAAAATCAAGGTCAAAGGTCATTTCAGGTCAACAGACTTAGACTATGTAATGGCATCATCATCGAAAACTTAACCTCAGGTTAAGTTTTTGAATTTTTAATATAATTTTGAAAGTGTAAGTTCTTATTCAATGAAACTTACACTAAAGGGTTATGAAGTATCTTCAATCATGTGAGTAGAATTTCAGGTCACTAAATTAAGGTCAAAGGTCATTTCAGGTCAACAAACTTGGACACTTTTGTGGCATCAACATCAAGATTTTGAATTTTTAGAATAATTTCAAAAGTGTTTGTTCAAATTCCATGAAACTTGTACACAAAGGTTATCAAGTATCACAAATCTTATTCCGCAAGTTTAACATTGTTAAACGATGCCTTTAAAGGAGAATTACCGTATTCATTTCACTGATGGAGGACAGTAGTCTCTGTGTTAGTTTTAAAAAATTGGTGGATACTTCAAGCCAAGAAGACAAATTATCGCAAGGTTTTCTAAAAGTGGCTCTTGCAGGTTGTGGGTTGCTACCTTTTCTAATTTCTATGTTGAAATTGGAGTGCGTACACACATTTATATTCCTGGTTCATGACAAAACAAGTAGATAATTGACCTATGTTGACCAGCTGACCCATGACTTTGAATCCTATCCATGGGACCCGGTGAGTACATGTAAGTAGTAATCTAGGAACAAAGGGTGCTAGCATGCTGACTTGGTTTCAAACCAGGCAGGAATCTCTCCCAGTTCGAAATGACAACTACAACATGGAGATATATCAGAACTCCAAGTTTGACAAGCTAAAACAGTTTTGCTCACCTGAGCCTTTTTTAAATTTTCCATAGGAAAATTAGATTCCCATGGAGGCAATCTGTCAATTCTTTTTTATCTTTATAGCACAGTTTTCAATTTTGTGTGTAATTTTGTATTCTGCTTCATTTCTTCAGCAGAGGATAATGCATCAGATCAATCCAAGACCGCAAGCAGCCCAGGCGAGCAGGAAAAAGGTGTGCAAGAAACCCCAGATGCTGAATTGCAGCCTCCATCCGGTGAAGATGTCCAACTTAAGAATCCAGTTGGGGTCCCTGTCAATGAAATTCCTGTCGGGAACCTAGGGAATCAAGCTGAGGTCCCTGTCAATGAAATTCCTGTCGGGAACCTAGGGAATCAAGCTGAGGTCCCTGTCAATGAAATTCCTGTCGGGAACCCAGGGAATCAAGCTGAGGTCCCTGTCAATGAAATTCCTGTCGGGAACCTAGGGAATCAAGCTGAGGTCCCTGTCAATAAAATTCCTGTCGGGAACTCCGGGAATGAAACTGAGGACCCTATCAATGAAATTCCTGTCGGGAACCCAGGGAATCAAGCTGAGGTCCCTGTCAATGAAATTCCTGTCGGGAACCTAGGGAATCAAGCTGAGGTCCCTGTCAATGAAATTCCTGTCGGGAACCTAGGGAATCAAGCTGAGGTCCCTGTCAACGAAATTCCTGTCGGGAACTCAGGGAATCAAGCTGAGGTCCCTGTCAATGAAATTCCTGTCGGGAACCTAGGGAATCAAGCTGAGGTCCCTGTCAATGAAATTCCTGTCGGGAACCCAGGGAATCAAGCTGAGGTCCCTGTCAATGAAATTCCTGTCGGGAACCTAGGGAATCAAGCTGAGGTCCCTGTCAATGAAATTCCTGTCGGGAACTCAGGGAATCAAGCTGAGGTCCCTATCAATGAAATTCCTGTCGGGAACCCAGGGAATCAAGCTGAGGTCCCTGTCAATGAAATTCCTGTCGGGAACCTAGGGAATCAAGCTGAGGTCCCTGTCAATGAAATTCCTGTCGGGAACTCAGGGAATCAAGCTGAGGTCCCTATCAATGAAACTCCTGCTGGGAACCCAGGGAATCCAGCTGAGGACCCTATCAATCCCGATGTGCCCAATGATTGGAACCGAGTAGAAGATGGTTCAGAGGTAAGTCCTGATATTAATTTTTATGCCTCCATTACGAAGTAGCTGGAGGCATTATGTTTTCGGGTTGTCCGTCCGAACCTACGTCCTGTTCTCGTGATCGCGTTATCTGTAGAACCGATTAATGGATTCCTGCCAAACTTTGGTCACGTATGTATCTTGCAGAGCTGATGAACTGATTAGATTTTAAGGTGAAAGGTCGCAGGGCTCATGTATGCAAAAACGGCTCGTGATCGCGTTATCTGAAGAAGCGATTAATGGATTCCTGCCAAACTTTGGTCATGTATGTATCTTGCAGAGCCGATGAACTGATTAGATTTTGGGGTCACGAGGTCAAAGGTCACAGGGCTCATTATGTATGCAAAAATAGCTTGAGATCGCATTATCATTAGAACAGATTGATGAATTCCTGCCAAACTTAGATCATGTATTTATCTTTCAGAGCCAATGAACTGAGTATATTCTTGGGTTATGAGGTCAAAGGTCATGGGCTCATTATGTATGCAAAAAGCTTGTGAACGCATTTTCATTAGAACTGACAGATGGATTACTATTTAACTCAGGACATCTTGCAGAGCCAATGAACTGAGTAGATTTTAGGGTCATGAGGTCAAAGATCAAAGGGTCATGTATGTACATGTATATATGGGAAATTGCTTGTAATCACGATATTCTGAGAACCTGTTAGTGGATTACAATTGAACTTGAATTTGAAAAATTTCTTCTGTTTTGGTTTGTAAAATTGCTCTATGACGGAGGCATCATTTTTCGACTGCGCGCAGTTGAAGTTCCATCTAATTTTCTCTCTTTCCTTATTTTCCATGTGACTTTTTTCTTTAGCTTCTGCTTATAGAGTACCGAAGCTATGACGTCATATAAATCTATTTTTAGAAATTCTCAATTTTTTCTTCATTTTCCGAAAGAGCATCAAAAATAATGTCCAAATTATTGGCTGAGTTATCACCATCTGAACACCAGTAAATATATTTCCTATAGGAACTCAAGTGTTATACATGTACATGTATATGCTCTGGCTCCTAACCATTAGCAGCCAGAGCATATAACACTGAGTTCCTATAGGACCTGTTGGTACAAAGTAGAAAATTCAAAGGAACAGATCAGAAAAGGAACAGATCAGAAAAGGAACAGATCAGAAAAGGTTTGTTGAAAATCAGTCAATTGTATCAGAGAATATTCTACAGGAATCCAATTGACAAGTTGGTAAATGGTAATGTGACTTAGATATCATTTCTGACAATGAGCATTTCTTCTCAATGAGCAGGATAATTAACGTGACCAGTCTCATTGATTATCCGGCTCATTGTGACTTGTGCTGCATGCGGTGCTGTCGGTGCATATTCACTATCGCACACAAAAACATGAACTACATGTAGTTGTGTACTAGCACTGGGGCTCACCCAAGTTATTTCTGCCTGTTACCTGTATGTCTGTGACCTTTGTGAACACATGAACAGTTATTATTTGCACTGAATCTTGTGCAAACAATACTCATGAGCAATATACTAAATGCTTCAATTGAATGTTATTTAAACATTGTGATAAACCCTGGCTTAACATAAAATGGTTTATTAAAATACTTTCCTCGCGGCTGCAAGACCCAACTGCGAAAGTTGACAATTACAATGTCATTTCCAGATGTATATTCAAGACATTGACAATAAAAGGGCATTATTAGAGTATCATAAATATACAACCGCATAGAATGATCAAGAAAAAGGGATTAAAATCATTAAGAGGTGTACATGTACATGTCCTCATTAATTCTCATTAACTACATGTACATGTACAGTGTAGATGATCTTGGGAGTGTTTCACAAAGACTAAGATCGACTTTAAGTTGGACTAAATAACTATGGCAGGCTGTTCATGCCACCGTTTGCTTTCACCGTAATGATCTTTAGATAATATTTTTTCCTTCAATAATGAATTATCAAAAAATGTTAATTCTGTAGAATTGTGACCATGATTTGTACGTCCCTCGAGAGACCAATGCCGGTAAATAGTGAGAGCAAACAGTGGCATGAATGGCCTGCCATAGTTAAGTCCACCTTAAAGTCGGTTTTAGTCCTTGTGAACCTCCCCCCCCCCCCCCCCCCCCCACCTGTTTGAATACCGGTATACAGGTACATGTACATGTATGTCACAGGAATAATCTCCCTGTGCCACATTGAATTTACCATGGGATAGATATATAGTCACTATGAATATGATGGACAAAGAAAGCGGACAAAATATACAGTTCCTCAGGTAGACAAAGGAACATCCCTTCACTCCTATTATGTAAAAATGTGTAGAACAGGTGTCACATGCATGTTCACCTGTTCTACACATTTGTACATAATAGCAGTGAAAGGATGTTCCTTTGTCTACCTGAGGAACTGTATATTTTGTCCGCTTTCTTTGTCCATTATGTTCATAGTGAGTATATATATACCAAAATAGACTTCAAGATTTAATTTCAACTATTTCCAGAGCAAGATTTATTTCTTCAAGTGTTAAAAGGGTATTGGTGCTAATCAAGACTGGAAATGTGTAATACTGCAAAACCATATGTTGCACAAAGCAATTCTTACGTTGAATGTTCTTTATTGTTGTGTACAAAATTGCACATGTACATGTAGCAAACGAGCCACAATGTAGAGGGATTCAAAGACAGCAAACTTACATGCAGTGTCAACTTGATTTGTTGTTTTACAGGAAAGTAGTCATATCGAAGATAACGGACCAGGACTGGGGCCTCCCGGGGTAAGTTTATTTCTTTACTGTTGTTTCTCATCATAACCCAGTTCACACGTGTCACGGTTAACCACCTTAAAGGCCCTGTTGGAAGTGGAAAATGAAATAGATAAATTTTTTCTCAACAAAAAGCTTCTAACTTCAGCCATAGATTACAATAATATCTATTGTATGCTATTTTAGTATCTGTCAGGGGTGTAACAGCCCTCTGAAAACTCAAAATCTAAAGCTTTGAAAATCAAAAGTCATCGACTTCATGACATCTTATGTGGAGAACCGGTATGCATAATTTGTATATTCACAGTGACTTTCTATTGACAGCAATCTAATCTTGAAGAAAGCAGAGAATCCGATAAGTAAACTGGTGGAAGTTTGAATCAAATCAGACAAAATATGACAAAGTTGTGAATTTCTAAAAACTTGTAATCACTATAGGTATGGGCTCCTCAAATTGGCTGATCCAGTAATGTCTCTGTGGATGTAGAGGCTGGCAACCTTCCAATTTTTTCCCAACGCACAAAATGAATAAATATTTATTTTTCAAAATGTATGACCCAGGAGGGTCTTTTCTCTGCAGAGGACCTAATAATAATATGCTATTCATAATATATTTTGAGTAGTGACCCTAAAGGGAGCAGGCACTTAGGAAAAAAACAGAAATTATTTATATATAATTTTTGTACACAACAAAAACAGGAGAGTTATCCGCGACTACCGGCATGTCACAATCCACTGAACAAACTGCCAATTTGAGATTGACACAGACATAGTGATCTCATATACATGTAGTTAAAACATTCATAACTTTTATATTATTGGTCCGATTTATTTTAAACTTTTACCATTCTGTTTATCTTATTTTTCTGGTTTCATACAAATGAACTTATTACAGGGGTTGGGTTGCCCTTTCAAAATATTTTTGTTTCTGTCACCATGTTCGGTTTCCTTCTCTACATCTTTGCATTGGTATAGTTAGTTTAATACAATTATTCAATTCAGTTCAAGTACAACAAGCCGTATCATGAAAATAATGTTCATATTATATCTATTCTTGGGAACCTACAAAAACAAGCTATGCTTTCCAGTAGGTTCCTGTTTCATTTCATAATTTTGATCTTACTTTGTCAACTATGTTCTTCATTGTGCAAACAATTGTTATATGAAATGAAATAAAATCAATCAATCAATCAATCAATCATATTACCACCTTGCAACCTGTGATTGATTCCTATGTCCTATTATCAATTTAAAGGACTTTGGTAGTAATGACGACTCTTCGGAAGGAGGCTACGACAACAAGAATTCGGAAGACGACGACGGATGGGAAGCAAACCAATTTGAGAACCAGGATGAAAACCACAACATCGAGCCGATTCCTGGAAACGAGGAGAATCCAGGCTTTCAAGTGCAGCATCCTGTAGAGGTTAATTCTTGCCCTCTTTCATGATGCAGTCACACTCGCATATAATAAAACCTCGTAGCTAGAGTGACGGAAAGCAAATATGATTTCAATTTTTCAACACTTTTTCAAATTTCCATTTATTACAAAAGAATTGATACGGGGAGGGACGAGGTTATGATGGTACAAGGTTGTCATGTACCTGGCTATTACGGGGTCTACATGTATATGTCGCTTACTGCGAGGTAGAACAAAAATCTTTAAACATTCAACAATTTACCACGTAAAGTCAGCCGTTACCATTGCCGTTGGGCCTACATGGTGCTACATGGACTTACATGTACGTGCACTTGGGGCGACTATTAGTGACTGTATTAAAGCAACTATTTGCCAATCCTTTGCCACTATTTATGAATGTTTGGGACCTTTTAGGAACCCTGCCAAAACCCCAAATTTGCTACATACAACTGTACACAAACATTCGCGAGCATTAGCCGCTCAGTGAGATAGCCCCTTAAATGCTTCAGATCAGGGGAGTGTTTCACAAAGACTAAGATCAACTTTAAGTTGGACTTAACTGTGTCAGGCCGTTCATGCCACTGTTTGTTCTCACCATTATCTTTAGATAATATTTTTTCCTCAAATAATAAATTAGAAAAATTGTAAATTCTGTGGATTTGTGACCATAATTTTTTTTTGTACGTCCCTTAGGAGACCAATGCCCGTTAATGGTGAGAGCAAACAGTCGATCTTAGTCTTTGTGAAACACCCCCCAGATCATTCTATATTTATTCTTCAGTTATAAAGAAAAACATGCAAACATTTAAATATATACAAACCATTTTACGGTTTATTTACTCGGACAAGGTACAAAGCTTGGCTATTGTTTAGCTCAATGGCAGCTACATGGCTCCTACTGGGGTGTCTACAGCACCATATTTAAACAAAATCTTTTGGGCGTTCATTATGGCTAGGCTTTACATGAGAGTGTGACAAAAGCATTCAAGTGTACAAATCACCTCCAAAAAAAAGAAAGTTGTATACAGCTAGAATGTTTATAATCAACCTCAATGAATTCACCTGGCAGTTGTAGATATGTGAAAAATGTATACTCTTAAAAACATTTTCAATATGGTTATTAATTTATAATTCTCTGTGCTAATTGTATTTCTCTGTTTGTTTTTTTCTTCCTGTAATTATAATAATGTGTATTTTCTTTTCATGTTAATGGGAACATGTTTACAAGTTGCACCAAATTTTTCATAATCCAACCAAATTTACATTAATATGTTCTTTTTTGTATATTTGCTTGTACCATGTTATTGTTTTAAATACAATGAGGATGGGTGATAGCTCAGAGTAGAGCAGTGGTCCTGTAACCTGGTATTAGGCATTTGTCCTTACTGCTAACTCCCTCTGAAAGAGCTTTACCCTGCCAGTCCCCTGGTTGCTTAACTCACAAGTATACACATGCCTTCTTTAATAGCAGTCGGTTAAAACAAACAAATAAATCCACCAACAATCGTCGGCAGACCACCATGTAATAATAATAATAATAATAGATCACGTTTATAACGCACCTAATACAGTCGAACCTGCTTTAGTGATCACCTGTCTACAAAAAGCACATTTTTTGTTTCCCTTGAAAATGGTTTCTCATTGAAAAATGTACTAAAGGAACCTGTCTACAAAGACCACTTTTTGTGTTTACCTTGGGCGGTCGCTGTAGACAGGTTTGACTGTACTTTGTTTCTAGGCGCAGTACAGTATATATCATTAGCCCTGTAATCGGATTCAGGCTTACCCGCACACAATGTATGCACATTCTCCACTCCCTGGGGAGCATTCCCTCAGGGTTGGGGGCCCAAGTAAGGATTTTTTTTTTAATGTCTCTCACAAACATCTTGAATTTGATCTCTCTCTGTCAGCAGAATGTCAAGTATGACGATGGCTACGATGATGACGACGCCAAAACTCATTTCATGGCGTACTCTCTGACGGCAATCATTCTCATCCTAGCCACCTACATCATGTATCACAACAAACAAAAGGTAGGTCAACAAAGCTAGGCCATGTTTCATGAAACATTTACATGCCTGATGATTACCTGATTTAAATCGGTATCCCAATTTTGTTCTTCCCGATTTTACCCCTAGTTTCCCAAATTTTTCCAATTTCACCCAATTTTCTTACTCAAAAGGGGGAATGTTGTTAGATGCCATTTTTTTCTTCAAGAAACCTTTTTTTTTTTACTCAAAGGGGGGGGGGGGGGGGGGGGGGGGGGGGGGGACCTATATTTTTTTTTAGTCCTCACTATCACCCCTGCATTTAATAAAGTGTCGCATTTCTGTAATATGTTTGCACGCAGTCGATCAAATGCAGCATATAATGTAAATGTGTGTAGAGGCATGCATGCATAAAGGGTGCCACTTGTTCATGATCAAGCCATTGTGAAAGTGTAGTGAAACAAATGGTGATATCGAGTAGCAGCATTTGAAAACACTTTGCAGCCACACAGCAATCACTTGTAATATGTTCCAAATGACATAGGAATATTTTTACATTATTTAATTTTGAAAACGGTAAATTTGCTTGATATGATCATTGATCAATAATAATGAACTAAAAGAGCCATAAGTTAATAAATGGTCATATTTTCATAGATTTCTTTGTATTTGGATGAAATAAATAGATAAAGGTCATTTATGCACAGGACACCCTAGAGACATTTGATACAAACAGCTCATCTTTTAGATACAGCACTACTCTAAAAAGGGTGTAGCATGACGAAACACGACGACACATGTCTTTCCCGTGGCCTGACTCAGGGCCAATCGAGTATAATATGACTACGGACGACGCGACCGCAGTAGGCCTACATATTCACATTCGTGCGACATATGCGAATCTGAAGCGCGAGGAGATTTTTGGTCTGTTTCGCGAATGCTAGCACGCGCTGACTGTTAATCAAGTCCATTGTTAACCTGCAGTTGTCCAAAAGAAGTCGTAGATGTCGTTAACCAGTTTTTGCCTTGCTACACCCCCTTTAAAACACATATGTTTTATTTTCACCGAGCATTTCAACTCACTTGCCCATCCTTTTACTCACCAGATCATCGCCGTTGTAGTCGAGGGTCGGAACGGCAGGGGAAGAAGAAGACGAGGTGGTTCAGGGTACCAGAAGCTGGATCAGAACATCAGTGAAGCCATGCCTTCCATGCACAGCCAAAATGCATAATCTTCAACCCTGAAAGGCATCATCCAAGAACTGTCCATCTTCCATGTCATCTCTGCTGCAGCCTGCAGGAAAGCAGGTGCATCGGTAGAAGACAACCAAACGCATCTTGAGCTCCTTATCATCAACCTTCAAAGGCATCATCCAAGAACTGTCCATCTTCCATGTCATCTCTGCTGCAGTCTGCAGAAAAGCAGGTGCATCAGTAAAAGACAACCACAAGCATCATCAACCCTCAAAGGCTTCATCCAAGAACTGTCCATCTTCCATGTCATCTCCTCCGCAGCCTGCAGGAAAGCAGGTGCATCGGTAGAAGACAACCAGACACATCGAGAGCTCCTTATCATCAACTCTCAAAGGCATCATCCAAGAACTGTCCATCTTCCGTGTCATCACCTCTGCAGTCTGCAGGAAAACAGGTGCACCAGTAGAAGACAACTAGACGCATCCAGAGCTCCTTATCATCAACCCTCAAAGGCATCATCCAAGAACTGTCCATCTTCCACCACCTAATTAGGGATCACCACTGCTGTCCGCAGGAAAGCGGGTGCGCAGGTTCAAATGCCTGGTATAAGAAGATCAACTGCATCTTAAAC
The DNA here is from genome assembly GCF_000002235.5 of Strongylocentrotus purpuratus. Taxonomy (NCBI): domain Eukaryota; kingdom Metazoa; phylum Echinodermata; class Echinoidea; order Camarodonta; family Strongylocentrotidae; genus Strongylocentrotus; species Strongylocentrotus purpuratus. Next base: position 18,782,879 of record NW_022145595.1, read on the forward strand.
ACCTACATGTACCATTCAAGAACTATTCGTCCTTGAATGTTTGAAACAGATAAATGGTGCCATACAAGTGTTGTGGATCATCATCATCATCATCATCATCTTCCACCAGCTCTTTGGGTATCACTGCTGCAGTCTGCTGGACAGTGGTGGAACAGGTTAAAGGTATAGACCAGTTTTGGGAACGCCCTCCTCTCAAAAAATGAAATGGAAGCTCTTATTACCAATCATGTGAAAGAATATGTTTTGGCTAATACGTGATGATACAAATTTTGCCGGGAAACCTGCCTACTAATTGATATATTGGTAAATTATTATATCTATCCGGACTAGATAGATATCGCGTAGTCCCATATATATCCCTCTGTGTACAGTGCTTGTAACTTAACCAAGACTGGGCCAAATTTCTTATCATTTTAAACGTTTCTTTCACAATGCAATTAGACCAGAACTTGTCTATACCTTTACAAGTCCCTTGAAAGGCTTTGTAGTTGATGATATGGATGTTTTATGGAAGTTTTTTTGTAAATATTGACAGATATATAAAAGGAATATTGCTCATTTCATTGCCACTAATGTTGGCATATTTTTTCCTTTAAAAAAAAAATATGTTTATGTTGTTACTGATTTATATCTTAATATATTTCAGTTGGGACTATGTATATGAAACACACACTTCTTTCTTTTCTTAATTTGCTCACCGAGAATGTATGTAAACTTTGATTGTTAATTTCCTCTGCAAAAAGCCAGTCTGCATCTACTTGTACACATATGCTTACTTAAGATAACTTTCGCTTATATATGTAAGTCATATGCTTATCCATTATACAAATAGGGAAAAAATGTGTGCCTTGTAGTACCCGATCATAAGAAATTTGTCTGGAGAATCAGAGGTGAGTTTGTACAGCTTTATGATTTCTAATGTACAATGTTTATTTCTATATTGGAGTATATTGCTCCACTTGTAAAAGTCACTTCTAGTTTGAGATCATGTAACAGTTCACAACTCATTTTATATCATGGCAGTAATTGCATTTATAGCTTATTTGCCCAAATGTTCCACTCTAAACCATATTCCTGCCCTCACAGGCAAGAAAATTCAAAATTTATTTTGTGTATTTTATACAGATGTTTGTAAAGGAAATACGAAATATATATGCCATTCCATAAGCATTGTGTCTGACCGAGATGTAAATTTCATTCTATTATTAAATGTATGTGAGATATTTGGGGAACATTTTCTCGGCTCTCCGCAAATAGGCCGTTAGAGCTATGTGTTGTCAATGGCAGTCACGGCCTTCTTGCAGGCAACTGGCAATGTGTATAATATATGAAGAGTTTAATTCCAAAAGGAGCTAAATCATTTTTTGTACTTCTGAGAAAAAAGAAATTGTTTACCAGATTTTGTACGCATTTTTCATAATTGCTCCCAAAATTTAGGTAAATAATTTTGTTAAAAGACAGGTACCTAAGTGAACAATGTTCTGATATCAATAACTTGATTTTCATCAAAAGTGAATTTAGCTCCTTTTGGAATTATGCTCTTCATATACTAATGTTTGTGTAGATATTTGGGATTATATATTACAAGTACCATTACTCTGTTCATCTGTTATTTTGAAATTTGCTCACAAGAGCTGAATCTGTTGATAAGTTAGCTCATAAGGTGATTAAGACTAACTGAGATGGGTAGATCTAAGCCTGCAACTCAATAGGGGAACTGGTTTTGGACAATGCGTTGGTTTCAGAGTGTGGTACAGGTGATGCAATTCATAAATAATAGATCATTTATTAAAGAGTTAAATTGTATATGTTATTTGTAATGTAAGATGTAGATATAGGGATGGTTGGTTTGATAATTAATAATATATTTATGTATGAAATCCAACTTGTTGTGTGGGTATATCCATTGTATCAGCCAATATAGTGTTATGTTGCTTCCTACCTTTCTACACGCTTGTTTTACTTTAAGGATCACATCGTACTTAAAAAGGAACCTAAAAGACATTTTCATAACTGATTTATTGTCGTTTTAAATTTAGTGAGATATTTGTATTGTTATTTCCTCTAGTGGTACTACACAGTTTAAAATATTATTTTCATCAATTTCATTTTTTTATTTTATGCAAGTGCATACCCGGTATACACACATGTATGCACATGTACAATGTGCATGTGTAAGGAGTTCTGAAATTTGTGGAAGTGAAGTCTATGATAGATTTAACAATGTTCAGTTTCCTTAAAAGCGGTGAATAAAGGATTTTCCCATCTCTGTCTTATCGCTAAGAAAATGATCTCAAACCCTTGAAGATGTTATACATCTCTTGCTGTTTTGTGTGATTTTTTGTATTTGTATTCAGCCACAACATGAAACTGTTCAGAGTACAACAAAAGCACTCCAAATTTAACCTGAGCGTTCAATAACAGTTTGCATTTATACAATGAAGCAACTTATTAATTGCAAGATCAATATAGACATGTATCCATTAAGAAACATGTACAGTTTGCTTTCTACATTGATGGTAGTGCCATACTTGTCTTCTGCCATTCAAAATGGATGACAATATACTTGAAGTAATGTGAGTAGGTAACTGTACTGTGTAAATAATAGACATAAACGTGTAGACTTAAAAGGGCTTGTGGGTTCTGAGATTTGTCCATTGTTATGTGTAAATATCAGCTCATTTATGTCTTGGTGGAAGATTCATTAGGTTTGAATTCAGCGTGGCAGTAACATTACACATTGTGTCAATTTTTGTATCTGCTCAATAGCAAAAATAAATATTACTAGTAATAACTTTTTATATAGCACCTTACAAGTTGCAAGCATTTGATCATAGCATTCAACAGTTAATGTATACATGTTTATACATATTCATCTACAATTATGAGGGTTGCCGGAAAAAACAATGCTGATTTTAAGTATTTAGTATTTGAACACAATCATTTGGAACAATATTTTGATAGATTTTGCTTGATTTTCTGCTTTGATTTTCATGATTTGTAGCAAAGAAATCACATTGCCAACCTTGACAAGCTTACCTCGTCCCTCAGATATGATATAAACTTCTATCCCATCCATGTTTGACTACATGCACATTCAGCTTCAATCGTTCATACATGTATAGAATAATCAGAACCAACATTCTTTGTTGATGTGTAAATAAATGTGTAATTTTAATGCTGTTGCTTCCATTTAGTCATGATGGCCACTGATGGATTGTCACAGCATTACTGACAACGACCCGCAAAATTTGTTTGTTTTTTTTTAATTAGGGAGAGTTTTGTCTTGATAATCTCCAAGAAATCAAGATTCATAAAACAGTTGAATCACATTTTGAGAAGCGCCGGGTTAGCTGAATCGCCTACGATCAGACATGGGTCACTTTGCAGTAGGCATGGAGCTCTGTTGTCTCAAAGACTCTGACCTGTGTCCATGTGTTCAAGTTTAGTCTGCCGAGCATGTTCTTAATGAATGTGCTGTAGCATGACCTCCATGTGCCCCCTCACTGATATTGATAACCCACAACTGGCGTCATATTGAAACAATTGTCAGTTTTAAATGGCTATGGTGTACCAAATGATACTACATTTTCAGAAGTACATGTATGAATATTCATTTAAATCTCTGACGAACAAAAAGAAAAGTTACCCCGTATGTGCCCCCTTCCCCCACATCATTCGGATCGCTACCATTTGGAATAAATCATCATTGTTGCATTGCTTTAATGAAAATTGCTTTCTACGCATAATATGTAAAACACTTTAAATGTTTTGTGTGGTAGTAATTCTTTCAAGAACTTTCATAAAGGCTAGATCAAACATGTTGTATATTAAAGCTATAGATAATCTTCTCTGACTGCTGCAATAAATCTTGTGTGTAATAAATTTGGGTATAAAAGGAAATAACATCTTTTTGTTGACTCTTGTGTTGATCTGTGTATGTTTATGTATTACTTTAATCACCCCCTGTCATATCTCTCTCCTATTTCTCTCTCTCTCTCTCTCCTCTGTATCTTTTTCACTCTCACCCCCCCCCCCCCCCTCGGTCCCTCTCTCTCTCCCTCACATCCTCTCCTTTTCTCTCTCTCTCTTTTCCTCCCATTCTCTCTCTCTCTCTCTCTCTCTCTCTCCCTCTCTCTCCTCTGTATCTTTTTCACTCTCCCCCCCCCCTCTCAGTCCCTCTCTCCCTCACATCCTCTCTTTTTCTCTCTCTCTCTTTTCCTCCCATTCTCCAGGCTCTCTCTCTCTCTCTCTCTCTCCCCCTGCCCCTCTCTCTCTCTCTCTGTCTCACACACTCCTCTATGTAGAATAGAATAGAATAGAAATGGTTTATTCAAAAGATCATTGCAGTCAATGGCTGCATTGCGATCCATTTCACAAAGATACAATACAATTGCAATTCAAATGTCACAAAATAGGACATTAATCAAAAGTCAAACATAATATAGACATTTTATAAAAAATTCTTTGATCAAATTCAAATTTTTGTTAAAAGAGAAAGGGAGAGGTGTAGGAGAGGGAGAGTTCGAAGTGATGAGAAAGAGAGAGAGAGAGAAGGGGGCGAAAGAGAGAGAGAGAGAAGGGGGACGAAAGAGAGAGAGAGACAGAGAGATGAAGGGAGAAAGAGACATACTAATCTTTCTGCCCCCCTCTCTTTCTCACTATCTCTCCCCCGCCCTCTCTAAGACTCTTTTTCCTTTCTCTATTATTTTTGACATCTCCCTTCCCCTAGCTGTTTTCACTTTTATTTATTTTCTACTTGAATTAATTTTTCTAATTTTTACTTTCTAATTGGATTCCTTTTTTTGCCAGCAATTTTTTTTGGCTATTTCATCTCTTCCCAGTAGTATATGGAACAGAAAACCTCTATGTTGAGGACTTGGCTTTGCTACGATCAAGCCGGTTGTAGAGAATGAAAGCAAAAAGTCTGAAGAATGGATCGAGTAAAAGCTTGAGAAACGTTCTTTTCTTGCATTTTTCTGTTATGTTGCAGTTGTTGTTCTTTGGTCCTTTGTCATTTAATGCTTCATCTTCGACTTTTTCTCCCTCTCTCAATCTCTCACGTTAAATCTCTTTTCCTAATACTGTAATCCAAGATGTCTTGCTCCCACCCCTTAACAAAGTTTCTCTTATTTCTCTTTCTTCAAACGTCCTGTTTCCAACAATAGCAGCTTTTGGCTTTCGTTTCTGTTCTTTTTCTTTCTCCCCCTTCTCTTCTTCTTCCTTCTTCTTCCTTCTTCTTCTTCTTCTTCTTCTTCTTCTTCTTCTTCTTCTTCTTATTCTTCTTCTTCTTCTTCTTCTTCTTCTTCTTCTTCTTCTTCTGTCCTCCTTCTTCTTCTCGGCATCTCGAGAGAAGTTAGTCACGGTGTGTGTCTGTGCCAGGGGCGTACGCAGGGGGGGGGGGGTTTGGGGGTTCAAACCCCCCCTTTGGTAATTTTATGTGTGTAAACCCCCCTAAAAAAAACCCAAACCCCCCCCCCCCCCCCCCTTTGGTTTTTTTTTTTTTTTTTTTTTTTAATTATTAAAAATAAATAAATAAATAAATAAATAAAATTATACCCACGGTTAACCTAAAAAAGGTGACCTTACCCCCCCCCCCCCCCCCCCAACGAAGAAAAATGTCAAATTTTGAAATTTCGAGACCAAAAAAAAAAAAAAAAGTGTCCGCTTGCCCCCCCCACTGAGCGACTTTTCGGCTGGCTGAGTCGTTGCGATTTTTTTTGGACTCCAAAAAAAAAAAAAAAAAATGACCGCTTACCCCCCCCCCCCCCCCCCCCCCCCCCCACTGAGCGACTTTTCGGCTGGCTGAGTCGTTGCGATTTTTTTTGGACTCCAAAAAAAAAAAAAAAAGTGACCGCTTACCCCCCCCCCCCCCCCCCCCCACTGAGCGACTTTTCGGCCGGCGCGATTTTTCAAATTTTCGGGAGCAAAACCCCCCCCCCCTTGAAAAAATCCTGCGTACGCCCCTGGTCTGTTCAGTGGGGGGGGGGGGGGGGGAGGCTTAACCAGTAATGTACATTTGAAGGGCAAGGGCATCATGGATGGGACACCGATCTAACTATATGAATGAAAATCGAATTAATATAATGAGTTTTACTAGTTAGACCAAACTGCTGTCAGCAAACTGAAAGAATCTGTTTTGTTTTCAACGATTGTCTTTTTTTGTAAGTTTGTACAAAAATGAGGAGCAATTTGTGTTTCTACAGATTTCAAAATCCAAGAACATTTAGCCTACTTTTGGTTCAATAGTTCATAGTTCATAGTTCATTTTATTTCTTCTTTCACAAACATTTGTACATAGAATTTCTAATAAAGTAACTGGAACAGCAGATTATCAATATAACAAACATAATTTGAAGCGCAATAGTAACTCTGTTTCTCTTCTGAAAACATCCAGCAAGCAATGAAAACAAAAAAAAATGACAAAAAAGAAATCAGAACATTTGAAGAGAAACTGGGCCGAGAAGAAGATATTGAGAAAAGACTGAACAAGGTGAGAGAAACTTGTGACAATATGTGAAAGTTGTTCCTCTGCTTGAACATTTTGTTTAGTTGCTCGGATTATTCAGCAAAACTATCTTGAGACTAAAAAAAAGAGTAACACTGCCAGCTATCGTTTGAATGCACTTAAGCGCAGCTCCTGAAGAGGGGTGCAAACATGGACCATATTATACCGGTGAATAGGCTCCGCTTCGCTAGGTGGAGTTACAAGGCCTGTTGTATGCATTGGCACTGTAATATATTATGTAGTACATGGGGCCAGCTTGTGTACATTTAACCAAGCCCGGTACTTTCGGGTATTGTAAACAGGCAGGTTACGTTGCCAGTGTTTTCTAGGGCTAATGCAGACCAAAAGAATGCATTAGTTTCTGATAGAATTCTGGATGTTTGTATCCTGTTTACAAGAAGGAGACCCGGAGAGTATCGACTACGGATTTCCTCGTGTATTTTCATTCTCCGTTGCCGAAATTCGACAAGTTTGTGAAGTTTTACGAACTTGCGGTTTTAGCACATCACCGCTTTTGAGACGCGCTGAACTCCAGCGGAGCACCCTAGCCTGACCTCCGTACCGGATTACGTTCAAGTGAGCTGCTCGCTGGACCCTGCTGTGTTGCTCTTGCAGAGTTAAAAATTGGTACCGATAAAGTACTGAAATCTGTATCTTTGGAAGGAGAAATCACATAGGAATACCAGGGAATGCATTGAAGAAGTTATTTGACAATGTTATCCCAAGTTCAGTAACTTTTTGCGTTACTGTCTGGTAATGTTCTTTGAGAAAATTACTGGGACAACTTCTTCAAAGTTAAAAGTTTGTGAACATGGCCTGGTGAAGAAATCTGCGGAGAAACCATTTGCTGAAAAAGTTACGTCGGATTAACAATCAAGGATTCTTATTTATATTTTGTTTACTTGAACAGGAAGATTGACTATCTCAAATTGTATTCCTGCCTATGATTTGTGGTTTATTCCCCCACAACTGAAGTGAAAAGTAACAACCGTCTCGCTCATAACCGGTCTGGTTTTGGCGATCCCAACCAACGCGCAGCGTCGGTATTGAGAATAGAACGTTCAGTGCATTGTAGCGCTCTACAATCTTACAACTTTTCTTGAAGAAATCTTGTACATTTACATCGTTTAAGACAACCAAAAGCCAGATGATTGAATTAAAACTTTTATCCTACGGACTAGAGATCTCCTTTTAACTGGTGGATGTTTTAACTTGTCGGAAGGACCGCAAAGGAGTTTCCAAAATGAGGACCATTTTCAGGTTTACTTTATTGACTCTGCTAACTTTCGTTCTGTCAGCCTTGCTTCCGGTATCTGTCTATGGTAAGTTGTTCTGTCACGTTCTTCCGATTCGGGACTGTTGCAAATTATTTCAGAGAAAATGAATGTTTTGTTTCTTAATTCACTTAATTAGTAAATTATACATTATGTAGTTGAAATGTTGCACCCATATTTATCTACTGTTTGTCACATTATTTGACTTTATTTTCTGTATCCCAAATTACAAAATTGTCTATTTTATAAATATTCATTTTTTATTGATTTTTTTGGGGTAATAATTTCAATGTTCAGTCTTGTGACTTGAAATTGATGGTAATACTGTTAAAAAAACTGTCTGATTCTGTACATTTTTTTTTTCTCCAGAGGAATGTATTGGTTTTGTGATTTGATAAATCTTTGACTTTTTTGAGTTTTGATAGTCCTTAGTGAATTAAAGTCCAAACAAAAAAGATCTGAACTCAAATCTTTTGTTTGATTTTATAGAGCCTACAATTATGTATCTGTGTTTAAATTTTCTTTAAACTTGTATTTTAAAAACAAATAACTATAAGTAAGAGCCAAGATAGAATCAAGTGGATTTATACTTCCAGATAATCAACCTTTACAGGATAGAATTGTGGCAAAAGCAGGATAGAATTGGTTAACACATTACATAAATGTGAAGCCCACTTTCATTTCAGAAAGTTAAAATGTAGCAAAGACTTTAAATTTAAAGCAAAAGCACAGGTATGTGTATACATGTTTGACATGCCAATGTGCCTTATCTGCTCCAGTGCTTAAAATCAAAAGGTGTTGACTCAATGCATTGAGTAAATGAGCCTTCTGGTTCTCTTGTGTTGTGGAATAATGAAATTCTGAGGTGTCTGGTGAGAGCAAGGAGTTGACAAACTCCTTGGTCTTGGCTTAGTGAAGAAGATTATGTAGGAATACACATAGCCTTGTGCCTTTGTAGGGCATGTTAAAACCCATACAACACAAAATGTAATTGTGTCATTGAAAAACATGTACAGTAATAGTATTGTTCACTGAAGTCCTTTCTTCAAGGAAATTGTCCTTCTTTTTTACCTGCTTTTGCCACAATCCTTTACAGTCTGTTCCAGACCGCATAGGGCAGTGAGTCATTGAAGCTCATACATGTAGAGAGTCACAGTGTCTGTATTGTCACTGCATACTGCACTGTGTATATGCCTGTGTGGAGAGAAAGAGCGAGAGAGAGACTTCACTTCTGAATGACTCTGTGGAATGGTAAATGGTGTATATTCGTAGGCAATAAGTACAGTACCAGGTCTTCAGTACACAGTCCAGTGAGTCTACAATTTAAGAAGAACTACAAATGCTTACTTACAATGAAGGGGTGCCTTTTTTAATAGGAGAAGAGAAGAAACTTACAGGTGTATTTCGGCACATACATGTACTGTGTAAGATATGGATTCACTTCATTGTTGTTGTGACCACTGCTTTACCTTAAACAATTGTAAGATTAGGGAAAAGGGAAAGAAAATCTGAGAAGAAATTTGTGCATGTAAGTCTGAGGCAGATAAATATACCGGTACTGAAAACAATGGATTTAAAAAAAAGTGTAGGTCTACATGTTACAATGTACACTGTAAGTGTTTACAACTTACAAATGTAGTTTCCCAAAAGTTACAAAATGTTCTTTTCTTAGAGATAAACTGTAAAATTATGGGATATTATAAATTTTCTAAAAGGGCTGGCCTAAGATATTTTTACTATATATGTAGACTTACAACATTGTGGGAATTACATGAGTAGATTTCAGTCAAAGAGTTAAATGTACTTTGATACACTGTACATGTAACCCATTTTGCAGATACACTTAATTTTATAATTCACAAACGTATAGAAATGTGTAGGTTGTCTGACATTTTCATTTGATCCATTTTCAGGCTTTTCTGTTTTCATTCTCATTTTTTGATGAAGCAAAGCTAAGTCCTCTTTGAATCTCACTAAATCTATAGGTTTCCTGTTCCAGAGTCGATATCTGTCCATGCACTACTGGGAAGAATCTAGTAGACCATGGGGCTTCAAGTTCCTTGAGTGGACCGATTGCTCATCAGCTACATGTACAGTATGTGTGAAGTGTGTGAGATGAAAAGTCCTGATGAGTTGCCATGGCGAAAGCAATTAAGAACAACAGGTTCTCGGTCAAATCTTAATCCTCTTAAAGTCGCTTTCATTAGACTTGGCTTTAACCTCTTAATCCATCTCTTAGTGCACACCTTTCAAGCAATGACTGTTCCTGGTCTTGCATTTGTGTTCATGAAATAAACATGGAATGAAGTTGAGCAAGGCAATTCAAGAACCAGTTAATATACCAAACACTGTTCAAGCTGTATTATTATTATTATTATTATTATTATTATGAGGGGATGATCCTATGGCTACATTGCCTACACATATTTAAAGGCCAATAACAATGGATGGAATGGTCAGAGTCTACTGGTGTTAATTTGTGCGGTACAGATTACTGTTAAGTAGAGAAATAAACAAAAAACACCATCAAAGACAAGGAATTGACTCCTACATTTTATGTACTTAAAATTTACTCTGCATCTTTAATAAACATGTACATGTACATCTGTACATGTAGTGCTCACTAACTGGGTTTGTCAGTGTTTTACATACAGTGTCAAACTTGTACTGGCTTCCTATACAATTTTGGCTGATCATGAATTGTAAATGTGGAGTTGAGTACAGTAGTTCAATGTAATCTCTATAAAAGTTAAAGACAATGTACATGTATATGTTGATGTTCAATTACTCAAAAGATTGAAACCTCTTACAGAAACGAGTTGTACATGTACATACAATGCAATTTTGGTAAATATCTATCTACGTATTTTTACTTTTCCAATCTGGGCAAATATACATGTACACTGTATCGCTTAGGTCTAATTTCCCCTTCCTTCTCTGGAATATGTTTGAGAAATACAAAAATCACCTTGCCCAGTGCAGAGCTGCCAACTAGTACGGATTTTCCGTAATTGGTACGGAAATTAACGACCATTACGGAATGTTGTCTCAAATTACGGATTTTTTTTTTTTTTTTTTTTTTTTTTTTTTAATGAATTAAATATGATTTATCGTAGCGAGTGCTGTGAATAGGAGCCATTTTTCATGATAAACTGTGTTGTGATGACCTGAAATTCAATACTTAACATCTTTGTGTGAGTAAAATCACCAAAAATTTCAGATAATCATGCGTCCGCGCAGTGTTGGCGTGTCGTTTTTTTAGATTCATAGCGCCGCATAAGAAATTACTGATTTATACCCCAAATTACTGATTTTGAGCCTTGTGATTACTGATTTCTGTTCTGGAGGTTGGCAGCTCTGCCAGTGGCTTTAGCAAAGATAACACTGTCCTATCATTACATTATTTTGTAATTAAGTTCTTTATCAAATTGACTTGACATTTCATTACTTCTATAAGATGTCCTTTCTGATATCCTTCATGGTCAATGAGGTGTCCACAAGAGCTACTGTTTGTTGACTCAACTTCTTTAATATAGTCTTTACAGATCTTAAGATAATGTAAGCTGTCTGAATTTACCTTGATGTGTGACCATTCTGGCTACGATTGCCCATGTGTTCAAATACATGTTGTTGACATTGTTTCACATCCAGTCAACTCCACAGATTATAAATCAGATTGAACCTTAATGTACACTACAGGCTACATGTACTTCTAGTTGTGCACATTCTGTATCTTGTAGATTACTTTTTAAAATATACATTATTTTGTTATGGTTTGTGGGAACAAAAATTTGTGCCAGTTTGCACTTTTTTAAAAATGTTTTGAAACAATAATTCAACTGTTGACATGTTCATTCTGCTATGGCCATTGACTTCACTCAAACTGCAAAAAAGGGCGGACATTTTATTCTTCATTCGTTCAAGAAAGTTTCATATGAATTTGGCTTAAGACATTTCAAGCAACTTTGCATGGTTTAAGTTAACATGTATGTATGCAAAATTGCACTGTGTACTCACATTACAGTTTACACCAGAGGCAGATTTTAATTCCATCTTGACCAAAGCACATTCAAACCAACAAAAGAAACTCGATGATGCCTCAAAGGCCACTAATGTTGTGTAGCCACTAATCTTTGGGTGGACAATCCGCACTGTTTTATGGAAGAACAATAAAACTGAAAGACCTTTGCAACCAATGCTATTATAGAGTGATTATTCAGCGATCAATACGAGACAGTTTCTTAAGGGCTTATTGATTAGTTAATTGTTCTGCTTGGAATCTATACCCTACAGAAGTTTGGAACCACTTACAACATTCATAAAACATGTAAAGGCTTAAGTTACATACAGTGTACGTAAATACATGCATGTACATGTACCTGTAGTACCAAGGAGTTGTGAGAACTCCTTGGTAGTACAGGTACAGTACACTCAACTTGGCTACATGTTCATTGTAGATTTTGGGTTTGGAATTAATTTCCAAGTAATTGGGCCTTGATTATTTAAGGAAATTGTCATAAACGAGAGGGTCTGGGTCTGGACTCTACGTGTGGGCTCCTGGCATACAGCTCTACATGAAAATGTATCTTTATGCCTTGGATCATGAAGAATCTACATGTAAGAAAGTTTTTTGTCCTGAAAACCCAGTACAAGCCTACATGTACATGTACATGTACAAGGTATTATTTAAAGCGTAAATATTCATAAATGAATGATAAACGCCAATCATAACTAAAACAACAACAACATTGAGCAGGACTTGAACAATATCAGGGTCCCAGTGCATGTACTGTTCATGTAGTCCCTGTTTTAACTCTTGACCTTCACAATTTTAGAAATTAAAACAGGGACCCAATGAACACAAACCCTAATAATTACAATCTAAATGCTTCCTTTAAAAAAAAACTCACACTACTAAAAACATGTAGTGTGGAGCTGATTTCAATGTACTTTTAATCTAGAGTACAAATCAATTATCTGCTCTGAATGTTGTTTAGGCCTAAAGAATTAGATTACTTTTCTTTATTTGTTAATGTTAATGTACTTTGGAAATTTTATTGACACTCCATGAGTCCATTAAACATGACAGACGCTAGACAAACTTTATAGTTTTCATTTTAAAAGTAATTTATTTGTTTGTTACCTAGTTTGCCTGAGCGAGTGCTTTTCCAGGTTTCTCAATTTGTGAAGCACCGTTAGCCAAGCATTCATGGATGCATACATGCTTACAGATTCGTTACTGGTACTTAAAGGGGCTATTTATTGGAATGGGGGTAGGGAGGGGGGTGGGGGGGGGTGGAATAGGGAGAAAAGCATATGGACATGTGACTTCAAATCATTGCCCTTCTATTGTTATATCTACATGTATTACTTTGCACACAAACAAAATTGAAATGAAAAACTTTCATGAATCTTGTAAGTTTGGTAAGCAGCAACCAATTTCATGGCAAGAAACTATTGCAACTTTTAAAAGTTCAGTGAATGTTTTGCAGTATCGTGCTTTTCTGAGCTTCTTATAAATTCATAAGCTTATTGTGTGAAAAGTTTCTTCTGGTTTACCTACAAGGCTACATGTACATGTAGGTACATGAATTTCTTTTTGATTTTCTTTTTGACTTTTGATGCCCAATGCCAATATCCCATACTCCACTTTCATATAAAGAGGTACATGTAAATACCTCTTTATATAAACGTGGAGAGCAGCAAACTTATGCATTAATTAAAGTAGTTTTGGAAAGATGAAACAGGGCCTTTAAGCATTTGTTGTTTGCACCATTGAAGCCTTCATAGCCCCACTCACTCGATTTCACGTCAAGGTATGCGGAGCACGATAAAAGGGGAACGGCTGAAGCCGAACGAAGCACCGGCCATGGTGCAGAGTCATGTGGAAATCCGTATCAAATACCAAAATAATTGGTAGCGTTTGAACAATGGCTTGCCCAAAACTGCCAATCAAAACCTCTTTTTGTAATTTTTTTTATTTATTGAAGGGGAATGTTTGATACAGTTTCTGATGGATGACTTTTTAGTTATATTTTATAAACAGGTCACACTGTATGTTTACAATTTCAAATGTTGTATAATCCTTCAACACCCCCATCAATAGTTATGACACATTTTAGTAACACAGCTCATATTTACATGTACAAACAATTTGTAGTTTTGTACAAACAGTGCACATGCCTTCTATATTTACCAGTAGCTGTAGGTCACAGGCCTTTTAAGAAGTTTTACACATGTATTTATTTCTGAACTTAATCAGTGTGGTCTGTGAAGTAGAACTGCATATGTTTTGTACGGCATGTTCGATGGTCTTCCTCATCATATTAAATGTCAAATACAGTAACAATGTGCATTATACTGACCATACAGTACACCATTTAAATATTTATTTATAAAAAACTTTTCTGAATTTCTCAACAATAAAAGTATTGAATTGTATTAAAACTAGTACGGTAGTAAAATGTTGAACCATGATTACTCACAGATTTTGCTTGTAAATTGCTACCCCACCTTCTAAAGCACTTTGATTACCGAACAACTTGATACAAGTGACTTGAACACGTGCTTGTTAACTGCTGTGTTTTGAGTAGAAATACACATGTATCTGGACATCCCAATTTAGAAAGGCATACATTTGTAACACACGACAAAAGAGATAAGAGCAAAATGAATTCATGGTGTGATACTGAAGGCTCAGAGAATTAATTGGATGCAATTATTATGAAGTCTGCTGTTTAACAGGACCAATTTTATTTTTGTAAGCCTAAAAGTGTAGAAAGTTTACGTTTGGTACTTGAGGTAATTGGATTTAGGTGCAAGGCTACTGGGGGGAAGAAAGACAAGTCCTAATTTTGAATTTTTCAACCCTGACCTCCCCGTCCTGTGTAATTGAAATGGGAAGCAATTTCAGCACAATTTCCATCCGTACTAAAAATAACGCAAACCAGAGCAATTGATAACTGCTCGAACGTGTACAGTGCTAGATGCTTATACATGTACATTGTAGCTCAGTGACAGAGTCCTCATAAAAATATTACGATATACAGAAAGTACAGAACTTGTGCTAGAATTTTGATGAAAGAGATGCCCCAAGTGTTATTTAGAAGGCCTTTTCAAAGAGAAGATTAAATGAGATTACATTCTAAAAGGTTTAAAGGAAACCATGTCAATTGATTTGATATGATATTTCTATAGTTTTTGCATGCACATACAGGTACATGTAAATGTATACAATGCACACTGTCAACAATTTGGGAAAACAAGAATAATATACAGATGTTTCTTTATCATTTTCTAAGGTCTAACTCTAACTTCTTTTTTTTTTACTCAACTCAATTAAAGTGTGATTTAATATCCAAAATTACATTTAAATAATTGTGTATTTTGTATCATTCCTTCACAATTTGGAACCCCCAGAGCAGAAATGGGTCAGTCACAAACATCTCATAATTTATTTCTCTGATTGCAGGAAACAAAGAAAAGAAAGAAAGAAACAAAGAAAGAAAGAAAGAAAAAAATCCCGGCTCCAATTAATGGCCCACAGCATCAGACCACAATATTACCCACCCCTTCAATCCCAACAATTCTAAAGATTAAATGATTGCATTGCCGGAAATGCCTTTTGTTGTCAACTATTTTAGGCCCATTTTCCTCATAATGATCAATGTACCATACCCTTGGGCTCCTGTGTGGTAGCACTTCCTTATGTATTTAGCCCCTGTGTAATGAAGTTAATTGCCAGAAGCAGTCTTTACAAACAAAATGGATACAGTTTTACATTCATATTCAGATCATCCACATACAGTACTGGTACATGTACAGTAAATGTATAGAATGTTAAAATAAACTGTTACCGGTATCTTAAATTAATCTTAATTAGAAAATTAAAACAAGGTTTGTCGTATATTTCTCATGAAACCTGGGGGAAATGATCAGTTGACAGTGAAGTATCTTCTAAAGTAACTTTTAAGCCAGTTTGGAATTTGAAATTTTCACGAAAACATTTGATTGTTGTCTTTGCTGATGGCTTTAAAAATGTATTGGCAACAATACATTTGTTGAACTGTATTGGGGGATCTTTCAGTTTCAGGGAAATTGACGAACTTCTGAAGTACAAATATAGGCCTACCGTTAAGTGGTAAAGTTTTCTTCATTTTGGGACCAGCTGGTTCAAAAGTCTCATGCACATTGTCCCAAAATGGTCCATTTTTCATATTCATTTTTTCTTACCCACATGATAAACTCAATTGTTAAATATTGTGTAAATGTTCATTTAGAATTATGATAATACATCATTTCCCCATGGGTTTGTGAGTTTTGTGACAATAGCACTGCACCAATACCCTTGACATGTTCAGTGATGCAAAGCTCCTAGCTCACCTCAAAATATGAATAAGTATGGATTATCTTCAGTTATTCATTCTCTGCAGTGTATACAGTACCTCAAGTATATGGAATAATAATGGAATTGAAGTATCAAGTTTATCCTCTGGTACAAACCACAGTCTGTGTTTGCAGCTTCATGTACATGTACATTTTAGATTTCTAAATTTTACACTGTACAAGTGTATCCAAGTATTTTACTTTTGTGATATCAAACTTTTAGGAGTTGTAAGCAACAGCAATTTTTAATGACAAGACACTTTGCATAATTTTGGTGATGTAATCAAATTAAATGCACTAATCTTTGTTGAGTGACTTGTTACAAATTATTTTGTTCACCTGTTACGACTAATTGTATTTCGATAGTCAGAATGCAAATTGCATACATTCTGTGTTGTTACATTAAATGTACAGTACATGCAAATGCAATTCACAGTTTGACTATTGAAAATTATTAGTAACACTTGAATGAAATAGACTGTAATAAGTTACTTTGAAAGATTCTTGAATTAAATTTGATTACAGTATTACGAAAATGGTCTATTGCACAAATGAAGTGTTTTAAATACCAGTCGTGCATGCAGCATGAAACTTGTTATACAGATTTTTTGTTTGTACAATGTACAATGTAACATTAACCACTCACAAAATTTGCTAATCTTTCATCCATGCACACAATTATACAATTAGGTCTACATTTATGTTTCATTTTCATTTATGTTTCATTTATGGGGATGTGAACTTGTGAAGGAGAATTTATAATATATTTTTGCCAATGAGGCACAAAGCGTGGGAGTACATTTACACAGCCTCAAACCAAAGAGCGCAGTCTATGAATTTCAAGACAAGGAAAAATGCGACATGCTGTTTGCATGTGGGTCAAAGAAGGTGCAATGTGCCACCTCCCTAGAAAATTTATCTCCTTGGCTCTGACATCCAGACAAATTTTTTTCTGACAGTGCGTGAAACTTAAAAGAAAGTCCAGCGAAAGAAAAAAACATGAATAGACAGGGGAAGAAGCAACAGTTGCTTGTGGTAGTTTGTTGAAGAACTGAATGATTTTACTGACAACTGGATAATAAACTGAGGCCCTCCTTGGGTAGGGAAGGTGATAGAGGTCTAGAATAGTTAGTTTCTTTTTTTGTTGGTTCCAGGGTTATGGTTTTTTTAGTTGCAGAATTCATGAATAATTACAGGGTGATTGGATGGATTAATAGTGAATGTATTCTTGGAATTTCTGGGTTCATTTGATGCATCAGTAAGCAGGAAAAGTAGGTTTAGAAGTACATGTACACAACGCTGAGGGATGAAAAGGGTATGAGATCTTCTCTTGCAATAGAAGTTTCTTGATATCGTAACAAACAACATGTACATGTACATGTTTAAACTCTTTGAAGTCCTGCATCGTCATTTAAGTTATATATACAAAGTATCATTAGAATTGTTATAACTTGCAGTAATTTCAATTTTGTTTATATTAAGATTTTATAGTTTCATGTTCACTGCTCGTTTTACTCAAATCACAATGTTGAGTACATGAAGGAGCTAAATGTAGGAAATATATGTACATGTACATGTGCATGTAAATGAAAAAGTTACAGAAAATTGAGAGAACCCTTTCCACATACCGGTAGATATTATTTGCCTACTCAAAAATTGGAAGCATCAATTTGCCTATAGATGCAAAAAATGCAGTGTACAAAGACAGTTGTAGAGAGGTAGACTTTAGTTACATTTGTACAGAAAGCAATTATAACATCAACATAACAAACCATGTTGCATTATGAAACACAGGCTTCCATTTTAATGAGAAAAGCTTGCAAAACTAAGAATATGTCAGGTGCCATTTCAATGATATTGACTTACGATGTACCTGTACATGTAGATTCTAAAATGGAGGTACATATAAGGAGGAGGAGGAAGATAAAAAAAGTTGGAGAATCCTACATTTAAATTCATCTCCTCTGATTTTCTTTGGCTCCAATAGACTTTGATAGCATAAATGACCAGTGCTGCTTTTGTACAAGTCTCATACGTGTACATGTACACTGTAGGTTGTACCATTTAAAGGTAAAGACCAGTTATGGTCATGCGATTGCATTGTGAAAGAAACGTTGTGGAAACGATCAGAAAAGGTTGATCATCTAGCATCTAGCATCTGCAAGGTTCTGGAATCATCAAAATGATAAGAAATGTGGCCCATTCTTCGTAAAGTTACAAGCACTATACACAGAAAGATGTATATGGGACTACCCTATATCTCTCACAGACCATGAGAGAAATAAATTTACCAAGTATATGAATTAGTAGGCGGTTTCCCAGCAAATTTTTTATCATCATGTATTAGTCAAAACATATTCTTTCACATGATTGGTAATGAGAGCTTCCATTTCATTTTTTGAAATTGGGGCATTTCCAATACTGGTCTTTACCTTTAAAGCAGTTGTAGAATTACTGAAATCAAAGCAATTAGAACAGTATGAGATACACACATGATTTATGAAGTACATCAGATCATATGTACCGGGTGCACATGGTTTAATTTCTTACAAAAAATTATTGCAAAGGGAAAAATTTGTCAGGTGCACCATTGGTTTTTTTCTGGCCATGACATGTTGTTGACTTAGAAAGGTGAGAAGGAGGAGGAGGAGGTAGAGTTATAGATGGAAGCTGCTGGAGACAAATTAAGGCTCAGATTTACCACCAAATGCTGTCAAAATATGAAATTATGATTACCAGGTGAATTGGACAAAGCCTACCTTATCCCCTCCCTCCTCTCCCTCTAGCTAGTCTGTGGGTGAAGACTCCATTATATATTTACCTAGTACATGTAAGTGACAAATGCAGCCAAAATATAAAATTATGACTACCAGGTGTAATAAAAAGTCCACCCCTTCCCTTTTTTCCCATTTAATTTTAGGTCACATTGCATTCAAACTACTTTGGAAATACCAAGCTTTGTCAAAATATGAAATTATGGTAATACCAGGTGAATGGCTTGCCATCGATGTGAGCTATTTAAAGACATTTTTCTTTGAATATTTCATTCTTACACCTTTAGATTAAATATGCCATCAGTCGTAAATCATAACAAATTAATCAGTTCTGGCCAATTTGTCAGCGTTTTGGAGCGCTACAAAGGCTTTGCTGTATAGATTCCAACTTTCATGTTTAAAAACAAAATTGACAAAGAAGCCTTTAAATGCAACAAGCCATTGTAAAGAAAATGGAAATGTCCATTAATCAGTCACTCATGAAAATGTGTGGTGAATAGCGAGAGAATGTGCTCTTTGTGGATCTTGTCTACGGTATAGATATTTCAAACAAAAATGTGAATTTCTGCTTTTCTTTTCTTCTTTTGAGCAAACACACTTTGCACTGCGGGTGAACTTGATTAAATTCTATTGGGTTTTGTCACGTTGCATTTCGCACATTGTGAATGACCCAGAAAAGTAAAATAAATACATGTCCAGTGTACAGTGACTGATTGCAGCATTGTACAAACTGTACATGTACATTGAACATGTAAGCTAATTGTACATTGTGTAGGTTGAAAATGCTACACGTATGTAAAATGTCAAAGCCAAACATGTTTTCTAGGCATACATGTACAATAGCTTGATTTTTTTTGTACCTAAATGTGCACGTATATTTTGTACTTGCGAAGGCTAATGTGATGAAAATAATGTAGCATAAATGTACATGTACCACTAAATGTAAACAGTGTATAAATCAGTTGAGTTTTTAGACGATATGACATTTAAAAGTGCTGTTTATAAAAAAGAAAAGGAGCTTGAGAAGGAGAAGGAGAAGGAGAAGGAGATGTAGAAGAAGAAAAAATAGAAGTAGAAGAAACCCCAGTTATCGTTGTGAGGCATGATATTTTTGGTGTCATTATTACCTTTATTGTTCTTTGTAGTATAGTAAAATATTACAATTAATGTAATCAATTTTATTTAGATTACTATCTTCAGTATCTTTTAAACCCTCTTTTACTAGCTCACTCTTACCATAATAAAAAATGTGCATCCAATTGCTACATTCACATATTTATTGAATCCTACTGATTACATATTGACATAATGATGGCATTGGTTACAAAAGATTAAATGCCCTATGACCTATTGCAAACATGCTGAAGATGTGCTGCATACAGCGCAGAAACCTGAATAAACATGAACGTTTTGTCTGAAGTTCATATTTAAGCCTTTACTATCTTCAGTTTCCCCTCTAAAGTCAACAGAATCAAGATCGCAAATGTTTGATTCTTTGTTCGTCTCATGGGCGCGTTCTGCAGAAGCGGGCCTTGAATCACCGCAATGTAAAGGCATGCAAGGATGAATGTAGATTACAGAATGTTATCCTAACATTAAATACCTTGTCTAGTCTGCTCATTAACCTGTTCAAGGTTATCAAAACCATATGACTTGTCACAAGCATCTATTTCATGGGGAAAAGGGTCATCATCTTCCGGAACTTCCATGTTATTGTTTGGGTATGTAGGACTTTGTAGGTGTATTTTGAGACATCTTGAAAGATAGATTTTAAATCTCGTACTGAATGTCCTTTGCCAAGAAACCACTAAAACATGCAAACAAACAAACAGACAGACAGACTACATGTACATTTAAAAAACAAACAAACTCAAAACAAGAACAGCATCAACAAAAACAGGGGGAAAACCCCACCAAAAAGAAGAAAGTAAATAAAACAAAATACATTTTCATTTTAATATTTCATTTAAATGATAATGTCCATGTATTTGAATACATGTGAATGTCCATATCACATTTATGGGAAATTTTTAAATACAGATTTAATCAAGCAAACCACACACAAATAAAATTATCAATGGACGAGTGTCTTTTCCATAAGGGCTTACTACATAGATCTACAACCATATTTAATCAATTTCAGTATAATTTTCGCCGCCATACTAATAATTACGATTTCCTGCTTGAAATTGGCAGGAACAGTCGGTGTGGTAGAGCGAGGGCTGATGACTTTCTGCTGTCAAATTTTTCCGCCGGCCATGAAAACTTCCCCCTAATATGAGTTTCCCCATATGAGTTTCCCCCTAGCACATTATATATATCATGTACTTGTACAGTGAACTAAAATATTCATACCCCTTGTAAATTTGATTTTTGTTTTGTTTTTTGTAACTCAAGATTGAAAGGTGGACTATTTGAATTAGCGCCATTTTGTTGAATTTTTTAGATGTAGACTTAAATTCTGTTATATAATGATTTTAATAAGGTAAAATCAGATTTGTCAGCAAGATTTAGTTATGTACTGTACAGAGTGTATCTTACATGTACTCAACCAGTAGCTCTTCTAATTCTAGGAAGAGAGAAATCTCATTACAGGCAAGGATGTCAAAATTTGTAAGTATGTTGTGGATTTATTTGAAATTAAAATTTACAATAGAGCAAATCTCAGGCAATCAAATACTTATGGACCTCTGATGTAACGGCTACTGTACATATACATTTGTGGTGGGCCTATACAGTATAGACTCAAATTAAAGGAAGCATCGAGCATTAATCTATGGGGAATAATAAATTGCATACCGGTAAATCATTAGTGAGGTCTCTTATGGATAATCTCCAAGATTTCTGATTGGTTTTCAGAGGGCATTGAATGAAGAAGTTCCGTCGGAAGAAGCGCAAATCGGGGCGACAGGTACCGTTTAAAGGACGAGTTTAGTTTCTGTCTTCTGTTTGGTACCCCAGGGGGCCCTTAGTATAGATCTGAAAACACCCCCTTTCTTAGGAGTCTTAAGTGTGACTCTTTATTTGAAAGTCCTGGACAAACAACCCCATGGCTGTGTGCTCTCTTTAAATGGCCCAACTATCAGCCTGTTCCCATTGATTGTTAGGCTAAGGCTTACAATACAGGTAACTGCCACGATAGGACATGGTCTGCAAATCAACTACCATATCCATGATAAAAAACATTGATCAACGACTTGAAAACTGTGTACAACTAGATAATCGACATTCACCTGTACATACAGATTTAGAGCGGATATTGTAAGCCTACATGTATAGTATGTCTTTATTCAACCAGTGGATAGTCTCAAGAACAAGTGAATACCTAACGATGTGTTGGTACATGACATTAAACAGTTCTATTGAGTATTGACACACCTTTACAATTGAAATGTTTACATGCACACCTGTAGGTGTACTGTAAACAATAAAAGTCCAGAGACACCAACTATCTTATAAATTATAGTCATATACTACAGTCTTTCCTCTTTGTATCTAGAACAGTATTTATTTTAAACTAAACTAAATGAAATTAAACTAAATGAAATTAAACCTACAAATGTATGTACAGTATCCAGTGTCCACTACCATAAAATGATATATTTATCAGCTACAATTTTGTATCACAACTCCATGGGGACAGACTGGACTGGATTTACAGCCCACAGTACTACATGTACATGTGCAGGTATTCAATGAATGAAGGAATGAGTAAATGAAAACTTCTGAACGCTGTTGTACAGGCCGTAGTAAAGAGAGCTGGCTTTTGAGCCTCAGCTACGCTACGTGTACGTGTTTGTAACAAGAGATCGAGCCCACTTCTGACTCTTTAAATGGCCAGTCTGTGGCTAAATCCCTGCGGAAGTTTGGTCAAAGCAGCCACACAATGTGTTCCTGACAGACACTAAGCTACTGGGAATCCCGTCTTCGGTGATCATTCAGGATATCTTTCGGCTGTTGTAATGGATGGATTACAAATCCTTTCTCCTTCTCGCTTTCTTCTGGCATGTTACAGGATCCTGCCTGTGCCACATACACTGTACAGTGTACATGTACGCCTAA
The DNA here is from genome assembly GCF_000002235.5 of Strongylocentrotus purpuratus. Classification (NCBI taxonomy): domain Eukaryota; kingdom Metazoa; phylum Echinodermata; class Echinoidea; order Camarodonta; family Strongylocentrotidae; genus Strongylocentrotus; species Strongylocentrotus purpuratus. Next base: position 18,805,882 of record NW_022145595.1, read on the forward strand.
AGCAGATAACTTCTTTGGAACGGGATACAGATTTACATATTTCCAGATTTAGAGTCTAATAATGCTCCATATCTAAATATCTTGACTCTGTGATAAATTATTTCTTATTGCCTCTAATTCTGGCTCCAAACAGACGATAAGAAGGTGATATGCCACTTTCAACAGTGAAAGGTACAACTTCCAGTCTTTGGATTAACATACGGTGTAGTTTGTACCATGCAAACTGTAGTCCCAAGTATATAAAAAATATCCTTGATTTTTTGAAATTGCAATTCAAGTAAAATAAATCTCGATCCATCAACTACCTGACGCTTTCCTCTTTAGAAACAATTTTTAGTATTCAAGAAGAATAACGAGCCCAAACATTTATGAATTAGATTGGCTGAGATTTAAAGAATGCTATCCATCAAATGGGTTTGGGAGGGGGGGAGGGGGAGGATTTGGTCAAACAGTTAGGAGTGTTCTATTGAATGGACAAAAGTAAAGCTTGAATGAGTATGGACCTTCACGAGCTGGATTGAGTAAGGTTGAGAATGCATGGGAAGAAAAGGGCAGGAAGGGGGTATGCTAATGCCGATTTTTTTTGTTTTTTTGTCTTGCTTGTTTTGTTAATTGTTCTGTGCTGGAGCATGGTGCGGATAGCTAGCTAGGGCTCCAGTTTGGCCACCTAGGATGAATAGGTCATTTTAATGGACACTTCACGCTTTCAATTTATCCTATATTCACTGTTGGGTTAAATCCAGTGGCTTGCTAAATAGTACCGTAAGCACCGTTAGGAATGTAATGACAATTATCTGCTTATTTGTACTTGTATATGTATGTAGGCCTACATCATGTAAATAAATCACTTATATATTTTCCTCATTATTGAGTAAAATAAGACTACATAGAAATATCATTATAACTCCTGATATATTTTCTTGCTTGAAATGTACTGTAAAATCAGAATGTTGTTTGCCCAAAAGGTCGATTTTATGAATAAGCATTGGTCCAGTGCAAACAAACTTTAACCACTCTTGCGGGATACTCTCACCATTGTATCACAAAAGGTATTCTATGAGTGCTGCCTTCTATTTTCCTCTGTGAAAATGACAATGAACGAATGATGAATTAATCTGTTAAAAGCCAGAAGGGCATTAAGTTACAATATACATGTATATGCATAATGCATTTACACAGAGTAACCGCCCTTCTGTTTCTCAGCAGACCAGTGAAAAAAATACATGGGGGCTCGGGCGAATTAGCCCCCGAAATGCCCAAAAGAGCTCAAACAAATTTGCACAGTGTTCAATGGAAAACAAATTAAAGAGTGTTATTTTCATGCAAGCTAGCTTGAAAAGTAGCCCCCAAAAATGTTTAGTGTTTTTTTTTCCCTGCAGCAGACTATTAGCTTTATAGTCGTTTAGATGGATATGGTACTCTCACAAAAAAGTGTACTGTAAGTGCTGCTGTCTATATGATTGAATGAAGATAAAGTCATCTTTTGAGAGCCACAGAAAGGCGTCAACTCAATACTTTTTACACAGAATTATAATGCCCTTCTGGCTCTCAGCAGGCTAGGTGTCATCTCTGAAGATGACCTAAAGGTGTCTCTAGAGAAACACCTGGGCCCTGTTTCATAAAACTTGTTATCAATAACAAGTTACAATGTCTGTTATAAGGTACTGAAATTATGGCATTTGATTGGCCGAGAGCAAATTTGTCATTGGAATTTAGCATTTGTTATTGATGATAAGTGTGATGAAACCGGGCCCAGGTGCTTAGAATGGCAAATCACGGCTCATTTAACATTGTCAAGTAATCAATAGAATGGTTGATGCATGCTTCGATTATTAATATGACATTTATTGTAACTGTTCCCACCAAAAAGAAGCTGGCTATTTGCTAACTCAATGAAACTGTTGCATATTTGCTCTTTGTAAATGTAAATTCATCCATTAATATTAATACTTAATGCAAGTATTGATACAACTACGTTTGTGGAAAGATCATACAGCTATTTTTATTATGAGGAAAAGAGCTTGAGGTCTCTATAGTAAAATCTTAACACCATTTTTGGTTTGGTGTGTCACTTTTTTTGCCTTTTTTCTTCTAAGCACTTGCTACCTTTCTAGTGCAATTTTACACCATTTTTGTTGCAGCCATATTAACTTTTTGACTTTTTATAAAAATCTTACACCTTTTAAGTTTCACACTTACACCTTTTAAGTCTCCAACTTACACCTTTTAAGTTCCCCACTTACACCTTTTCTGTTAAAAAACCTGCAGAGGCCTGTACAATGTACATACTGCTCGGAGATTATACCTTTTATGTGGAGTTTTTACACTTGAGGTGTCGTTGTCCGAAACCTTCTTCCTGTGAAGAGCTTCATCATTTGTAGTGAGACTTTACATTCCTTCTCCTGTTAAAAGTCAATATTAAACTGCTACACTCATCACACATTTTTTAAAAGTAGGCCTCACAATTATTGCTGGGTAAGTTAGCACAATTTTGTGCACCTGCTTCTGTATTTCAAAGGGGAACTAAATCTACCTGTACATCCCAATGATTTCTTGAACCTACTGTACCTCTGCTGAAAACAGTAATTGGAAATATTTCGTATTCATGACACACCCTTCTGATTAATCAACATTATCAAGAAGAAAGATATTTTAAACAATGTCCAATATGAAAATCATTCAGAGCCAGAAAGGCATTAACTCATCGCATTAACACACAGTTAATGTCCAATTGTCCATCTGTCTACCAACAGATGAAATTGTCTTTTTTTTGAGCCAGAAGGACGCTATCTCATACACTTTACACATACATGAAGTTAATAATGTCCTTCTGTTTATCAACAGATAAAATGAGAACCATGCACAATTTATCAAATTTATTATGGTTGCCAAGTTGGTAATGATCTTCAAGGCTTAAAAATCAATAAGATTAATCTTTACCAGGTCCTTCTCAAATTTTCACTGACCAGTTTCTCTTACTTTTCTGCTTTATTTAAATTAACTTTTTATCAGGGTCGACTTTTCCCTTTAACCGTGGACCTACTATAGCATGTCCTTGCTTTAACATTACCTTCTCTTTCATGCAAGTCACCTGGCCGCCATTCATACATGTGTACATCCTTGGACATCTGTGACCTAGTTTTGCAGATTTTCAGAGACTTGGTTCTGCTTTTCGGTTTTCATACGTAACGTATCTGTAGGAGGAGAGTTATAGCCAATAATGAGATCTGATGTCAAGCTTTGCTCCTCTGACATCTGGCTTCACCTATTATCGAAAGTGATCTCTCAGAGAGAGAGAGAGAGAGAGAGAACATATTGAAAGTACAAGTACATGTGTCATCTGTTGAGGGCCAAAAGGACGTTATTTCCCATACTTAAACACATAGTTACATGCCCTTCTGGCTTTAAACGAATGACCCAGTTCGTTACAATGACTTCTTGTGATTTTGGGGTATTCTTATGTGGTGCCTGTGTGATTCCCAATTTAAATCAACACTCAACAGTGACTATAATTGTTTTTTGTCGCAGACTTCACAACAGAAACTTTTAAAGAAAGACCCTTTTACAGAAAGACTCCTCCACATAAATAGAAAAAAATTGTCCTCATAAGCAGATTGGTTTTCCAAACCAGGTAGCCTTGCCCTTCGTTATCTGAAAGGAAATACTTCAATGTACAGTCCTAACATCAACAGTGATTTATGCTAATTTGTTGTATTTTTCTTTCTTTTTCTTCTCTACAGGAGCTTGTCTTCATGATGGATTCCATTACGCGGTAAGTTTTTGAATATTCATAAGGAGAGAGAGATGAAGATGTAAACGTGAGAAGTAAGCATTTCATTATCATATCAAAACAAATATGTGATGGACAGACAGGGAGAATTGGGAAGTATGGAAAGAGAGAGAGAGAAAAAAAGAGGTGGGGTGGGGGAGGCGGGGGGGGGGGGTGTATAGTGAAGGGGTAAATTAAGAAGTTTCTATTGAAGTATTGTGGTATATAGAATAAAAATAGCTCAAGAGTTTAGGCATACACAACATATTTTGTAAAGTCAGAGAAACATGGACTTGAGTCTTCTAATCAATAAGCACATAGGTATTTAGGGGAAATCCAGAGTTTTCCAAACTGCATGAGTCACAAAGTTAGAAATATTGTGGATCCTTCACAATGCTATTGGTGCGCAACCTGCCTACCCTACCAACATGTACAACTGCACATACTCTGATAACACATGCCCAGCTTTGCACCAGGTGTAATTAATGTAGACTCCTTGACAGTTTGGTTTGACTCATGCACACTCACAGTCACAATGGGAATGCATTGCAGTTGTACGAGTGGCTCTTCGGGTGTGAACATGCACTTGACGACCGGTATGTCTAGCGAGCGCTGGGGCACATTAGCATCGTTTCTAATCTGCCAGGATTCCTGATTTTCAAACGTTAGGCAAATACATGAAATTTGGCGTGAGTCACCATAGGAATCCTCTGTGCAAACGTCCTTTTACTTCAGCATTAGGATTAAAATGCACCTGTCGCTGTCCAGGGCATGCACAGTAGCATTGTCTCCAATCTCCTACACTGTGGGATTCCTGATTTTCAAACTTTTCGCAAGTACATGCAGCCTCCTTATACATTGTATATCCCTCAAGTGTCATACAGTACACCGTAGGAATCATCTGTGCAAACGTCCTTTTACTTCAGCAGTAGGAATGCACCTGTCTATGTCTAGGAACATATTGTCTTGTCTCCTACCTTCACAGATTATTGCTCCCTGAACAATTGGCAAGTCATGTCTATGATACAACCTGTATATTTGGTTAGATGCAAACAACCTTTTACAACTTTGGCAACTTTGGCAATGTGAATACACCTGCCTATGTCTAGGGCATACTGTTTTGCCGGTGTTGCTGACAAACTTTGATGATCCTTTCTCCCCAAACTGTTGGAAAGTCAGAGTCATGCTGTCATGATGAGGTAGCCCGGCCTGCTCATTGTTTTTTACTCATGTTCTGATTAAATATCAGCTGGCTTTCCAAAGCATGCGGTCCCAACCGTGTCTCTGTCACAGCTATGGGAATACCCAGACCTAATTTCTGAAATCTGAAGAAAGAGGCCCACGGAAATGCCATGCTCCTCGTATCACAGCTGATGTGCACAAGTCCTTATGAAGCATATTTACATGTCGTTATGCAAAGTTGAAGTATCATGCTTGCTTATTGTTTTATGTGACTACAGAATACTGCAGTCAGTATACATTCAGAATTCTGCAGTTGTCACAACAACAATTTGAATCAAATTTAATTATTTTATATTCCAGAATTTTACAAGGGTTCTGGATAGACATTTCCAAAGTTTGCATGCATTAATTGGCTTCCTGTTGAATTTTGAAAGTTTGGGATACATAGTTTGAATTCAGGTTCAATGTGCACTTTACTTGAATAACCCATGTTGGTGATAAGCCCTGGTTTAAATTAAAATTGATGATTAATTATAAAAACAAATTTGGTCACAACCCTGGTGAAGTATGTAAACTTTATGGTAGTTTCTTGAAAACAGGAGAACTCTAAAGCACCCTACCTATATGTCCCTGGTTAAACCTAATACTTTGATTGTCTCTTGTATCCAACTGTCCATTGCAATTGGTCAAGTGATTATCCAGGCATTGCAATAATTAATGAGTCAGGTTTGATTGTGAGCTTCCTAATCTCAAATAATCTCTTTTCTTCCATACACCTGTCTCCCCATACACTACATACACTCTACATCATTTGTATGTATTTGTCATTGTATTGTATCCTGCTGTCAGTTTGTACAATCGGAATTGATGTGCATGTACCCTGTACTGTTGAATAATGTAGACCATGTGTTGGGTTTGACTAGTTTACAGCACACACACCCTAGTCAGTCAGATGTGTTTTTGACGAGATCCAGAAGGGAATTTAAAGTGTTAGATTCCTTCCAGCACTCCTCTTCAGCGAAAAAAATAGACGGGGGCTCGGGCGAAATAGCCCCCGAAATGGCCAAAAGAATCTACGAAAATCAGAAGAGAGCCCCTGTAAATTTGCATAGAGTTCAATGCAAAACAAATTTTAGAATGTTATTTTCATGCAGGCAAGCTTGAAAAGGAGCCCCCGAAAAATAATTATTAATCTTTTCCCTGCTCCTCTTATGATATGGGGTCTGAACAATGTAGACAGGCCAGTATAGAGTGGTAGACTACACTACAGTATATTATGTACATTTCATTTCATTTCTTTATTATGTCCATAGAGGATAATTGTTCAAATTTACATTTACAATCTTGCTTCACAGTAATTTCTTGGGAACAACATATAATTGACAATCATAAGTACTTAATTAAATACATATGAATTGTAAACACATACTTCATGTTTGTCTGAATTTTGTTCAACCTCGATCGTTTCACATGTAAGACATGTAATCATGCTGTTCAAGTCTAGCTGATTTGAGTCATCTTTAATTTTGTTGAAGTGTCACAAACAAAATCTACATATGACTGATAACCTTAGTGCGCAGGCAAAGACTCTAATTGGACACTTTGCTACAATTCCTAAACCTTTGAGCAAATCTTAGCTCTGTCACTTGTCAATCTTTGGCTTTGTCCAGAGCAGCTCAAGTACAGAGCCTACAGTATGCCTTCATCATAATCTCCTAGTGCAGATACTGCTATGAATAGTAACTGACAATGTTTTTGTACTGCGAACTATGACAAATATACTGTTAAATGTAGTCCACCAACCAAACATTCAGGAGGTCAAACAGACTTGATTAACCTGCATTTACCTGTAGCTTCTGCAGGCTGCTTTGTAATGTGAAATGGACGCAGGTTCAAAGCAGGCTAAATAAGCCTGCGTTTTCGGTAAGGGTTACCTGTAGCTTCTGCAGGCTGCTTTGCAATGTGAAATGGGTGTGCATGCATGAACTTTCATCATTTTGTCACACTGTAAACCTAGTAGGAACTACATTTTGATATCGGGTTCTGTTCCAAGACCAAACTGCACAGGAAGCCCAATCTCAATTTCATCCATGAGGGACAAAAAATGTTTCCATAAATATTTTAGGACCTCCATGGACTTGGTGAAGTCTTTCAACAAGACAGGTGCTACCTGGATGAATTAAAACCATTGGATAAACTCTCACAGAGAGCTTAACCTTTTGGGAGATGGAGTCGGCCATTGGGATGTGCTGGGTTGCCAGCACCTGTAAATCTTTACGCAAATACCGTCAGAACCTTTTCTAGAAAGCTTTGAACGATTGACGATGGAACAGACTCAAGGGACGTTGGCCCAGGTGTCAGAATGACGCGCCTGTTAAAAGATTTTCATCGTCACAACAATTGGCATTTCACCGATATCATGTTTCGTGTTTGGATTTAGGATTTAGGGCTCAACTTGTGCGATTGTTCGGTCGTTGACTTTTCATTTCCGTTGAAGAAAAAGAAGTTGCCCACTTTCACAGTGTGGCTAGCGGTAAATTGCTGGTGCTATTGATTTTCGTTGACTGAAAGGAGTTGTACTCATAACTGCACACCAGTCTTTAAATATTTGATTTCACATACCAATTTTTCTGGTTTTCATTTCATGCTTACTAATAATGTGAAATTTCTTGTAGAGCCAAATTGACTGTTACATACCTCTTGATATTTTATGTTTGAAATAGTCAAGATGTTGCCCTTCAAAAATCAAATGTCCCTTTTGCCACAAATGAACCTAAATGCCTCTTTATCATGTTTTCTTGTAGTACTAATAAGTACTACTAATAAACTGCTTTTTCTGCAAAAGTTGAAGAAAATTTGGAGTGTCCTGAATCTGCATGTACATGTACATGTATACCCCTGCGGAATACTGCATCTAATTTTAGAATCAATAGTAATTCTGTCTGTAAACATTGGCTTAGCTTTCTGCCAACTTTTGAGTCCCATTAGGCAAATCACATTATCTGTTAGCTGTTTCACTTTTTATTGAATTGTGATTGAGTCTGCTTTTGATTCACAAACTCCGTCCATGTAACTTCTTGAACCTTGTGGTGAACCCTATCATTTACCTCGAGAGACGCGAGAGCGAGCTTTTTTTTTGCAACCAAGATTGGGCTGCATATTGTGGAATCATATGATATCCCAGCCCAATTTGTGGATCTAGTCACCACTCCCAAACATTGGGCCCAGCATGTGTCATCTGGGGGCCAAATGTGTGGCATGTCCCTTCGATGCGCCCCCGGAGCGAGAGGTCGCCTGTCCAATATTGGCACAGCGGGGGCGCTTCTTGATTCGACTCGGGATGCGTATGTTGACATCCGAACTTGATCAGAGACCGCAAATTGCACGCTAAGTATGGAGTTGGTGTGCGCAGCGTGATGCTGTGCAGCGGTAACCTGTTGCATACACATTCTGGTCACTGCTCAGTGGTAGCTTGGTTGTCGTTAAAGGGATGATGGAAATCCTTGTAATATCTCTAGCTAGTTTTGATGATACGTGGAACTAGTCATTGTTTCTAAAACACTGTTGATGTAGACATTTCATGGCAGCAAATAGAGGCCTATGCTATTCATGGATTTTTTTTTCAATCGTAAAAACATCAACCATTTGAACCGATCTATTCGATTACAAATGTTTTAAGAAATGTTTATTTTTTTTTCAGTATTGTATAGCTATCTCACAAGAAGCCCTTGTCAAAATGAGAATACTAAGTTCAAACTTTTAAAGAGCTTTATACAGACCACGAGCTTCATATTCTCCAATAGAAGTCGTGGAAGTGAAATCAAATCCTTAAAAATGTATTAATCTTATTATTTATGATTTTAGAATTCCTTTAATACCCTTGAGGAAACATCCTCACTGTTTTCTTTGAAAATGTTGTCTACTTGGCAGAAAGCATGCAGCCCCCATAAGAATGTATGACACCCTGAAGTTACCAGCGTATCTCTCTCTCTCTTTCTGTCTCTCTCTTTATCTCTCTCTCTCTCTCTTCTCTTTCTCTCTCTCTTTATTTATATCTGTTTTTCTCTCTTGTTATACAAGAGCAGTAATTGATTGTTTAAGAAATTGAGATTAGATTATCTCAGAGCCTTATAATGAGGGCTAGCTCTCCCGATTTAGATGCCTCGCAGGGAGAAAATTAGATTTTGAGAAACCTGACTGTAACAAGTCATCTAGTAGACCAACCGCCAGGCTTGGAGGAAGTTACATATTGGAAGGCCCATTCACATTGCAGGAAAACAAATTTGAAAATCCATTGGTGTATTTTAACTATCTACACTACGAAAACTGGGAAAACCTCAAAAAAACATTGGTGTTTGACAATTCTGTTCTTTTGTTTTGGCGGGAGGGAGGGGGGAGGGCATTATGAGCTTACACCACGTGTCACAGCTCTGCATGCGATAAGAGGACACGAGGAGAGACTCGCCCCAAAACTGGAATAATTCTCTGATCTTTTGAGTGCGAACATTTACCCTGTAAAAACCGGCAGATTTTCCGCTGGCATTTAAAAAAGAAACACAATCCAGATGTTTTTTTTTTTTTCTTCTGGTGCCTATTTAAAACTTCCAACAAAACATAGAAATATGAGAAAACAAATGGTTTTCCTTGCAGTCTAAATGCCCCTCTTATAGTCAGTGTTTGTTCTCCTTCTAAATTTAGGTAATGAAAGAGGACTGTCAGACTTCCCTAGTCCTTGGATGTTTAAGATAATATTTAACAATCGATCACTTTGTGCAGGATGGAAATAAAACTTTCATGCTGACATTTACAGTTTTGGCCTTCTCCATGTTGTGACGGTTGATGTCTGCATGCAAGCTTGAGTGAGTGAAAAGAGAAAAGTCGAAAAGGAACAAACAGCAGCATGCATGCGTGGGACTGCATTTTAGGAAATAATTTCTTTCAGGTTGGAAGTTAAACCTGTCATTCTGACATTCAAAGTTTTGGCCATCTTCATTTCCAGATTGTTGCTGTCTGCATGCAAGCTCATATTAATTACTGTGATTCAGTGGTAGAAAGAAAAGCAGCAAAAGGAACATCACCCCCATGCACATGTGGGACTACATGAAGGCCTCTTACGAATAATCAAAAATCTACCAAAATTTGCTGGGAAATCATTTTTTACAGAATTTTCAAAGCTTTTATGATGCTGATACCCGGCAGTGTTTTAACTTGTATCACATTGCACATATTTTACTTCTTTCTTGCTCTTTCATCAGGAAATTTCTATATACCGGTATGCAATTCCATTTTGGAATCTTAAGTTTAAAAGTAATGTAGAAAAATATGCTTTCAGAAATGCAAATAATGACATTTCAACTTCAAACCCTCAGTTGTTTTATGAAGTCTGTGTATATTACACCTTAAGGTTCTTCCCATTGTGTTTGATACGTATATATAAAAAAGTCAGTTTTCAAGCTCATCTGTGCCTCCCCCCTCTGAAAACAAAACAAAAGCCTATCCAATTTCAAATTCGATTTAAAACTCATTTCGAAACCCACTGTCACCTCAAATTCACCGCCAGAAATTGAGGTTTCAAATTGGGGCAATCTGAATTTGTTTTTTCAACCTGATTGTGAATCGCCCTCCCTAATATGTGTGAGGTTTATGTGGTGTGAACAAAATTATGGGTTAATATCTCTGCGGAATTCGATCTTTTGTAGGAAGAATTTGAAAAATTGTGAATGCCAGTATGGAAATGTCTGGTCGTAGGCATTGAAACACAAAATTGGGTCTCAGAATTGAGTTTTGTCAGGGAGGATATAGGTTTAAAAGTGAGGAATGGTTGCGATTTCATCTTGGTTTGGATAGATATGAAAGATGCACTTTGAATGAAAAAAGAGCAAAAAAAAACAACCTCCATTCAAAGACTTATGATAGCTATATTTACACTGTAAGTAAAACCGTTTCCTTTTCTTCACATTGTGGAGTTGCTAGGCAGCTACCACAACGAAAGACTTTACCGGTAATCAATGGTTTTTCTGAAATGTAAATGGGCTTCATGAGAGGTGTTAATTATAATCTTATCTTTGTGAAAACTTAGTAGTTGAAGTGGACAACTTTTCATAGTACACATGTAGGCTACATAGTACAATTGCAATGTTACTAGCTTCTCAGTAGGCCTGTCCTCATCAGCTCAAGCTTGCCAAATAACCTGCTATTTTCAATCCCGAAACTTGAAATTGCGTCTCTACAACTTACAAGACGGATACACTCATCACAAACTCGCTCAGACGGGCGCAAATTAATCCGCTATTTCCCAAATAGCAGGATATTTGGATACAAGACCAACATTTCTCAGGATATTTTCTCATCTAAATATCCTGCTAATTGCAACTTCGGGCTGATGAAGATACAAATTAAGGCCTCAGCAGTTATCAGTTCTCAATCGTAATTTTCCTTTGACAATGAAAGCTGTCTTTTAGAAAAGCGGAGATGCTTCACAACAAAGGGAAAGGTCTTTCTTGACTCAATGAATCATCGGTCGCCCCCTTCCAGTAGTTCTATATAACTTGACCTCTTAAAAATCCAATATTTGTGGACCAAGAATATAAACTTCATTTCCGCAGACTCCAGGAAGCAGAATGACTGAGCTTTTATTTGTTTAATCTAGGTTTTATGTCAACTAACCCCTCACTACTGGCACCATTAAAACATTTCATTGCTTCAGTTCTTTTCTCTACCGCTACACGCAATCCAAACAATTGTGAAGTGTAATAGTTTCTCCCTAGGCTAAGGGGGGCAGGCGAGCATTTATTTGTGCCGCGTCTGATTGCGGAATGAAAGCTGGAGTCGCATCACTCATCCTGATTCCTCTGCTGTGTGATTGAGAAGTTTGATAAGAAGTATAATCTGCAGTTAAAATAGCTATAGGTCCCATAATAGTCTATGAATTGCCCTGAACCAGAAGTTGCCCCCTACATGTATCAAATGATTATACTTATGCCCTTATTTCTGTATAACTGCCTTGTCTATTGTCTGCTGAGAGCCAGTAGGGTAGTAGCGCCCATCATCTTACACTAGAGTTATAGTGCCTTTCTGCTTCCAAACCTTGAACCATGATGATACAATCCCTGAAGCAGCTTCTCCAAGCTATACTGGGATGGGATGTGTTGTGACACCATGTGATGCTGCAGACAATGACAGAAAAGGTGTACAAGTTCTATATATGCAATGAAATAGCGATGTACAACTACAAGTAAAATCTGTGCTCCAACAGAAGATACTCTCTGTTGAGAGCCAGAAGGGCATTCAATCTGTGTCAAAATAATAATAATATAATAATAATAACGTTTTATTTACCCAGGGTAGCCACTACAGTTATGAAACTGCTCTTCCAGCGGGCCCTGCATAAAATAAAATGTTATTATTACCTTTCTCCAATCTAATATGCTGAGCTCCTAGCTAGAAGGCAGCAGGTCCCATTGTTACAAGTCTTTGGTATGACTCGGCCGGGTAACTCACAACCTCCCGTTCATGAGGCAGGCGCTCTAAGCACTGATCCACAAAATGATACAAGTTAATGTCCTTCTGGCTCAAAAGGTTACATTTTCATTTATCATGTGTATTAAAATCATCCATCTTGTTGGAATTGTCTTTTCTCACCTCAAGTTAACCCAAAACCTGGACGATTTTCCCTAGAGCTACCATTGATTTATGATAGAAAGCTCCACTCTAGTCAAGGTACATATAATTTGGAGCATAAACTGTGATATGAAATTGCTCTTTATATCCAAGGATCTCCCAACAAACCTGGCTGAAATGTCCCTCTTCTCACCCTCATCCCTACTTGGTGTTTGTTTTTTAAGTTTTAACGACCAATTCCTCACCAAGATGGGCATAACGAAGCCTTGAAACACTTTACCTGAGCTCACTCCCAAAGCAGAAGATAAATTTATGATGTTACCATTACTAAGGTCACACAAGGTCAATTCTTAAATATGATGTCCTGAGCTTGTGATGTAAAATCAAAACAGATGATAAATAATGTTGTTCTGATCTTAGCTGGACTGCAATCATCAATTATTTTTCTTATCACTGGCTGATCAGCAACTATAACTCAATTTTGTTTAGCCAGAAGTCATCACCCTACATAATATCTGGATCTTATCTAGTATGCCATCTACAAGTACCATGCCTGGACAGCAAGTTGACTTGATCTTGTTTCTCTGGGCTATAAATAATCGCGGAAGAGTGATGACTTCATTTTATAGTTTGTTTGAGGTTGTGTATTTTGTTTAATTCACAAGACTTTCAAACCTTTGACAAAAAAATGGATTTGACTGCTATGTTCATGGTTCAAATTCCAAAGATTGCATCTTTATTCATAATGTGTTTTCAAATCATCCATCTTCCCTGACCTGAAACTCACAGTTTGGAAAGTATTCTGTAGTTGAAATTATTTCATATTTTTTAAGAAAGATTAAGATGACAAATATTTAAAGGTTCTTTCTAATTTCTACCTGTATGTGGTATTTCATTTTCTTTGTTTCTTCACCGAATTAATGTAGAAAGCGATGCATCTTGTGTTCTGTCTTCTCAAAGCTAGAAAGGCATTCTTGTCAATAAGATTTTTGGTTCGCAACAGATGTGTCTGTTGTTCTGTCTGTCTGTCTTTCTCTCTCTCTCTCTCTCTCCCTTTTTCTGTTTCTCTTTGTCTCCCTCACTCTGCCTCTGTACATATGTCTCTCTGTTTCTTCCCCCTCTCTCTGTGTCTGTCTTTCTTAGTTTCTTTCTCTTTAGTCTCCATGCCAAGTTTCAGTTCTATTTTTGTTTCTGCCCATTTCTCTTCCCCACCCTTCAAACTCTCTTTCTAAAGTGCCCTCCCTCCTTCTCGACCTCCCCTTACCCACTGACCTCCAGCCTCTAGCTGGAGTGGTCCAGACGCCACCCAGTCTCCACCAAGAGCTCTCTGCCTCAAAGGTCTCCTCCCTTGTGGTACCACTACACCAATATTTCACTTTTAAGGACACCATACATGCGGGCTCGCTAAGTGAATGAGGTGTTAATGGGAGTGACATGAACCTTATGATTCTCTGTCACAATCATTCCACTCTTTGATCTAAATGAACATATTTAAAATTATTTAAAATCTCTTCCTTTATGGTCGCTGTAGTACTTCAATTTTATGCATAGTGTTGATTTTTGCTATAATTTCAGCCACCTTTAAATTATATTCAATTTCAAAGAATGTTTCTAGATTAAAGAAATAAACACCATATACTTCACCTATATCTTGATTTTCCTTTTTTTAAATTTAGCTGCCCTAAAAATTGTCAAATATCGGTAAAACTTGCAAAATTTGATGAAATTGACATATTTTAATTTGAACTTCCCATTAAAATATCAAAACATTTAGAGTTCACTGCATTTGGTTATTTAGCTTTGACCGTTTGATAAACTTTCTACCATGCTCCTTATTATAACACAAAACTTACGAAACGGTTTCAAAATCATTTAGCCCACTCCTTCTTTATTAAAGCATAACATTCTGTAAGCTGCTGACTGCAAATTATTATCTTTGAAATGTTTTTCTTTCTATTCATCCTGGCAAGAACTTCACAAACAATTACATAGAAATGAAGTAATGGAGGAAAAATAATTAATTTGGGCCTGGTTTCTAATTTGTTTCAATCTTCCCTTATCCTGATTTATCAAGAATACATTAGAAGGGCTTAATTTCTTGAAGATGCTATGAACTTTTGAACTGGGTGGAGTTTGTGTTGACATTTAGAAACCATGTGTGATCCCAGAAATCTCCCATCTGATTATCTACGAATTCTTTCCTGCTTCTGCATGCTTGCATCTACACCCAGATGTGCATGCGTAGTCCCATGCATAATTAATCCTGTCACGAGCTGCGGTTTATGAAATAATTTTGATTCATTTACCAAATGCTACTTTTAACAGGACCTTCATGTATCAATAGGTGGACATACTTTTCCCATGTGCATTTCAAGTGCAGAAACCCTCACGTCATGCTTACATACAGACATGCTGGCGTACCTCTCCCTACTACATGTACATGTAGTAATATCCCATAAATCACTCTGTCGATGCATGAGCATTGATAATTTTCTCAGAGTTCCCCTGGGCTAGGAAGTTAGTTGAAGTTTATCAGAGGGTTATTGCCCTTGGGTAGGGAAGGGGGAAAGCTGGGGAGGGGAAAATATCTTTTAGCTGGTTGAATCCCTGATTAGTTGTGCTCAGACGAACCCAAGTTGTTAAGAAATACCAGTAACTGTACTATTAAAGAATACAGACAAACTATGCAATGCTTGGGCGATCCCTTGTCAATTAAGGTTTCAGTGGATTTTAATCTGCAAGTTTGTCAACAAAACGTGAAAGCCTATTTAATAGCCATTGTCTTTAAAGTACCGTAGAAATGACCTGAGCAGTGAGCATGACAGATCCCTATGCCCTATAGAATCGACTAAACATTCTTCTGTTAGATCCATTTTTGAAGAAAAAATTCAATAAAATGAATAAATCAATGAAATGAATAGAAGTATTCAAAATATCCCCATTCAGAATCAGTGCAATACTTGTAGAATGTGTAGGTGTGTTTATGCCTATCAGATGGCCATTATGTTAAGAATCTGTGTGTGTCTTTTCCAAGATATTACCAGCAGCATTACCACAAAATAATGCAACTTGTCATTTTTAAGGTATCACCTTAAGTCCTCTTTCTTCTTCGTTAATATCTGTTTAACTTCTGTTCACAAAGGTTCTCCGGTAGAGGTCCTCAGGAGAGATATAGGTCCAAGTTTAGTTTTTGTAACCCGGTCTAAATAACTCTGCGACTATTGGGCAGCTATTAGCACCACGCACACACACCATCTCGCAGTCATAGAACAAAAAGGCGTCAAGAGAAAACACCGTTCAATGGTTTCTTAATCTTGTTTTGCGGCAAGTAGGTCAAACGCCTTGGCTTCTATGCTTGAATTATCATGGTGATGAAATAAAGCCAGGCTTAAGTAAACTCATCCTGCTTGACAGATAATCTGGTATGGCCATTTAGACACCGTAGCCGTTAGCGTTTACATGGAGGGGTGATCGTTTTGATCAGGGAGTCAGATAACTGGTTGGTTTGATACCCTTCTCTGCATGTGTTGTCGTAATATATTACTGCAATGGTCATGGATGCTCTTGAGATATGTAATGTGTAATGCAAGAAATCTTTTGTGAATTCCTAGCCTTGTACTTTTATGGTTTGCCAAGAATTACAGGAATACACGCACTGTAATTTAGCTGCGTATTTATACTGACATATTGAGGATAAATGAATCTTTCAAGTTAGGACTAGTTATTCATAGTCATGTTCTTACATATTCAGTCAATCTTTCATTTCTTTTTCCATTCTTGAACTTCAAATTGAATCAGTCAATTTATCATTTCACTATCATCTTCTACTCTGATGAATGAAGTACTCTCCTGGCGCAATATCGTCAAAAGAAGAGCAAAAATTCCATCAAAAACTAAAAATATACAATTCTATCTTTAAGTTGGCAATTTACCTGCTGAAGACTTCACTCGCATCCTGGACGGATTCTCAAGTGTCGAAGATTACGCTACTTCATGGCTCGGAGAAGCTGATCTTGGAGCGCAAGTAATTTTGTTTGACGTGGCAACTTTGAGAGTAGCCACCATGCTCTCATTAAGCAATAAGTTGCTCCATTAAGACAGGGGTGCAAGTCATGCAGTGTGTCTGCACAGGGGTCCTCGGGGCAAACTCAGGTCATGCAGAGCTTGAAGATTTTGTCCATGGAGTGAGGCAAGTTTGAAAATATTATGTTTGGGAATAGTTGTACTACTCGTGATTCAGTGTCAATTGCTTCATGGTTATTTCCTTACACTAACCAAATTCCTATCTTCTACCCCTGACCAACCTGTTTCAACTTAACCCTGAACCCTTGCTAAAACCCATCCACAATACCAACCCTACATGTATCTTTGGCAAAATGTAGCCCACAGTAATTGTCACCAAGCAAATGTCACTGAGGCAAATTATTGATCACATTTGTGAAACCATTAGTAATGGATTCCTCACTCTGATGTGGCAACCAACAGTATCAGAAAAGCATATGTCTCTCCATGAAGGCAGGGGTTTGAAGTATTAGGAAAACTATGGTGATGACGAGACAAAACTTATAGCACGCTGATGAAAAAGTTTAGAATCAGTTGTTTTGTCAGTTCTTATTGCTTTAGGAATGTGTACAGGGTGTATTTACCTTCTATGAGATTGACATACATGTAGATAAATCTGTCCCATGAAGTCATCACCCCTCAAAATAACAAAGAATGAACAAAAACTTTAGGTCCAAAATTACCTACATAATATGGCTTCTGATGAATACAAATTTCACCAGTGGATTATTCAAATTTACAATATGTATATTCAGAGTTGTCTTGTGTATGGATAGATACCTTTGGCTGTTAAATTGGATGCATTGAAGTTTGCTCCACTAGAATAATTTAATTCTACAAGACCCCCTTCGGGTGACAGACGGCTAGTACCTGCAAGAATGGATGAGAAAGAAAAGTTTTCTTATTTTGTTATTGATATATTTCAAGATTACCTTTGATATCATAGCAAGCTTTGAAATTGAAATGATCACCTGCACTTCTCCCTTTTAAAAACTATTCTGTATTTGTCAAAGGTTTATATCGTCACCTTGTCAGATAGTCATGTACAGATGGATGTCTTCAATCCATTACAAGATCATCAAGTCCCAGCCCGAGGAGCAAAGTTGACATTTTCCAAATGTTTCACAGAATTTTGGGATGTTTGAGATGTCTTGCGTGGCCGAATAGAACCCTCGGGTTGTACGGAGCCCCCTCATTCAGGGGCACAATGTCATGCATTATCTCACAAGCTAATGAGTTCCATTACTCGTTCTGTTTATGTCGCAGATCTTGGAGATATAAACATGGAGATGATGTATCGTGGTCATCTTTTTATGTTTATAGCTGGGAGATCCCAGACATGATGGTGATGTATTCATCATCTCATCTGCTGCACAAACGTCCTTTTGGGTAGTAATGATCTTTGGGCATTAATGTCCTTCGAGTTCTCCCCAGATATTGTTTTGATATCATCTTTATGTTTATATAGCGGAGATTCCAGACATGAAAATGATGTATTTATCATTTCGTCTGTTGCATGAACGTCCTTTTGGGCATTAATGTTCTTTAGGCCTAAATGTCTTGCTAGTTCTCACCTGATAATGTACTCGTATCATCTTGATGTTTATATATCAGCGATATGAGACATGAAGATGATGTATTTATCATTTTGTCTGCTGCATGTGAATGTCCTTCTGGACGTTAGCATTCTGTGATCATTAATGTCCCTCTAGTTCTCAATACACAAGGTCTTGATGTTTATTTTGTCAGGGGTCTTTGACATGGAGATGATGTATACATGTATATTATTCCATCAGCTGAGAGATATCTATATATAACGTCATTCTGGCTCTGAACAGATAACATATAATAATCATCTGTGTTTATAAGTATTTTTTCATCGGCAGGGCTCACAATAATAGATGCCAGGTACACCTACAGCCCCTTCCCCTAATTCTAACTACAGATTTTAAAATTATAAAAAGAGGGCCCAACCCAAGCATACAGAGTTGACAGACCCTTAAATGTCAATCTGGTTCCCTGTGAAAATAAGATTCAGTGTTGAGCCTGCCATGACTGTAGGTACATGTACAGTACATCACTTTACAATCATTAAATAGAGTAAATGCTCATGGCAAATGAATATCACAGACTCGGATATAGGCTAATCTCACATGTACTGTTCTGAATGTTGTCCTTCGATTGATGCCCCAAGTGCAATGTCAATTTTCTGACCTATTTTTAAGCGTGAAAGGGGTTCATTCAGAACCCCTCCCTTCCTCCCCAGTAATCAGGTCAAAAATGGAATTCAGCCCGGCAAAACCATGTGAATGCATACCGGTATACACTATACATGTGAATGCATTTTTTATGAGGAGAGTCCCAAAGTAAAGTACTGCATGTGTGCTAATTTAATGATATTTGTAAATATGAAAGCTGAAATCAATTTCTTAAACAATGTCTCTAGCCTATTAAAGAGAGCAGTCTAATTTTTCTACAATTTAAAAAAGAATTCATTGTGTAAATGATTTTGATGAAGGACCAAAACAGTCTTAATGAAATAAAAAGATGTAAATTGTAAAGATGTAAATATTCTTCATTTAAAAAGGAATATTACAATAATTGTAAATACTGTATACCAGTATGCTGTATGTATTATAGTTTGACATAAAGTGTGTGCTTGAGTCCAATTGTCAGTCAGTCTAAACCTTTTGGAACATAGAAGGAGGATGTCATAATCATTCTATGGCATTGACATTTACCCAATTTAACTTTCAAATACCCTCCAAACAGTGCCATTGTTTTGATGCACATAACTTCTCCATGGTTGTGTTTTCATGCTTGGATCTCTTATCCCTCTTATACACAATTAACTTTTCTCTTTCTCTGTGGTGGACGATGGTATCTGCGGAATCATGTCTGCTATGAATCTGTTGTTGTTTCCGGAGATTTTATAAAATGCAGCTGGTATATATTGTTCTCACTTAAATACATGCAGTCAGAAAAATGTTCTTGAAATGCTACATGTAAAAAATTTTGCCACAGCATGAGCAGACTTGTAAAGGTTGCCTGGATTATTTACAGAAATAACCAAAAATATTTATGACAAAAATAACATATATTGTCAGTGATGTTCGTTTTAATGGTCATCATGATTTCCAAAGCATTTTGGATAGATACTTCATCATAGCCTTAAAATGATATGAACAGTCCCTTTAAAAGTGTTGCTCATGTGCAGCTTCTGGTCACATTCTGCTAAGCTTTTTCATCACGTCTGTCTGAGCCGGTATTACAAAACGTGAAAGAAGTCAATCGCACTTTAATCATGTTAACTATATCCTGCCTGCTCCCTGCAGAGATGAACTCAAGCTGTATTATAAGGCTTCACCCCCTCTCAACATGAATGCGGGAGGATATGACCCAAACGAAAAAATGGTAGTCGGTCGGTCGAAATCGACAAAAGATGTGCCACACATGTCAAGATGGAGGATAGCGAGAGTTCAGACAGGCTTTTTAAATGTCAATTATCGTTTGAACCTTGATCCACCCCTCTGTCACGGAAGACATGAAAAAAAGGGGAAAAGATCATCATTGTGATGATTCCTGAGTTTAACATATTGTAGTGCTCAAGGTCTTCTTAAACAATTTCCACTTATCTGACTAGATATATGTCACTGGTAAAATTAAAAAATTTAAATGAAAAACACGAGCTCATTATTAATCAAGAATGAGGTTAGACATTCTTGTACAGAAGCACATTTGCAACAATTTTTGAAAATTTCAACACCCTATGTCATTTGTGAAGGTGAGCGTTCCAGAGCTACATGTAAATCATTCCTTCTCCCGGTTATTTTTGTCCTGATTCTCTTGCTTGTCCACTTGCCCTATGCTATAGTAGAGTCGAGTTTGCCTTGGGGCGCGTTCATGCTTGATTTTGACGGCCAGAATCAGGCATCTGTTACGCGTTTAGTTTAAAACACGGTTGCGTCTTAGCTCACTTTTGTAGAATCACCGAAAAACGGCGATCACGATCGCCGATCGTAAACTCTCAAAAAGATGCATTTACAATTTGTAAACGCGTTTAAATGGGGTCAACGCACTGACCTCTAGTGGGTCTACGTAGCATGCACAGTGAAGGTTTGCGAATCCAGCTGGAAGACCAATTAAGGCCACACACGGAGAATTGCCTGGGGAGCCAGAGAAGTAAGCATGAACACTACATCGTGGAACTGCGATCACGATGAGCGTTTACGATGAGCGTTTCAGATCGCTCATTCTGCCTTCAAAATTTAAGCATGAACGCAGCCTTAGAGAGAATGCATTTAAGAAGACTATGTATATAGAACAGAGTCCATATATTCGAAGGGAAGGAAATGCTGTCTGCTCTCAAAGAATCACTAGCGGGCCTGGAAGTCCCCATGTATCGTCTGTCGTCGGTAGCGCTTAGGAGGAAGCGCTGAAAAAGAGGGCGATTGGGTGTACTCCCTGATGAAATCTATATTTAGTCCCGTTTCGCCTCGATACATTCCCAGCTCAGAATGAAAATATTGTGTTAAGAAGTGGCAGAACGAGTCGTTAAACTGTGATATATGGTTAGATAATAAAGTTTTATCAACTTATTTATAATATATCATGCGTTAGCTCTTGTGAAACACGTTTTTGTTATTAAAGATAAAACAAATAAAAGATTATTATTATTATTATTATTAAATCTAATTCAAAAGTACTCATTTTGATTTGAAAAAAACAGAATGATATGCATGGCTATTCAAATTGTTGAATCGGATGGTACTTTCCCTCAAAGCATTACATGTTAAGAAACGACCCTATCCTGCATCTGTAGGTCATTTTTTATAGTAACAAGTAAGCACAGTAAAGTCTTTTTTAAAATTACAAATTTGGTGGATTTATCAATCGTATCCCATTTTATATGGTTTGCAATATGCTGTAAGCACATCTAAATTGAGTTGTTTCCTCTAATATCCAGTCAGGGCTTTAACTGTCTCTCTTGCCTTCATCATGTCGAAAGCAAAATGTGCAGGCGTCCACGGTAACCTTTTCCATCGAGGATCTGCAGTGAAATATTGATGTCTATGTGCATGGGCCCCATTCATTTTCCAAAATAGGCAGGGGCAATAAACTTTCTTGATCAAATCAATTGAAAAAATCAGAGATTTGAGTGTAGAATTGCTAAAACTTGTAATCTTTTAATCTTTAAGTCGAGGTTGTGCTTTAAGAAAATGATATACATGTAAGCCCAAGGATAGAGTTGATTGAATATAAATCATGCTGAATGTAAAAAGATACATACAGGATCTTACTTAATATTTTGTACTCCTGTATTTACTACATTTCTTTGTACAAATGTTCATCTCTTGTGAAAAAAACTGCTGGAAAGACAGATAGGGAGGGAGAGGGATAGAGAGAGAGAGATAGAGATAGAGATAGAGATAGAGATAGATAGATAAATAGATAGATACTTAGATAGATAGCTAGCTAGCTAAAGACAGAGCATAGACCAAGAGAGACCAAAAGAAACCGAGAGAGGCTGAGAGAGACAGAGAAAGAGAGAGAAAGCGACAGAGAGATACTGAAAAAGAACAAGTCCAGAGAGACTGAAAGAGACCTTCAGCATGGTATAATTATGTTCTTGTAAGAAGTCAACTAGATCCATCCACAAAGGAAGAAAGCTCTTCCTGATTATAGATGGCCTGGCACCATGTTCTAATTCGGAACAGAAACGGCCATCAAAATCAATATGTCAAATATCGATAAGCTGAACTTGTGAAGACTTACAGATTTATTGAATTTGTCTTACATCTTATTTGCATTTTTATCTCTGCCAGCATCTTTAACGTAGATTTGATGATGCCTAATTTAGCAACAGCTTTGATAACCCTAGACCCTACTTTCTTTTTTCTCTGTTTTTTCCTCTCTTTTTTTTTGGAGAGGGGGGGGGGGGGGGGGGTTAGTGACAAAACTTGAAAGTTCAAATAATATTAATGAGATGTTGGGGGGAGATTAGAAAAAATAAGATGAAGATATTTTATGTAGAAGTGTTAACTACATGTATGGTGGTATCAGTGTGAAAGTTTGTCATTAGAAATTATCCACTATTTTAGAGCAATAGAAATTAATTTGTAAGCTCCAATAGAGCAATTTGAAACAACCTTGGGTAGTAGTGAAAATAGACGTCGCTTTGATTTGAGATTTTAAATGATCAATATTTATATACCGTAATGGTAAATATTGATTTTAGGAATTTGAATCAATGTAATGAGATCAAGGAGTTAGGTTATTGATATGTAAGGGATATAATGATTGTACAATTCAATTTTGGGGGAAAATAATAATATTCTGCTTACTCATTTTTATTTTGAAAGATATGCTTTTTTAGAAAGAGGTCAGAATTGCTGCCATCTTTCACTTTATTTCTCCAATTGACCAACTACTTACAAAATTGTTTTCATTTGGTATGACAGGAAACTCCAGACTTTTCGTAAGAAGTGCCTGGAGGTAAGACTAAGAAAGGGGAAATGATGCACAAGGCCATTTCCAGCGTCAAGTCAGAATAAATGTGTCATGAAATTGGTAAATTGATGGGCAGAATTCAGGAAATGCAGTCTGAAAATAACGGCTAAATCAAAGCGAAACAGATCGAAAGAAGAAGAATCACCAAGGCGCTCTGAGATTCGTTAATGTGTAGCAGGATGCATGCAATTCAGGCTCACTGCCCGTGTCATTCTGTCGGCTCATGTTGTTTTAGTGTGATTCATAGGAATCGAACGAAAGGCTAATTCGGTATGATTTTTGTCTGAATTATCTCCTGATATGCCGCAAGAGACTGGCTGGGACTCTTTCCCTGAAGGACGACCATGAAAAGTCAAAATACTCCCTCTGTATTTTTAAAGCGAATAGGATGTGGTCATAGACATGATATCAGATGACTTTTGGGTTCTATTATTAGGACACCAATGCTTTGTGCATGTATATGTATACTGTAAAACTGGATCTTTCACATTTATTGAATGTTCATGAATTTTCGCGAATGGTTCAGATTAAAACAAGTTTCTTGTCACAAACTGATTGAATCTCAGTCACTGAAACACTGAAATTTTGAAATTTGCAAAAGTTCTTACTGTGAAAATGGCATACACATGACTTGTACTAAACCAATTAGTGAAAGTTCCATGTTGCGACTTTCTGGTTTTACAGGAGTTTTGAATTATTTTCGGTTCCAGTAAAAAAAACGCACAGAATAAAGCCTGTGTTGCCGGGATTACTACATACCAATTATATTCTTCTTTTTGAATGGTTCACACCTGTATATTCCAATATAACATCCATGGAAGCCTGATCGATACAGACATGGGTAATTTACCAGTGCATGCTACAACGGTATCAAAAAAGAGATTTGGATTAAACCTTACTACTGTATGTGCAACCAGCCGGCCCTCCCTAAAAGTTGCATGTCAAGAAAGAGAAAATGTAATAGGATTTTCTAGTATTACGCTTCCATGCACTTTGTATTCAAAATCCTCTTCTCCTAGTTCTAAGAATAGACACATTTTCAATGTCTTATTTTGACAGTCAGGCCAAGGGAAAACTTACAGGGTGAAGATTCTTATGCAAAATTTATTATTCAAACTATTTCCCTATGATCTGTTAAACCTTCATTTAAGTGTCTCTTTACTTGCTACCGATTCTTAAAAACATGTATCATGATTGCTTGACAAAGTTGACTAAATGTGTAGCCATTTGGATAGGAATAAGAAGGAGAAAGCATGTAGTGACAGGAAAAACATAGCAAAACTAAGGTTTGTTGCTAGAAATGAGCATTTATTTCACTATGAACATGACTGACAATGAGAGCGGACAAAATATACAGTTCCTCAGGTAGACAAAGGAACATCCCTTCACTGCTATTATGTAAAAATGTGTAGAACAGGTGTCACATGCATATTCACCTTTTTACATAATAGCTGTGAAGGGATGTTCCTTTGTCTACCTGAGGAACTGTATATTTTGTCCGCTCTCATTGTCAGTCATGTTCATAGTGTTTATTCATCACTTCACACTTAAAAGGCAGATAAATTAGAAAGCAAGCGTTAGGGGGGGGGGGGGGGGGGGGGGGGGGGGGAGAGAGAGAGAGAGAGAGAGAGAGGGAGGAAAAGAAGTAGACAGATTGACAAAGAGTGAGAATGGCTGTGAATAGACTACAATACTTAATGATGATAAACACTTTTTTAAAGCTCCAATCATGATTCCCTCTACTAGTTCTTCATGTTGGACAATAGTATACCCACTTTTAATCTGCAGGTGGGAATTCTGTCCCTATAGGCCTGCCTTCATCAGCTTGAGTTTGCCAAAGAACCCGTTATTTCAGACTCAGGATATTATCCCGAAGCTCGAAATTGCGTCTTCACCAGACCTATACGCTCATCAAAAACTACATGTAGCTATGATGGGCGCAAATTAGCCCGCTTTTTCCTAAATAGCGGCATATTTTGGGAAAAAGACCAAATAGCATGCTAATTCCGTGATTGAAATGATGGCAACACAAATTAACTGGTTAACTTGCGATCTGGATAGTTAAAATAGCGGGTTATTTGGCAAACTCCAGCTGATGTGGACAGGCCTCATCTTTAAATAAAATGAACCCCATGTCACCAATCCAGACCTATACCTATAGGTGTTGGTAATCCCAGAAGTAAACAGAGGGCCACGAACATGACACTTGTTCAACAATTGTCAAGAGATGGAGTGGAAAGAAAAGAAACTGATAAGTGGCCCCAGTTTTGTCTTTTTATGCATACGTGATGTGAGTGACATGACGCCATACCTGTATACATTTCAATGATGCCATAACGCCTGTACAGTCTGGAGGTTATATGTGTATGCATCTGATGTTCTAAAGAATTTTTTTTAAATTCTTGTAAGATTTGCATCAATTGGTTGTTGTTGTTGAAAAAGTTGCTCCTTGACAGTTTTAAAGGGTGAATGGTGACTTTAATTTTTCTCATGTTACATTTTCTCAGGCTTGATATTGTCAAGGTATAACGTTCAGATTAGGGTTGCACAATATACTAAGATTTACAGGGTCATGATAGGATAAGTTACTGGGTTTTGAATTGGAATAGTGTAGGGCAATTGTTGCTGAAGCTTATAGATCCCTCTAAAGCTCACAACTCTGAAGTGAAAATTTATTCCAGTCATGTTTTGGTTCTGGGAGATCCACATGTCATCTGTAAAGGGCTTAGAAACATTTGTATTTAGCGCTATATAAAATTGGAATATTATTATTACTGTATTATTATCATGTGATGTTTGTCTCTCTGCATGTTCAAGTTTAGAGCTCAATGGCTTGGATTACATACCCACTGGGATAGTTAAAAACTATTCATGACATTACATGTTATTAATAAGTTTTCAGGTTGAACAGTTCAGGTTGAGGTCTTTCAGAGCCTGAGGAATCATGTTCATGGTCACCACAGGTATCAACCATATTCCAAACCCATCCATCATACTTAAAACCACATCCATCAGAAAAAAGGGGATGGAGAAATTGAGGGAAACAGGAACTAAACCCTCCTTGTTGTGTAAATCCCCCATTGTCAAGATTGTAAACATGACATAACAAGTTTAAACACAGCCTATAAGAAGTTTTCCCAAAGTCTTAAGGGAAAGTCTTTAGTCTATCCCATCCACAAAGCTGGTTTTCTGTTGTACAGGCATGCAGGTATACTCTTCCATACATAGACCCATTGACATTGCAGAAAAACCAGTTTTAAAATCCATCGTTTTTTAAAACTACTATTTGACACTACTAGAAAACTCATTTTAAAAAAAGTTGTCTTTTAGCAATTCTTGTTTTTGGTGATTAGTGTGCATGTGCCACTTGTCGCTGCTCTGCATGCTTTAGCACCGAAGTGAGGGGAGTCACATGACCAAAGAAACAGAATAATTCACTGGTGTTTTGAGAGCGAACATTTACACTCCAAAAAATGGTGGTGTTTTAGGTGGCATTTTGAAAAACTATGCTGTAGAGGTGTTTATCAATTTATTTATTTTGGTCACGTTTATTGGTAGTTGTCTAGCAAATCTTAGGGGGAAAATCCGGATGTGAGAAACAAAAATTTTTTTTACTTGCAGTGTAAAATGCCCCCTCATGTTGAATAGCCAGAGGAAACGAAGTCTAGACCTACTCATTAGAAAATGGTTGCTTTGAGGGCAAAGCCGCACGTGCCGATTCATGGTCGTCAACTTTTGTTTTGTCAACTTTTTTCCATCGGGTATAAACAAAGAATAATTTGTTATGGTGTCATATGTAACATTTGTTTCATGGGAAATCAAAAGATCAGATTACCACAGTTTCAGTGTCTTCTACCCCCCCCCCCCCCCCAAAAAAAAAAGTTGTTGTTATTATTGGTGGCATTTGTTAAATAATGAATGTGTCAAGAGAATAGAATAACAAATTGTAGAGTTTTAATAGCAGTATATTGGTAGGCATGATGATATGCAAACAGACCAAGTTAAAATCATTTTGATGAAACAAACTCCCATCTCCCCCCAAAAAAAGTAGCAAATCAAAGTTACTTATACAGTTGTACATGTATGCGGGATGTCTGTCGCTTCTTCAATGATCTTGGACATGTAATCATTCTTTTCTGGAAGCCAAATTGGCAACATCCCCAGTTGCACCTTGTGGGTGATGCCGTGTCCGGAAATTTTGTGGGAGGTGTCAGAGACAGTTGGGGCACTCCGGTCGTCCAACATCTGAGGCTCTATGAACTGATGGAAAACATGACTGCTGCTAATGTTTTGTAGAATGTGAATTATCTTTCTTTGCTTCTTCTTCTGGAGCCAAAGAAACTATCCATGTCAATTATGTAATTAAGCAACTGCTCAGCAAGTGTTTTAAGAAAAGGCTGAGGTCTTGGATAGATTATATAATTACATGGTATTAAAGGTGTATAGGAATTTTCTTCCTCATTGCTCACATGGATGTAAACGAAACTTGCTAGATATCATTACAAAGATACCATGAAAATTTGTTTAAAATTTTGTTAATCAGTATCAAAACCCAATAATTAATTATTTTCATAATCTATCTTGATTCTTTTACATGTTGCATATGCTCATATGCCTTCGTTGTAGGATTTTGCAAAGATTTCAAACCTTTAAGATTCTTTTGCTGGTCCTACTGTATATAACTATATGTACATAACAACAGTATTCCACTATTTGCACAACTTTAATGACAGGTGTAAGGACTTGCAAACAGTTTCTTTCAAATTGCCAAAAATGCTTCATGTGTTGATTGCCTTTAACAGACAAAATGTGTTTCTGGTTATGTGATAAACTTTGACATATCATGAAGAAAAAAAAGGATCATGAGCTTTTTGAAATTTGACGAGAGATGAACGTACGGTGACAGGAGTTGTCTGAAATGATTTCCTCCGAAGAACTGGTTGATGCGCTGCAGTGCATACACATGCAGTATGAGTTTACTGCGGTTTTGATGCTCGCCAAAGTGGCACTGACACCCCAATGGAAAATATAGATGCTTTGATCATTCAGTCTTGAATTTTGTAAGGAAGAAACCTTCAAATGAACTTTTTAAGTTTTAAAAGCAAATGTGAAGAAAAAAATACCACTGGTTTACATAACAGTCAAATCCCATAGCGTGCTCTAGATTTTTAAGGTATCAATTTATCAACCTAAAAACCTGAATGGTTACTGATCAGGCACCCAGTAATCTACACCTGGGTTGTGAGAGCCAAAATGGGGAATCTTGACCATTTTAGGATGGGGTGCGGTTATACGGAAGGAAAATGGTAGGGATACATGTCAGGGAAGCCATGTTGAATCTTGATAATGTGCTCAATGTGATGTGTGGTAATTGCTATATATTTATAGCATAATTAATATCCCTTTCTGAGAGTCCAGAAGGACATTAAGTCTGTGTCAAAGTCTCTGATTTAAGACCCCCCCCCCCCTCCTTCTTGCTCTCAGCTGACAGTACCGGTTTCACTCGGTTTGCTGAGGCATAAAAATACCTGAAGACTCAAGCAACTTATTAATGACCCTCTTTCTCTTATAATGATGTTCCTTATGCAATAGTGTCTTCTCAGAATTGCTCATAACAGAGATGCAGCATTATCTGGAGTCTGGAGTTATTTTGCATCTTCAGCCAACCAAGCAAATGGTTGTGTTTAGTCTAATTTCTACCAGTATTTGACCATTACCCATTGTCCCTTTAGTTACGGTATAAGTCATTTAGTTTTCTTGATCCTACATGCAAATTATATAACTGGAATGGGTTTGTAAGAACAGTCTCTGTCGTCATTAGGGAACTGTTATTCTTCAATGGCTTTTCATTTGGAGCTACAATGTATATGTTCAGACGTGCATTTCGCTATACAGCGTTTTGTTACACGACGTTCAGACTGGAAACAGATAATTACATGAACTTATCGTATAACAGTTGTGTAGCTATACAATTCTTGTATACATATCCTGGTATGACAGCTTGAAGTGCCCATCTATTCGAGCCTACTATAGGCCCTTGTTAAAATAAAGGGAATCGGAACTGACCCTCCCTCTAGCTCAAGTGAAAAAGTACACAATTTCTGAGGCACAATAAACTGGGTAGGGTATCCCGATCCATTGGTCAACTGACGTGGTCGATGTCCATTGAAAATCAATGGGGTCTGTCCACAAGAGGCCGAAGTGGTTTTATTTTCAAGTGGTCAAGCCACGGAGAGGCGGTCTAACTGACCTCCCTCTGTGTACGTACTGACGATGAGTTCGCACTGTTGGTTCTTTTTCTTTGAGAACTTGAGATGGTTGAGAATTCTGCTAGAATCGTCTGCATTGATCAATTAATAAAAATGTGGAGATTTCAAAACGACTTCATCTTAGATTTGCAATTATTTTTTAAAAATCTAAATCTACACTTTGCAAACACAAAGTTCCTGCAAGTACAGATCATCTGTTGAGAGCCAGAAGGGCATTAAAGATATGCTTGAGTTCTGGTAATTATGGAAAATAAATTCTCACAGAATCCAACAAAACTTACACTGAACGTTAAAAATAAATAAAGTGTGCCAAACAACTTTGGTAGAAAATGCATAGGAGCTGAGTATATGGCCATGCTCTCTCGACATACAAATCCCATACCAGAGCTTAAGATTAGCTTTAACTCTATGTTAAAGTACATGTCTATGAATTAACACATTTTGGGCTCTTATGAGGCAATATATACAGTACATAAAATAAATTTTCTCTGTATCTACTTCAAAAATCTTGAAGACTAAATTCTGGAATTTGCTGTATAGTCAGAACGTGTTTTGTATGTTCAAAGCTCTTACAATAAATTTTCTCTGTATCTACTTCAAAAATCTTGAAGACTAAATTCTGGAATTTGCTGTATAGTCAGAACGTGTTTTGTATGTTCAAAGCTCTTACACATCAGTGTTAGTTTATATGTCAGTGGAAGAATGGTCGAATGTACACATGAGACAAGAGACCTATTTACTCTCTTCTTGAGACCTACACATACTCCAATGCACTCTAAAAACTCAAATGTTAAATCAACATTAAAAGGGCGTGATATAAGGGGAGTGACAGCATTTTTAACATGGTAGATATCCATGTACATGTAGATTACACTTTTAGCATGATGGAACCAGTCCTATAAAGGTTGAATCTAGCTGTTAAAAAATTGATCTACCATTTTAGAAATGTTAATTGTCTACCCTTGGCCCTTTGAAATGTTGATTTAATATTTGAGTATATAGAGCATATCTACACAGCACATTGTTTGATGAACCATCCTTAAGCATGAAATTCATTTTGATATTGAATTCGTGAGAGAACCTGGCATAACAAATTTGCCAAATAAATATGTGTAACACCTCTCGATTGGAAATTGTAAACAGCGTTTTGCTCTGTGTACTTTCTGAGCATGAATTTTTAATCAAATGGTAGTGCAAAAATCTGGTAATGTATCATTGGTATAGAGAAGATAGAATCCCTGCAAGACGATTAGCAAGATTTATTAATTAACGATGGGTTTTGGAATTTCAAACTGGTCCGTGAAATGCCTCGAGTTAACTATCTGTCTTCAAACTACAAAGACTGTAACTGTTTTTTTGTTAAGATATTTACTTCTGTAGGACCATTGTGATGTTTAAAAAACAACAACATATCTTTGTAATTGCTCTCAAGAGTTTATTCAGAGATAGTTTTTCACCGAAATGCAGCCTTTTGCGAGGACTCTTACTTTTTCTATGTCAGTTGTGAACTGCAAAGAATTGATTTGAGTGGAGAAAGTGTTTTATGCTGATGGGGTATGGAGTGGCATACCAGTATATATTTTTTGTCGTACAAAGGTGTGAAAAGTTAGCAGAATTTTACTAAATAGGGGTCATTAGGGGGTGCAGAGAGGTTGGTATACAGGGGGTATGATGAATCACACAACAGAGATATAGAGGGGAAATAGCATAGACATAAAGAGATAGAGAGAGAGAGGGGGGGGGGGGGAGGGGAAGAGACATAGACGGACAAAGGGAGAAACATGGAAACAGAGACAGACAGACAAAACAAGAGATAGGAGAGAGAAAGAGATTGAGAGAGAGAAAGAAAAAAAAAACAGACACAGAAAGAAACGGACAGACAGACAAATAGAGAGATACCAGACAAAATTGAAAGAGAGGGAGAGAGAGAAAGAGAGAAAGAAGGAAAGAAAGAAAGAAAGAAAGAAAGAAAAAGAACGAACGAAAAAGAGAAACAGAGGGAAAGAGGAGCAAGGATTTTTTTCATTATCATTGTCTGGCTTTTTATCTATTTCCTATCTTATTTATTTTTCTCTCTAAATATTTGTACAGCGAACGCATACATGTGCTTCAAATACACCTCTCTTTTATAGGCCAATGATACAATTGTACAATGGTTTATCTTTTGAGTTTCTAGCCATAGGATGTTTGTTTAAATGGATTTTGGTTTTGAAATTTAACAAAGTGTTCATCAAAATTGTCAGGAACTAATGTGTATATTCCTCTTTTTTTTTCTTTCCCTCTCTCTGATCCACCGTCCGATCTCTCTTGCACACTCACCAACCATTTGGATTTCTACCACTGTCATCGCTTCACTATACAGGTAAGTAATAATACAAAAAGATTACTGAATGAGCTTTTGCTAAAGATTAAGCTGGGTTGGAAGTGTCTTTACAAAGACCCTACCTTCTTCTTTTTTCATTATTCTTTTAAACAATCACTCCTTCCAAGCACGGTAGCTGTTTTCATATCCACTCGATATCAGATTGTTCAAAGGATTTGCCAATAAGTACTATTGGATTAATTCTGTCAAAGTTTATCTTGGAAACTTCATGTGAACAATACAAATTCGGAGTTAGAATTTTTAAAACTCTCAAGGACCAATTTCCCAGATTTTCCAAAATTGAAGAACTCCTATTTAAATTACGTAGATGCATTGAATCTGTTCAGTCAGATGTAGTCAAAAGGATTCAAAATTTACCAGGGATCCTCTAAATCCCCCCCCCCCCCCCCCCCCAATTACAGAACTTTTCAAACTTCTGAAGCAGGATATTCAAATATCTCATTTTGGGGATTGCGGTATATACCTTTCTTACAGTAGCCTACCTTGATTTGTAAGTGGGAAAACCTAAGGTTTTTAGTCATTTGATTTCCAAGTTTTATGGTATTTTGATTTTGTGAACATGAATTGACATCAAGTGTAGTGTTTCTCTTCGTATTTATGTCAGTCTTTCCTAAACTCTAGTAGGGCTATTAACTTACCAGTATAAATAATGAGATTTACAAAGACCTTAGATGTACAGGTGTAGTTGGTAATGACTGTATGGAACAAATACACCCAATAGCTTCTACTTGATCCCGCCCCCCCCTTCACAAAATATACTTTATAAAATCAAAGTGATAAATATTCTTCACAATTCCTAAGTCGTCACGATTCCCTGACTGTGGTTTAATGCTCCATGATGCAGGAACTTGGCCCCATTAATCGGGGGACTAATCGGGGGACTCAACTAAAAAGAAAAGAAGAAGATATATCTTTTATTCTAGGTTGGAAAAAACACCCTTTGTCTTATTTAATTTTCTTTATGTGTGTGTAACAGGAAGCAAAGTTGGAGGGGGAGAGGGGCTGTTGTATTTGCTTAATGTACATGTTAGACAATATTTCATGCGTTTTATGACATTCTAAAGCATTTGTTATTGATGCAGATTTGTTGTGAAAGCAACCATGTAGGGGTGGTCATGCTTTATATGCTTCAAGCTTATGTGCAAGTAAAGCCTGTGCACATCAATGAACCAGTTAATTTGTATATGTATTGCCACTGACATATATGCATTTGTGGAAGAAAATTAGAAGTGAAAAGGTGTAGAGATCTCTTTTTGGAGAAAAAAAATGTAGATATTTTTGAGGAATGGAACCAGTTAATATGTATTGGAATGCCTCTAGAGCAGATCTAGCATTTCATCCCCTTGAAATTCTTTGGATGAAAACAAAACTTATCGATACTATACCCCCAAACTATTGAAAAGGAAAATCCTAGGGATCTAACTATTGTGTAGATATATCACCCAGGCATTCTATGCACTGTCAGTACCCCCATTGTAAATGCTTTGGTTATTCTTGTGAAGAAAAAAAGAAGCTAGGCCTATTCATGCAATATTTACAAAACGATGTCATCGGTCGGTCAAGGCTAAAATTTCAATGAATTGTAACAGCTTTGTAAGTTACCTGTTTCAATCGCTATTTGTACAATTATTTCGTGCAATATTCCAAGGCTACTATGCTATGGAGTGCAACATGAAAGAATTTTTTTCTTGTTTCATTATGTTAAAATCAAACGTTTTGCTTCAATGTTCGGCTGATTATGAATGCTGTTTGTTTATCTTTGTATGCATGTAATCCGTGAAAGTTGAATTCTTTGCATTTTCCGTGTTCTTTCCCATAACATGAATGCCTTTGATTATTCCTCATGAGAGTTCAATGAATTTAGGAACAAGAGATTTATAACATTATCAAAGACTGGGTGTATTCAGGTGGAATAATTAGTATCATCATCACAAATGCAACAATGGAATTTACAAAATATGTAGCAAGAGAGAGAAAGGGGGAGGGAGGCACGGAGAGAGAGAAAGAAAGAGAGACAGAGACAAAGAGAACAGAAATCAGAGTGATATAGAATAAAAGTTCAGTTTCATTTTCAGTTTCAGTTTTTATTTTTCATTTTCATTTGTTCCAATAAGGAAAAATGGGTGGAAAAAACTGGTTACAGCCTATAGGGGACAATTATTATAATAATTAATCATTATAAGAGCCCCCCCCCCCCCCAAAAAAAAAAAGGAAAAAAAAAAGAAAAAAAAAGAGAGAACCCCTTGTGAGGATTTGTTTCATCAGATGGTTGCAAAATTTGACTGGAAAACAAGCCTTAGTTGTACTATATTTTCCCTATTGATCTTTTCTCCATTGTCTAAGAGTTATTGAGCTAGAACTATAACCAAGTCCTATTCTCTCCTTTTTTTTAGAATTAGAAGAATGAATGTTTTATTGACTCTGCTCCATGACTGTTTTTAACCTCAGAAACCACCAAATCCTTACAGAAATTACTCAAATCATTAATGTCAGCCCACATACAAAAGTACAAATACAGAGTAATAGGGAAAGGATTTAGCTGTTATGACCGATATGAGTCAATATTCAAACAAAATTATGAAAAAGAAGAATTTCATCCTCATACTTCATAAGTTCGGTCTTTGATATGGTCTTAATTTTGGAAACCATGGAGTACTAGGCAGATTGATCACAAACATGACAGAGTGATAGGGGAGGGGCATAAGAGGAAGAGAGAGGGGGTGGGTGGTATCTATGATGAGGGAGGGGAGGGGAGGGGGTCCATGAGAAGGGGGCTTGACGGACAAGGATAGAGTAGGGAGAAATTACAAGGATAAGAATGAGAAAAATACCAGATTAGGAAAATGAAGAATTAAACCGCAGTGCAGTTAATCTGGGTATTCACATGTATTCTTACTCTTCGGATAAACTTCTGATGCAATTGGCCTGTGACTTCTAGGCCTACAATAGTAAATACCTTCTATATTGGAGTAAAAGAGGCTGTTCACACCGGCAGAGATAGCGCGCGCTAGACCGCGCTATCTCTGCGGTTTGGAAGGTACAACGTTGTTTCGGTCTGCCCAACAGCAAGCCACGGCGAGCCGCCACGGCGAGCCAAAACGGCGTGCCACTGGAGCACCTCTTGGGGGTGGTCCACGAGAGATAGCGCGGTCTAGCGCGCGCTAGAAAAAAGGGGTGCTACGATAGACCGCGCTATCTCATTGCGGTGTGAACAGCCTCAAAGAGAGGCTTAAGCATAATTTACCAATCAGATAAAACTTCCATATACTTGTATGTCTGTTTCCGATGAAGTAAAATAGGAAAGCAAAAACAGAAGTAAATGTTATTCACTGTCATTGGGTTTGGGGGTCGGGGGAGGGGTTGATTGGGGGTGGCTTGAACTTAAGATTTAGAATTTGGATTTGGCAGAGATATTAATGTAGATTGACAGGGGAAGATAAATAAAATAGATGAAAAGATAAATAATAATACCTGATGAGGAGAAAAAAGAAGAATCAAACCTTCATCCAATTATCTGTTGATTCACTCGGATTCTTACTTTGCAGATTAACTTCTGGTGCAATTCAGTTGTGACTTCTGGACCCTAAATACCTTTTGTATATGAAGAAAGAGAGGCTAAAGCTTCTGTAATTGTTCAGATTAAGTTCGATATATATGTCTACTTCAATCAACTCCATTGATTCAGGCAGCCGTGACTGGCATATAGCCTTATTTCAATGATGCAAGGCTGACAAATTGAGCTGCAATCCACTAATCTCTTAAATATTTTGAAAATCAGACTATTGCTTACCAGTATAGGTGATTGCAATCATCAGTCGATTCGACAACTAATGGTCGTTATTTTCCCACTAAAAGTAATTTTCAAGCCCTTTCGTTTTTGAGGGAAGTTCTAAATTAGTATTGTCTTTCAAATGCCGTTGACACAGAAACTTTTTTTTAAAGCTTTTGATATTATAAATCTTTCTTTACCACAACCAAATGTCTTTTTCATTAGCAGTGCTCCGCTTCATCATTAAAACCCTTAGACAAGAGCAACATCAAAACATCATGGGTAACACCCATGATGTTATAAAGATAGAAAAAACACCAAATCACTTCAAATTCATTTACAGTTCCCATCGATAACAACTAGGGTATTTATCATGCGATCTCTTTCAGACAAGGCAAGCATCTGAATGTCTTATAAGGAAACGTCAAATAATGCATCAATGTGAAACAAAATATTGTATAAGTTTCCTCTTGTGTGAATGCTCAAGCAAGTCTGCTGTCTTTGATCTAGCAGTATGTGGTGCATCCTCTTTCTAGTCAGTTTGATACAATCTGGTCTATACCATGTGCCTATATAGAGACCCATGCAGAGAGGGTTTGCAGAGAACGTTCAGTGATTCTTAAAACGTTTCTATATATATACAAATACTGTATAAGTTTCCTCTCGTGTGAATGCCCAAGTCAGGCTGCTGTCTTTGATCTAGCAATACGTGGTGCATCCTCTTTCTAGTCAATTTGAAACAATTTGGTCTATACCATGTGACGTGTGGAGACCTAGAGTGGGTTTGGAGGGATATTTTAGATTAGAGACAGTCATGCAACGTCTTCAGGTCTGATCAGTGCTGACATAAGAACAAATTTGGAGGACAGGAACGGTAGGGAAGGTTTACAGAAGGAGAAATGAAGTCGGAGATGGGGAGGGGGGAATAGAGAGAGAATGAGAAGGAGGGGTCGTAGTGGGGGAAAAGAAAGGAGAGGAGAGAGAGAGAATATGTGTGTGTGTGTGAAAGTGAGAGATATATGGATAGAGACAGAAAGACGGGAACAGATAGACAGGGAGAGGGAGAGACAGAGAGAGAAAACGAGAGATGGAGAGGAGGGAGAGAGAATGACAAAGAGGGAGGGTGGAAGACGGATTGACCATTGCATACTTTGCACAAATCGATAGGAAAGGATAGCATTCATACTAGTTACATTTTCGTACATGGAAATGAAGTAAATCCTCTTCTCATGATGTGTAATTGTGTCAGATGGATATCATAGGATGATATGATAGATGTCTAGAAGTCATTTGGCCGGGGGGGGGGGGGGGGGAGGGGGATGGGGCAGGGAGAGGATGGATGGTAGGGGTTCTCGCAAAGTGAAGCAGGAAATTGCTCTCCAAACACACTGACGAATCCCCCCTCTTGATTATCCAAGGAGATCTTATCAACTACCAAAGGGTCACCTTCTCAGACCGGTGATTCCCCAGTCATACCGATACTTGTATTGACACTGAGAAATAAAAATTACATCATTCCAAATGACAAAATGGGCCATTCCATGAGAAGAAGGACATGACATCAAAAAAAGAAATGTACCTCTTATGTTAATTCTTTGATTTATCACTAACCTTATGCCATGGATGTTCATAAAACATTAGGGCCTTTCAAATTCAATACAATTTATTTTTCATTTTTGTTGATTTCCTAAGATCTCAAACCATCATCAAAAACGTACATGTGGGACTGTAGATGAAAAAAAAACAATTTATTGCAGATTACACAGGATTCTTGTAATATTTTTTCCTGAAAATTTCGCTAAATGGAAAAAGATGAATATATGTCCATATTCTAAGGGGTCCTGTGATATTTAATCTATTACATAGGGGTGAAAATGGCCTACGGACAAAATGTAACGCGAGTTACCGTAACGTGAGTTACCGACATATTTGCTTCCTGCATTTTACTAGTCCATTGTTTCTTATCTTTAATATTGTGATCTTAGTAAGTCACAACCTACTATCAAATTAAAGTAGGAAAGATTTTGTCAAGATTGTCTAGTATGAGGAGACTTTGCCAAAAGAGGGTCTCATAGAATTGACCATGTCCTTTTTTGTAACGCGAGTTACCGAAATTCAATAATCCAAGAATCTAAAAATGTTTGTTCTTCAATTTTCTTTTTTGTTTCATTCAGTTGTTCTATATCTACCCTGTCCATGTTTGAAAAAAGTATCTTGTAGATCCTAGCAGTTCTAAAGATATGGGCACATTATCGTGTCAATGTACCCATTAGGTGTAACGCGAGTTACCATGGAATGGCCCAAAAGTAGTTATCGGAATTATGTAGCAATAAAAATATACCTTACTTATGATGAAGAATAAGAACAAGCATATTCGAGTCAGTTAGTGTTAGCTGACCATTTTACTTGCCCTGGCTATCCACCATACACGGAGCTGGGGAATATAGTTTTCTATCACTGAATCTCTACTAAGAATCAAAACTCGAGCTGTAAACACACAGGAAGTCTAGCCATCTGGCTCAAGGTGTCAAAACTCACTAAATATAGTCATTTCCCCCCCAAACATATGAGCGCGGATGGGATGCTCGCCTTCCATAAAGTGGCTTTAATGGCGTAAACATTTTTGTCATATTCGGTCGGGAACGACTTCCGTAGCGTAGGAAACCGTAGGAGTGTGTTTGGGAAGCAATGGCCTATATCTCTATTAAAGACAGGTAATGACTCCTGAAGGGTCGTGACATAGATTTTAGAGCTTACTCGACTTGTCAACCATGTTGGAAATAGTCTGCCGTCTAGTTTAAAAGAGTTGTAGAGCTCATCTACTTGTGGACTATGTATAGTAGTCTGGTGTTGAAGTTAATTCTTGTCTGGTGTTGAAGTTAACACTTGTCTACTGTGTGTAGTACCGTAGCCTGGTTTTAAAGTTAACTTTTGTCTGGTGTTACAGTTAACACTTGTCTACTGTGTGTGTAGTAGTCTGGTTTAGAAGTTAACTTTTGTCTGGTGTTAAAGTTAACACATGTCTACTGTGTGTGTAGTAGTCGGGTGTTGAAGTTCACTCTTTGTATGCTTTGGTCGTGGAACAGCCATGGTCGACTTTTGTCACACATGCAATGCATATGTAAAATATACTCCGAAATAATAGGGAATCTAGACATTTGCGATAATTGATTATGATTGATCATGTCAACGATTCTTTCTCTTTAACATTTTTTTGCTTCGCCAAAATTGAAACCAACTAAGTTTAGGTCAATGATTGAATGTAACACTTATTCGAATGAGAGGACACCGACTCCTATTATGTAATAATCCTTTTTGATTCAGGGACATCCAGGTCTCGATCACATTGAATTACTGCCCTTCTGAAAAAGGGTTTCCCTTTTCCCTTTTCAAAATAGTAATAATATCCTTCAGGAGATTTAATCTCCTTTTTCGTTTAAAACTTGTCATCTATTGAAAACTAGAAGGGTATTCATCCCCTTATTAGTTAATAAATAATTAATTTTCTTCTGGCTCTCAACAGACATTGTGTATTTAATACAAGGAGGAAAACCTTGGTATCTATAAAAAGAGATAACGCAGTACCGGTACTTTGAATTAAATTTATTTATGTGCTCCCGGAGTGATTATTGGTCATGATAAAATCTTGAGTAATGAAAATGGTTAAGAATTTGAACATGGAGATAGGTGAAATCATGTGCCCTTTCTGCTGTACATGTTTGAAAACTATTATTGCTCAGATTAAGTAGTGATTTAAAGGAGATCACCGTCAAAAGTAGAGTACTCTTCCATTTTGGGGGTAGGATATTTTAAGAAAGGAGACCTTGGATGAAGTAGTTTGCTTGGAGATTAGGGTGATGCTGCCCTACATACAGATTCCTTGCATAGACTCAGGGAGTGTCTTGCAGGGGCTCGGGAGTGTCTCGACTTTCTCAAAAGATTTGGAAGTTTGTTGGCTACTACTGAGTAGTTGCCTTTGTCCACATTTTCAGGCTTCACAATGCTTAATTTCCTGACAGTAAATGTTTATCTACTTCATATACTCTAGCTTTCTTTTGTTAAAGTACCAACTAACGGTTTTAAACGGCTTTTCTGCATGAATATATTTTAAAATGTGAATCAAGTCATGTATCTATAGTCAGTAACATTTCAAGTGGTCCAAAAGGGGAAAGATTCATGCCTCTTTTACCTACAGGCACTGTAGCTTTTATTTTTTTCGAAATTTGTACTGTTTGATGATAACACAATGAAATGTTGTTATTGTGTGCTACATATCAAACAATATCCATATAGGCTTTCAATGTGAACACCTAGTTTTTAGTTTGATGACAAATAATAGCAAGTGTGATAATTCAAGAAAGAAATCTCTACTCCTGTGTGAAGGTAGACATCTGTGGTGAAATGCCTTGTCTTCGGGACATAAGCACATTACTGGGAATGGAGACCCATGAACTCCTGTTTGGAATTCAAGAGTAGGAAACAGTAATCCACATGGCTCCCACAGAGTCTCATTTTCTTGGGCAAATAAACAGATTCCTTCTTAACAACGAAGGAGCTAATTAAAATGGAAATGTTAGTGCAATCGTCCTTGGGCGTAAATAGCACTGATTGGAAAATGTGACAAACAAACAGAGCAGGAGTACAAAAGTGTGAATTGACTTGGTGATTTGTTTGGTATTTTTCAAATAGGAGCATTCACACTACGAGCAGAAACCCTAGGTTTTTCTCATGTTCCAGATTCTCGTTGGAACCTGCAAAGCGATAACTCATTAACACAACAAACTTAAATTGACAAATCCACCTCTGGACTGTAGATT
Organism: Strongylocentrotus purpuratus; assembly: GCF_000002235.5. Classification (NCBI taxonomy): domain Eukaryota; kingdom Metazoa; phylum Echinodermata; class Echinoidea; order Camarodonta; family Strongylocentrotidae; genus Strongylocentrotus; species Strongylocentrotus purpuratus. Next base: position 18,846,263 of record NW_022145595.1, read on the forward strand.
TTTGAAACTATGGCCGAAAGTCTGCTGGTGCTTGCTGACATGATTATCCTCCATTCCGCTTCATATCGCAGGAACATGCGCCAAAAACCAGAATGTTTTGACAGCAAGCAAAAATTTACGGTGTTGTAAAGTTATTTAGTTGTGTGAATATAGTTCTTAAACTTATTGCTCTTTTAAATGGGTTTTCAGCGGTGTGAATGGGCCAAGTGTTGGCATTTTACTCAGGTGTTTTGTCTGGGCAATGTCTGTGTTTTCATACAGTCTTAGTCCATAGAGGGTGAGTCATAGATGTTATGATGAACTAGATTCATCCGGAATATTAGTATCTAGAGCTGCATCTGCACTGCCATTAACTTACAGAAATTAAATTCTAGAGGTACACTCTAAAAACTGAAATGTTAAATCACCATTTAAAAAGGCATGAGAGTGATCTCTCTTTCAAAATGTCAGATTGATGCTTTACCTGCTAGATTCAACCTTTATGGTGTTGAATCCAGCATGTCCAAAGTGTTAATCTACCATTTAGAAAAAGTGGTCACTGCTCAGCCCTTTTAAATAGGGATTTAACATTTCAGGTTTTAGAGTGTACTTGTTAGAGAAGTTATAGGAGTTTGGACATAGGTATCTGTTAATATTTTGGTTAATTTTTCGCAAGGATACTCCTGTCCTGACGTAGAATTAGGTTACTGTGAAGGGTTCTTAAATGTTTCAACCGTCAGTAGATTTATTATCGTATTGCTCATGTACATTTTACTTTCAAAGTAAAAATGTCATGTCTTAAACGAAGATGGATCTAACCTTACTCTCATATATATATTTTACATTTCTAAGCTTTCGGAGATCATTTTTGATGATTGATGGATAAACAAGTAACAATCTAATTTGCATTATCTTCTAAACTTAGCCATATATGAGATAATGGCTTTCGAATGTGGCTGCGATGTATATGTGATCACAAATATCATCCAGCAATGCATTACACCATCACCCCAGCACAGTTTCGATTCTTGAGTGATGCCAAGAGGAGGATGTGCTGGTAAGATGAGACCGATTATCAGATGCTAAGTCTGTAATCTCCATCACGTCCATTCACTGCTGTGGACAGCTCCACTTTACAAGGGCCAGCCTTGTCTGAAACACTTCATCACTTCTCCGCGAAGGAATTCCGCCGGCGCTCGAGATGGATGGTGGAGTCTCTCTCTCTGGCTGGTATCTGGGCCCGCATCCTCTTTAGGATGATAGCCCAGGGGGTGATGGTCAATTCTTGATGAGTAATAGGAAGATTAGTAACTCTTCTTAAGTCAAGAGTGAGGGGTTTGATGGAGATAGCAGAATGTATGTGGGCATTGGCAATTACCAGAAGATCTTCAAAAATTCTCTGAGCAAGTGGACAACTTAGATTGTAATTTGTATCTAAGCTTAGGTTGAAATCGATTTAAAAAGTCCAGTGATGGGGAGGGCACTCTATATTTATAGTCGTGCCTACAGGAAATCTGTTTTAAACTTTCTTCTGTCAGTTATGAAAGAGAACCTAATATTTGCTGTTGTGTTTGTGGTCATTTTAGTAGGATTAAGATTGATGGGGTCTATGCTTATCATCAACTAACATTGTTGGTCATCACACCAGGACAAATTGCTATCATGTTTATATTTTGCATCAGTGATACTACTACACTTTATGCCAGTGTAAATTTATTTTTCTTTAAACTCTTTAAGTTCTGCATCTGTGAATTTGTGATTAATTTCATTCTCCCAAACCATCAGTTTCAATGTTAATATATTTCTAACTCGTTGCATCTGTTGGAAATGGCAAAGAAACAAATGAAGATGTCAGTATTCTGTCATGACTGGAAAATGTCAAAAGGTCCACTCCTTGTGCTTACCTCTTTGAGTGGACATTGCCCTTAGTTTGTGTAGAAAGTGGGTGTGACATTTATTTACCTTTCGCTACTGTTTCCAGTGTCCTCAAGTGACCTGGCTTAAGGTCACATGGTAATCTGACACCATCAGATCCCTTGGAAACAGGAGGAGGCTTATGTAATCACTGCCCACAATCCTGCCCTAAAGGCTGGCTACTGTGTCAGCTGCTGCCAGCCCAAATGGCTCCCAAATCTCCCAAAGTAATCAAACAGTAGTCTGACTTCCAGACCTAAAGATTTTTCAAGCCAAAACTAGAATTATATTTGATTGATTCTAGAGTTTGTGGACTATCTGCTCTCCATCTTATCTACAACATGATGAGATAGAGAAGGAATAGTCTGAATGGGTCTCATCTAGTCTCAGTTAAACCAATTTCCTTCATATTCATAGCTTGGGAATATTCCAACAGTGTCTGGCAATCAGACTATTACAAGTTGACCTCATGTGAGGTCAGGAGTGAACCCATTTCCATTCTCCAACACAAGGATGTTGTCATGGTGACATGTAGCTGGAAGATGGAATGACCAAATGGGATTCTGGGGCTTACACTATCATGAGCCCATAATCTTTTCTGGGTTATACTGTAGGGTACTTCTTGTACTAATCTGGTGCTTATGATCCATAAAAGTGGTGGAATTACTCATCATAATCTTTAACTATTTATATTGATTAGATTTATGTCTCCTGCTGGTTCCCTAGAGCATTTTATGAAGGCTGGAGCTTGCCTTTTCATGAAAACATATTATTAATTTAATTGAAAACAAAGTGGCTTGAGAAGACGCATGCCAGTTATCCTGCAATTGTAGACCCTGAAGAAACCAATTTTTTCAAGAAATCCCTATGAAAGTTTCCACAACTTCTTCAAAAAACTTAATTAATTTCTTCCTCAATAGGTAATTTATAAATATGGCAAATAAAAATGTGTAGCTCCATATGTGTTTTTTTTTTGCCATTTTCATTTGAATTTGAAAAAAAAAATTATTTAGAAGGTGATTGAGGGAAATTGTTCAGAAAACAAAAAGGCATCCCTAAATGGTGTCACTATTTTGAAGTACATGTACATGTAAGTAGCCATGGCCCAAGGAAAATTGACAATTTCATTGGGAGATATGATCTTAACAAACAAGTTAGGTATTCAGTATCGGAAATTAATATTCCTCCATCCTGATTCCTGAGGGTAACCCAGGCTCATGTTATGCTTAGAGAGGTGTCTAAAAGGAGAACGATAAATGACCTCACAAGCCCTAACCTACTTATTTGAGATGAACTACAAGTCTCAATATTTCTTGTGTAAACTTTTGATTTTGTCAAAGTTGTTACCTACAGGAGGAAGGACGATCACTACTAGTTTGTAGGCTAATTTCTTTGGAATCATAATTTGTGATACTGATTTTTGAATGCTTTAAAAAAAATATTATTTGAATTATTAGTTATTTAGCCATTTCATGTGGCAGAAAGGGGACCCTATAATCTCTCCTTATACATATTTTAGGCCTATTTTTGTAAAAAAAGAAAGAAAGAGCTACAATAAATGCAGGAACATAGGTCAGGAATCAGGATGATAATCTCAAAAAACATTTTGAAAGATGTTATTTCAACATGTTATGCACGATCCTGAAAACAGTATATATTATTATTAAGAAATTAAAAATTTATGATTTTGGAGCCTGAAGCTGACACACAAAAAATTGAAAATGTTACGGTTATATGTACATCTATGTGTATGTGTGTTGACTTGGTTGGCTCATGGTTCATGGTTGGAATAAGGAGTTGGTTGGATGAGGGGGTGAAGAAAGTATTGATGGCAAAGATAAAAGATGATAGCGTTCTGGTCCACAGCTGCTACGACGATCAGGACATTGTGTGGTATGTAGAACTGACCAGTTGATAGCGATTTAACTGATGTTACATGGATGGACAGATTTATTATGACAGTAATGCTTGGAGGAGATTCTCACTGAAGAGAGATGGAGAGGAGATATTTTTTTAGAGGGGGGGGGGGGGTGCTCAAGAGACGATAAAGAGAAGACATGAAGAAATAGAGGATTGACCAGTTGGTAGTGACTGATGTTACATGGATAGATCAATTTCTTGTGACAGTATTAAATGGAAGAGGTAGAGAGAGAGAGAGAGAGAGAAATGCCAAAAGGTGGGGAGAGGATAGAGAGAGAGAGAGAGAGAGAGAGAGAGAGAGAGAGAGGGAGGATGGGGGGGGGCATCTGTTCATGAAGAAATAGAGATGACGAAAAGGAGAGTTGAGTTGATCAGTTGATACTAGGGATCCTACTGATGTTACACGGATGGACAGTAAATATACTCAGAGGAGATGGAGAGGGGTTGAGAGCATGGATGATAAGGGGAGGGCGATGGAGAGGGGCATGGAGGGGGGCAGATGGAGAGGGAGACGAGAGGAAAGTGGTGAGAGGCAGAGAGAAAACATACAAAGACCAAATAAAACAACTAATCAACTGATAGTGATATGTAACAAAGCTACAAACACAATGAACTCTGTATGAATATTCATGTTTGATTGCATATATTTCTTAGCATTTCTTAAACCAAATTTGTCTTCAACATGATTATAATCAAATATTGTATTTATCATGAGTCCAATTTGAACCTACCACATGGGTTACTACCCCCTTTCCAGCTAGCACGGCAGGGGCTATTTTAACTTGTATCGGTCTTTTGTATCACAACTTTCAAACAAATTGCAGTTAGTGACTCAAAACTAGCGATGTGTATAAAACGCTGAGGTGTTAATAGTAATTCAAAAGGATGAATAAAGCAATCGCTGTGAGGTGCCAGGGACGCACACGATTCAGATTGATGTTGACTTTCAAGATCCTTATGAAGTTCTCTCATTGTTCATGTTTATGTAAAGCTGAAGTGAAATCAGGCAAAAGAAAAAAAGATGTGCATTTAAATCTTCTGAAGTATCTAGAAATTTAGCCTCTTTCCAGAAAATTTGACAATGTGAAATTAACTTACTTGATCTTTGGGGCTTGAAGTTATAGGAGGCAGGTTTTAATATTAGGGCCTATCATGGATATCATGCATATCATATCAGACATACAAGTTCCAGTAAAAGGATTGGTAATCAGGAGTTAAGTTTTTACCTAAGGTCACTACACCAGTTTAAATTTTTTTATTTTGAACTTGAAGGTTTCCCAGAAACTCTGCAGAAGTGTCTGCAACGTTGCACAGTGATGGCATGCCTATGTTGTCTGAGACAGTGTCCATCCACATCAACCTTCAAGCTCTGTATCATGTATGGCAGAGTTCATGTATGGCAGAGTTCCTGCGTGCAGCTTTGTGAATGGTTGGAGAAGTTCACCTTCAATGACTTTGCTCGATTGAATCCAGTCAAAGAATTCTTCCACTCCAGGTGTGAAGACTCCCAACCCCCCCAATGCCGCACCAAGGCTAGCAACACAGAGTGTGAAAACGAAATCCTAAGTCAAAGATTGGCAGGGAGCAGTGGCAACCGATCTTTTATTTACCCAAGGCATAATACCATCATTTAGGCAAGGTTAAATTTAGCTCTGGTCCTTGCTTTCCAAACAAAGAACAATCCCTGTAGATCTTCAAGGGGTTTGACGTTTTGACCCTAAGTACTTTTGTCAGAATCTTTTATTCCCTTTTATTCTTGAACCTTTTCTTCAAATGCATGTCTTTCCCTTCCTAGCCAATAGGCCTGTCTTCACTATCTCGAAATTGCCAAATATCCAGCTATTTGAACTATCCTGATCGCAAACTTGGGATTATTTCCCAAATCAGAAATAGCGGGCTATTTGGCAATCTCGAGATAGTGAAGACAGGCCTCATGTCGAGAATTGATTGCCAATTTGCAGGGCTATAAATCGAGCTTCTGGGAAAGATCCCCGGAGGAGGTTTGAAATCTCTGTGAAATGATTTTGAAAACCATAGGGAACTGCCATATGAGGAGGCTATGTTTTTGTGTTGATTGGGCCAAGAATGTGACGGAACAAATGTCAGGCTCGATCTCCCCAGATGTTGCTCAAAGTCACAACATCAAAATGATTCTGCTATTAGTGAACATTGCACTTGCCACTCAAAACCCAACTCCTTGCCTAATTCACTGTGATTCTTTTTTTTTAAAGATAAGTCCTTCCGGTAATGATTGCGTTTTTGTTATATTGCAGAATCCAACCAAACTTACACTGAATATTCAAAACTAGAATGAATTTTGTGGATTTCTTAATTTATTTTTCATAATTTTGATTCCAATCTGATAACCTAAGCGACAAGGAGTTTAGCTCAATACGAGATCAACAATACCTATGAGAGCCGGTTTAATTCACAAGGACTACAGTGTACCTCTAAGGCAGTTTCTTTCAAGAAGTCGTAATGATTTGTATTCTGTAATTCAGGGCAGTTCGTATCACTGGAGAGGGAATTTATATTCATGAATAAAATGTATCAGAGTATCACATAAGCCCTAAGGTACTTTCCAATTGTGGGAGACTTAGGAGCGTGATTCTTCGCCGGGTTTGAAAGCAAATGGTACATTTTGTAGATCCTTATCAGGGATCACAAAACGTGTGTCTTTCATTGGCATCAAATGAATGTTACTTTAATCCACTTTTTTAAAGGAAACACTGTGAGCTATGTTACTATGACAGTGCCGTGCTAGTAAGGATTCTTTAAATAAAGTATGTCATAAGTCATAACCCACTGGCTGTATCAATGCCATACTGAATACTTTGACGTGGAATATGCTTATAGTAACATTGTTATTGCATAAATCTTAGAGGTTTCACAAACTTAAGTTTGTGAAACCTCTAAGATTTATGCAAAGACCCACAAGCAATGATGGGGTCCACACAGCACCAAAACAATGACTGCTTGAAGGTGTTATACTACAAGCCAGGCATTAAGTCCTTTTATACCTATAAGCTGATCAGACTTCAAGAGTTATTTGCTTTCACATGACACATCACTTTGAGAGAGAATCCTCATTGCTTGTAGGTTTTGTGTTAACCATAAGATTGCTTTTGGTTTAAAACTTTGAATAAACAATGAGTAACTTCAAGTAATCTTTGATTAAATTTCTGAAACCACAAGTGTCTCCAAACAGTCCTGATCAAACTTTGAGATAACCTTAGAGTTCAAAACCAAGAGCCAAACTTACAAACTGTCATGTAAACCTAGCCTTTAGCAATAAATGAATGTTATTTTGATCCACCTTCTAAGGGACAAAATTAAAGTATTTGGTTTGGCATTGATACAGCCAGTGGGTTATAATTTACTTTTTTTCTTCAAAGAATCCTTTCAGTTTCAAAGTTTCTCAGGGTTGCTGTCCCTCAAAGCAATGCAGTCCATTGTATTGTAGATCACTGATGATAAGTCCTGGCACCAAGCAAAATCCAATATTGTGCTGAATGATTCAAATAGTAACCCTGAGCACTTGTAGAGATGTTAAATAAGATTTTCACATAATTTCTTGTCACAAATTGCTAGAAGTGCAATTGAAGTGTTCAGTTAGGATCAGTGCCCTTGGTCCCACATACACATATTTGTGTAAATGGATTTAATCTTTCTCCTCAAGGTTTGTTTCTACCGTATAGGCCTAAATTTTGCTGGTTCAGAGGACCCTACCATGCATTTGTAGGCCCACCTAAAGTAAGATTTACTACATGAACGACAATTCAGATTTCCTTCTGCCATAATGTTAAAAAGGTACACTTAAAATGTTTCTTTATCAGAATTTTAACAAGTTGTACATTTATCCTTCTCTAGAATTAAGCTTCATTTCACAGATATTTGTTTTGATTTCTTGCTATCACAAATCTATACATCTCGATGCCCTTCATGTGATTTTAAGTCGCTATATACTGCCTAATGAACAGATCTTGGCTCCATCTTGTCAGGAAGTTATCTTTGAGCATCTTAAGTCTGAAACCTTTTAAATTTGTTAGATCTGGAACTATTATGCACAATATTTGACTCTTTAAGGATTTTTTATACCATCACGTTCCAAGCAAAGGGCGCATATTTTGTCAAATTTGATTTCTAATCAATTTAGATTTGATGTTGGATTAATTAAGCTATCATTGTTAACAATCGGACTGAAAAATGTTTTGTAGACGTAGTCAAAGAATTCACAAAACTGTAAAATATTTTCTCAAGATGTATATCCATTTGTGCATCTGTAAGCACCCTTCTGTAGGACACACAATTACCAGGAAAAACGCTAAGTGTAGTAAGAAATGTCCCCTGTTACTTCAATTACTTGTAAGTTGCCAGAAATGTTCTTGTTGAATGATTTCAATGCTTTGGATCATTAGGTAAAGCTTGTATGATTCTAACGAATTAAAAGATTTGAATGATTGTCATTGAAATGGCATACATGTATTAGATCTTCTTGAGATTGTTTGACCTTGGTTTGTTATCTTGGCAATTATGCTCTTTACATTATCAATTTTAAATGAAGTGTTACATTTTTTGTGATTTTTCCTTGAGTGGACCATTAGTTTTTGGGAAATTAAATCTGCTCAAGGTATTTCATTGAACATTTTTGATCAAGTATTCCCTGCCATTACAACCGCAATGCATCCCTTTGTATGCCCTTGTAGGGATGGTTATACTTTATCTATAAAGATATATTCATTAAATCGCATTCTTCTGTCAATGCTTTCCATGAGAAAACTGCTATAAAGCAATTAACTTTCTAAGTCGGCACAAACTTGTTCCCCTCCTTCTTTCCCTTATACTTTCTGTTGCCATCCAAATGATCCGATAGAAATGGAATGAGGCGTGTTATGATTTTATTCTTCAATGCTTTAGAAGTTTAGTTTTTTTTATCTTATCTTGCGTTTGGAAAAGATGCACCCAAAATTTGCTCAATATTTCTCAACCGTGTCCACTCAGTTTTGTCAATAGACCTGTTTGTTCACAACTGCAATTTGTGGGTGCTTGTCCTTGTCACTCTGTCCCAAGCTCTTGCATTTTATCTTTTACATTATGATATTTCTTGAGTTAGAATGCAAATTACATTAATTGTTGCTTTGTCAGGCAAGGTTTTCTTGTTCCTCTGGATATAAAGTAAGCTTTGTCAAATGAGTATACCGGTATGCATATGAAATCTCAATGCTTTTTATGAACTTGTTTAATTGTGTGGATTTATCAAAGGCCTATGAATTCAATGGACGATTGATTCATGGTCCATGGACCAAAATAAATATAGATTTTGTTCATTGTATCCCAAGAATTTTTCCCTACTGTTTTATGAGGAAGGTATTCTTTTGAAATTGGTGACTATATATCATATCGTTTCTTGTGGTGAGTGAGCTGAGCTGGAACTGCACATGCAAATATTGTATCTGTGGCAAGAGTATGGGCAGGGACAGTGTTCTGCGATTTTGGATTGGTGTTGTGTCTATCAAACCTGTTGCTGATGTCCTTGTACTTCATACAACCCCAAAATTTCAGTCAGGATTAAAAACAAACAGGTGGAACATAAGTAGGTGGTATGTGGAAGGAGAGGAATAAAACACAGGGGAAAGGGAGAAAGATAGTTTAAAGGAGGGAATATAGGTCAAAAGGAGGGGATTAAGTAAGGGTGAGGGATAAGTATAAAGTATTATGGAAATAAATCGAGAGAAGAAAGGAGTTAGCATATCAAATAAGAAAGGGAGAGAAAGGGGGGGGGGGAGGAATGAGAGTCGGGATAGAACAAATTTAAGGGAGTAAAAATTAAAGAGACGACTAATACCCTTTTCTAACTGCACCGATTTTCATTGGATGCATCCGGACGCATCCGATGAAAGTGCCAGTTAGAAAGCAACAGAGGAGAAAAAGGCGATTAAATAGCAGATGAAAAGAAGAGAAATAGGCGATTAAATTCTCCTGCTCTAGAGCAGGAGAAATTCTCATTCTATCGGTGTGACACCGATGAAACATGCAGTTAGAATACGTTCGGGAGAAAAGGGCGATTAAAACAGCGATTAAAATGGTCAAAGGTCGCAGTATACGCGCGCTTTACCGTAACCAGCTGTGTTTGTTGACTTATGGTTGAACAAGCTGCATGCTAGCTAGATGGAGCGCGGGCTTAATAATTACGTAATAATTCTTCACTTCCGGCAAGGGCTCGCCACAGCGAGTGAATTTCACCGGCAGTTAGAAACCGACAGGGGGAAAACTGCGGTTTCACCTTTGTTTACATAAGGAAAATTCATTCGGTATTTTCATCGGTGTGACTCTGATAGAGTGCAGTTAGAAAAGGGTATTAGAGGCAGCAATGGACTGAGGCTGAGGGAGGGAGTGAGAGAGAAAGAGAGAGAGAAATTAAGAGATTAATAGAATGAAAATGGTTGGAAAGAGGTTTTTGTAAAATGCAGTAAGAAACAACATGAATCCCTAGGGAACCATTGAAAACATCAAAACATTCCTCATGATGTGAATATATGACCAACCATCTATGACCTCTCATATCTTCACCTTTAACCTCTTGACCTAGGGCATGTTGATCCATGTCTTGTCATTGGTGCATGAAAGTCATTACTTGCAGGGTCCAAGCGATAGGCTTTCATTGGATATTTAACGTCTTGAATTTATACCTCCTTTTTAGACCCCATACATCAGTTGTCACCACAACATCTTAATAATAAATAATAATAGCTAGTTCTTATATAGCGCTTTTCAGGACCGGAGGCCCTCTCATCTTCACAACAGATGAAGACCAACATTAACGTGATGTATTTTTAAGGAGACAGAATTATATCTTTTTTATTGTATCTTTGAATTAAATTTGTAAGATAAGAAAGTATATTCTACCTCCTGATATCCAAAGGGGTGTTAAAATGTTATATATATATATATATATATATATATATATATAGTGGTTTGATTCCACTTTATCATGCTTCTGTAAGTATGTGTCTTAAAAAATGAATATATTTTGTATTCCCTACAATGTTCAGCATTATGAGCTATTTCTATTAATGATTAATTCTTTATCTCCTTCTCTTCCTTTCATGCACTTTCATCATCATGGCTGTTATTCGATCAAACAGGTAAGACAAATTAATATTTTGGAAAATTTTGAGTATACCGTTGGGATTGTGTGTGATCCTTGCTACAATGGAGAGACATACATGGATGTTAATATTGTGCTTTGGTGCTGTGTATGACTATGAATGAACCAAGGACTTATTGTAATAACTCCTTCAATGAACTGATGATACTGTTGCTTATGATAGTGATGATGATGATGGATCATGGAAGGAATGTTGATGTTAATGAGGAGGATTGTAAAGATAATGACGATGGTTCTGAATCTCCCGATGATAAAGTTAAAGATGATGATGGGGATGGTGTAGGTGATAGTGATGATGGTGATAGAGATTGTGTTGATGCTGATTATGAAAATAAATGGAATCAGTCATGTTTTATGTTTATTGAGTGGTGTGCCATTCAGTTTAAAATTGACTGCACTGCAGCTTTCTTTAGACTGTAATTGCTATTGTATTAGATTTTGAATTTTCGTACACTTTGAGCTAACTTTTTATAGTTTAATAAAGAACTAATGCTTTTCTGGCTCTAAGCAAACGATGCAATGTGAAATCTTTAGTGTAATAAGTCCTACATGTATGGAGAGGATGAAATAAAAATGTTCAGAAAACATGTAATTGCCAATTGCCACAAGCGCTTACACCCACTTTAATATCTCTATTATCCTGTGACCTACGTTTAAAAGTGGAGCAAATGCACTCTCCTTCCAAAGTTACTCTGGGTCATGCCTATCTAGTAAATGTTACTTGCATGGAATGGACATTGAGCAGTCTTTTTGCCTTGATTTGTGCATTTGGCATTCAGGTGAATGTGGCATATTTTCAATGTAAATACCACCCGATACTGTATCTCTCCAATCAGCCACGAGCAATAAATATTTCCCCTGATTCGGAATGAAAATGAAATACTATATCCCCGCTTCCCTGGACCACCATTAAGAGGAGTCCAGCAGCTCGTTCCACCCCCGTGATCTCCAGTCATTCAATTTCTGAAGTGTACGATTGTTGATTGTGCATTGGAAATGTCAAAACTGGAAATTCCGCAACTCTGTAAAAGGAGGCCTTTAGATCGACTCTCCTCAGGCGTAGAGAAGTGACGGGGGAGAGGGTAGGGTTTACAGCCCTCCCATACAGACCAAACATAGGTCTGGAACTGGTCGAGTACACTCGAGGGTGGCTATCCAGGACTCCTAAAGCCAGAAAATCTCTTTGAATAAGTTTTAAGTTTGTCAATAAAGCAAGACTGGGTTTTCACACTATCATTGTAATTGTTCCCAAGTGCCTATCTTTCAGAAGTACCAAAAAATGCATATTTTCCATTGAACTATAGTTATCTTTATTTACTTTTTTTGGTGGAGGTGGTAGAGGTATGAATAGAAGTTTTCATAAAAGAGTCACACCAAATAGGCCCACAGAATTTAGTTTTGAGTGTACTGAAATATAATTCATATATTAATCAGCAAAATCAATTGAAAAGCGTGATAGAAACCCTTTTCAAAGTTTATAAAAGGAAAAATATGTAATATGGGCCTAAAAGAGAATAATTATGCCTTATAAAAATATTTTCTTTTTCATGGGAAAATGGTCTTGAACAAGCAAAGACATTGATCTAATAGAGAGTTCTAAATCGTCTCTTCCTCCAAGTTTTGGTTTTCATTTCAAAGACAACTGCACCACTTAGGCTTAACACAAACAGCTCCCAGATCTACGCGGTGACCCTCGAAATTAAGGGTCAACATGCACCTGTCATGGAGAGTGCTGCAAGCTCCGACGACCTCTGACCTCGGCTATGAGGTTGTGGATGTCACCTAATATGCCGCCTGAGACGATGTGTTGAAAGTCATTACTGGGGAGAAAATGGAGTGATTACCACTCGGAATGATCTGATGTAGGTCCATGAAATGGCCTAGGATCCCTTAAAATGGGATGATTACGGTTGGGACTTTGCGAGGCTTTAGAAAGCTGTCCAGGAAGAGGACTGATAGCTGTGTTTGGGATATGACGGGTTCAACAACCCCATCCCAAAGCAATGATGTAGGTACGTCTTGCCAGTGGCGCTACCCCAATAAAATGGAGGAAATGAATACTTACTCAGTTCAAAATCACCCACTCACATCATAGTGGACAGAGTTTGATTGTCCATTTTGCTCAGTCACTTTGAGTTCAAGAAGAAGCTAGATAAGTAGGCCTTATAAACACCTATTGCAAAATGTCTTCCATAAGATGTATTCCAAGGCATGTGTAAATAAAACTGAACACCACCCTAGATGGCTGCATTTGCAGCCAGAAAAATTGCAAACTGCAAACACTTTGTGGGTTGAATTAATTATTTCAAACTTTGAAACTTTCATGAATATTTTGTGGACTATCCTGAAAGTGTCTTAAGTTCAAACATTTGCGGGATTACGCTTTGTAAGTATCAATAATCAAAGCATTCAAGGACTTTCTACCAGTTACCCAATAACACCTGTGTTGAGAGAAGCAACTAAAAGTACAATGATGTAAAGCATAAATAGTTTGTATTTTGCTGCTTTAAATGTTTTAGGTGTTTATCAAAGGAGTTGTACATGTGAAGTTGGGTTGAACTTTACTAACTCATTTAGAAGGAGACATCATTAGTGCACATTAAGAGCAACTTATCGTCAGCCAAAATGTTATCTGTCTCCATTTGCGTAAGGAGAAAGAGAGACCTCTTAGCAGTGATTGACAATAATATGGGCCTGCAACCCTCGGAATTAATTTCATTTCTGATTATCCCATGGCAGCTACCTTATCACTGCCTCCACAGATCGCACCAGAAATGACATTTGATTGGCTGTAATCCCTTCCTCGTTACATGCATTAAAAACGAGAGGAAATTATCGGGAAGCCCAGTTAATGAACAGAAATTACTGCCTGTAGGGAATATCCTTATTTGGGGAGTAACATACGGAATCGGGCGTTACTTTTGCCATGTTCTGCCAAGGAAACCCATATGTTTTCCAGATGAGGTGAGGTATTCTTAGCTCATCCCAATATATCTATTTTAAAACTGTTCAATAAGGATTGCCGTTGCAAATGACATTGAGAGTGTCATCAGTTACCTGCAGTTAATTGTGGGGTCCTTGCGGTGACAAAATATCTTCAGAGAAACTGAGTAGAAATGATTTTTGAATGTTCAAGGAGAATCCTCTTTTACTGTACAGTTGGAATGAAATGTAAAATTTGATAACTATAGAATCGTGATGAAAATACATCTCGCAGCTTGCAAAAGGGAAACATAATTGAAAGAATAAACCACTATGCTAACAGATGTCTGTCTTTGGCCATCCCAGGGCCTTTTCTTACAAAGAGCAGTTTGAAAGTAGTTGCTTGCTATCATATAACAGATAGTCTATGCAAGATTATTCAGTATAAGTAGCCATCATTTGGATCTTGGAGCTTGCAATAATTCTGGTCATTGAAAGGTCTAGGTGCATCTTAAAAAAAACATTGTGCAATACTCATCATGGATTAATTTGTCATGATGTTATTCATTGCAAAGACTTATAGAGATGAGCTTATCTATTTCAAATCTGTTTCTGTATAGTACTTCAAATAATACAAGAAAAAAAGAATCAACTATATTCTGCTGTATATACATCTGAATGTTTCAGGGATGAAAATGACTTTCATTGCTTCCATTTCTGTACCTGAATGACATGCAAATGCTCTAAACACGAACCTCATTCAACCTGTATACTGGGCTTTCGGAATCAGGATTTTGAGCTCCTAAATCCCTGATAGATTTAAAAGATCAGCTCTTGTGAAATATATGTTGCTCAAAAACACATTCCATGTTAGCTCTGCTATTGTCAGGTGCTGCTGCCGATGCAAACCAGGTACCTTTACCTGTATGTCTGGGTTCTATGAACACTCAACTAAAATTATTATAATTTTTTTTGGGGGTTGTTGTTAACTAGGTCATGTGAAGATGTATAATGATGTAGGATAAGGCAGGCTTCTTTGCAAGAAATGGTTCACACTTTGAGGAATATCTTACAGATTAACCGATTATTACTTGTACGACTAACTGAAATTAGATCAAAAAGTATCTAATGGTGTCTTTTTGTTGCTGATTTCAGCCTTTTGACTCACATTTAAAGGGTTATTTGTGTTATGATATCGATTTATTCACATTTAGTCCAAGGCTTTCATTTGCAGGACTAGTGGCTTCTATTTGTCATAATAGGCTCCAATTGAGCATGAAATTGAACGCTGATCCCTCTTTGCAATGAACCGGAAATATATCTATACTGGTTTACCCTTCACCTGCCCTCCCTATTTCTCTCTCTCTCTCTCTCTCTCTCTCCCTCTCTCCCTCTCTTCTCTCTTTCTTCCTCTCTTCTCTCTTTTCGTCTTTCTCTCTGTTGTCTTTTTTGCTCATTCTCTTTCTCCTTTGCCCCCCCCCCCCTCTCTCTCACTCTCTCTCTCTTTCCTCTCTTCCCCCCTCTCTCTCTCTCTGTCTCTCTCTCTGTCTCTCTCTCTCTTTCTGTCTCTGTCTCTCATGAAGTTGTTGAGGCCTAGCCGCTGAAAAGAATTGTATCTTTATATAGCTGGAGTGAGTTCTGTTCTGCCTGATTTGGGAATGCGTTGATAGCCCGTGCTTCCTTTCTCACTGAGATGATGAAAATTCAAGGCCTCGACGACTCAATGTGATGACATGATTCAGATGTGGATCACAAGATTAATAGAGAGAAATAAAGAGAGAGGGAGAGAGAGAGAGAGAGAGAGAGAGGGATAGATAGGAAAGAGAGGAGAGAGAGAGAGAGAGAGAGAGAGAAAGAGAGAAAAAAAAAGAGAGAGAAAGAGAATGCAGGTGCCTTTAGACCTGGTACTCGTGTACTGTACAAAGATTGCTTATAGTTATAGAGGTGTCATGGTTTAGTGGATAAGTCACCATTAATGTGTCTCCCTCTCAAGTTAACCTTATATACCTGGTCTAGATCCTTTGATTCTAACCTTGACCACAACGAACCGGCACTGGTTGTCTCTTCTTATTTGACACATTCTCCAGCTCATATTGAATTGTCTTTTTCACTCATGACCAATCAAGAAGCAATATATACTTCCTGTTGTCCTTCAGATGCCCTTCCTTGCTCTGTAGGTGCATTTCCATCAGCCCAAATAAGCTCAAGTGTGTGACAGTAGACACGATCAAGATAAACGTCTAAATCCATACTCTAATTTTCCAATCATTTTTGTCCGACTGTAATTTTATACACACGAAACGGGACAGATTAGCTGTAGCTGCAGGTTATATGATAACAAATTTGATCTATACACTTCCAAATATCTGATTTATGAATTAAATCATTAGGTCTTGATAAAGAAAATTTGGACAAACCTTTTCACCAGATGGCGGCAATCATCGCTATTTAATAGAAAGCTATTTCATGTACAAGCCCTTGTTTTTTGTGATGATAGCTCAAGCTAAAATTCCAAGCGCAACATTGAAGTAGCCGGTTATTTTAAATCAGTTATAGGCTAATTGTTGCCTCGCTACTTTCCCTGGATCAGGGCTAGAACGCAACTTTTTAGATCTTGAGCTAATGAAAACGGGCCTTACGACTGGCTACTCTATACACCTGTGCCTGCTCTGTCAAGTGCTTAATCCTTCTCCCGTTTCCTTCTCAGCTGCGAAACATTTCCGATGTGAAGTGTAGCTTTTCTTCCTGTACTAGTCATTTTTAAAACAAACAAAATACACAGAAAGTGCCCAGGTATAGTTTTCAGGCTTTGAAATATATGCAGAGTCTGTGGGCATATTTGACTGGGGGATTCTGTGTAGTGTACATCTGCTGGTATTAGCTTTGACATGTCTTGTGCTGCAGTGATGTATTGGATGCTTATGAAACAGTTCATTCTAAGTTTTGCCCTACTTATGTCCTATATCATACATATAAGTACTATATAGTACACCAAATCTTGGGATTTATGTTTGCAATTGTCTGTAAAAGATATGGCTGAAGAACATTAAAATATCTATGACATAGCGCCCACCAAGATGTAATTTCTACCTGTTCTGCTAAATAGATTTGTATTCTGCATTTCCTGAACAAGCTGTAAACGATTTCCCTCTCCCAACACCATTCTTTCCTGTATTAGCAATGCTGGTACTCACGCCTACTCCACTTTCCCTTTTCGCAGGTGTCCATTCATTGGTAGATCTACAAACATGAGTAAGAGTTACCAATTAGTTGATACCCACTCAACGATCCTCTGTTTTTGGAAGACCACATAGTTGTATTAAGACACATATTGTGCTCGGTCTTTGACAAGTGTCCATTCATTAACAGATCTACAAACATGAGTAAGAGTTACCAATTAGTTGAAACCCACTCAACGATCCTCTGTCTTTGAAAGACCACATAGTTGTATTAATTAAGACACATATTGCCCTTGCTCTTTCGCAGGTGTCCATTCATTGACAGATCTTTCCATATGAGTCAGAGTTACCAATTATTTGTTACAAACTCAATGACCCTCTGTCCTTGGAGGACCACAGTTGTATTGAAGACACCAAGTGCACTTGCCATTTCTCAGGAGTCCAACCATTGATAGATGTCCCTGCAGAAGTGATAGTTACACATTCCTTGTGTTCCAGTCAATGCTCTTCTGTCAACATGAGACCATATTGATGACGCTTCATACAACCTGTCACAGGTGTCCATTTATTGACGGGTCTCCCTGCAGAAGTTAGAGAAGTGCCCTCAGAAGGTGTTGTAAAATTCTTGTCTTTGCTCTTCAGTCATCAGAAGACCCCATACATGTAGTTATATCGAAGAAAAAAATCTCTGCAACCTGTCCACAACTGCCCATTTGTCCATTCATTGACAGGTTTACCTAAAGCATAAGGGAGTTAGGGTAAGTTAAAGTTTCCTCTGTTTGAATACACCTGTCCTCTTACACTTTGAGATATGTTCTGTTGTTAGAGGAAACAGAATACCCCTTATTTTCACCCAGAAATGTGGTTGAAATCAAGCTTGTTTCCTCCAGCAGAACGTATTCAGGACACCATGATACTCTTTTCACACTGGTTTTGCTTAACCCCGTACTTTGCTTAGCCCCGTACTATCCTTAACCCCGGACTATTTTTTTGGCTTTTCACACTCGCTGTTTTTAGTCCCGCACTAGCGCCTATTCCGGAATAAGAAAATTCCCGCTGTTCTCACTGCATTTCGTTAACCCCGGATATCGTGTATGTTATGATTGGACATACTTCGCATCTGGCCAGCTGCGATACGCCCCATTGCGTAGTACCGGACTATTTTTCATTTCTGTTCTCATTCATTTGCTTAGCACCGCGATTGCGGGGTTAGCAGGAGTTAGCACCACAATTGCGGAGTTAGCCCTGCTATTTTGCAGGGTTAGTTAACCCCGTACTATAGGTGGGGTTAGCCAACTTTAGCCCACTTTGGTAAAAACCAGTCTGAACAGAAAGTGGAATAGGCTTAACCCCGTACTATAGGTGGGGCTAATACCCCCCCTTAACCCCACCTATAGTACGGGGTTAAGCAAAATATTGCCACTCCTTGATTGTCAGTCGGTAGCCCTCAGTACTCTTAATAAAGATTTAACTGGTATTCAGTTTATCCATAGGAGTAGCTTTGGTTACTCTTATGGATGCTCATCATGACTACCACATATTCTGCTGTCCAGTCTCTGTGTTGAAATGTTGAAGTAACTTGTGTGTGGCTATGTGCTGTTCCACAATGTAGAGTGTACATGCAAGTGATATGTTCCTTTCATATCAAGATGTCTTGATATTCACCTGATGACCATAACAGTTCATTGCCGTTGTGTAGGCCCTCTGTCTTTTGCACCAAATATTCTGGCCCAGAGTCTCACCCACAATGTAGCAGTAGTGATGTCCTATTTTTTAACTTTAATGGCTTTTTTTAAAGTCGCTTTTTAATTACTATAATTGATCACTATGTAAGTAAAACAGCTTGGAGAAAATTGGCCTCCAGCCCAGTGCGAGGACCTTCTAAACCGCAGCGTTCTAGACTTGTTGATGCTATTTAATTTCAAACAGCGTTACCTGTCTATTTGATAAGTGAGTCAAACTACTACTTTCTCATAGCTTTATAAACACACGTCATAACTTTGCGTCAGAGACTCATCTTGCATAAACTTGTGAATCAACAAGAAAAGAATTACAGCTCAAGGAAGATTTCCTGCTGGGATATGGGAGGAAGCGCGCAAAGTTGCTTCTTCGTCTGAAAGGGAGGAAGGGGTGGAGCTTGTGTCAAAGACACAGGGGTCAATGTCGGGTCACGGATGGGGGTAAAGAGGACCAAAGGGATTTCCTATTGTGGCTGGATGACTGAGCGCCAGCTTGAGAGACAAGGCCTGAATTCATTAAGTCAGAAGATGTCACACTCTTCCCTAACTTAGACGCAACGTTTTCTTAAAGAGATCTTTCCACTCATAGACAATATGTAATACTTTAGCGCACTGTTTCTTGAAATCAAATCCAAATTACATGAGAAAACTTGATTTTCGTATACAACATTCTTTGTACTACTTTGTACATTAGAAGTGGGGATACTCTTGGTTTACGTTATAGCTAACAATCACAAGTATTTGCCAGGCAATGTTTTAGCGTGGAATGTTTCAACTGCCCTTAAAGAGTATAAAATGTGTATAACTGATTTGTATATGAATATATGTTAAATCCACTTGAAAGTCTTGGAATTTTCAGGAAGAAACTTGTAATACTTTCAGGGATGTAGTGCCTTCCACAAGACAAATTGACAACAACAAACAGGGAATGTACTTCATCAAGCATTCTAAATTGCTCAGTATAGTGAAGGGGGTGCATGATGGATATAGCAGATCGAGTGAGAGAGAAAGAGAGGGAGGTAGGCTGGGGTGGAAAAGTAGAGAGTGATAGTCTAGACCATTACTATGGCAACCATTCAACAAAATGTCAAGATAGTGTGAATACCTTGGGTGTAGGTTTCAAGTGATTGTATTTGATGAGATAACAGGATGTTTTTACTCTGCATGTGACTCTTGCTCAGAAACGGTTAGGGATTCGCAAGGTTTTTTTTTGACAACCGTTTAACCTTTCACGTGTAGAATAGACCGCTTTATAATTACTACCATATACAAATTTATGGATGTTTCTTTCCTGGGGCGAAGCGTGGAGTTATATAAGCCTACCTCTTTAATAGAGCTGAGAACTGCAAATACTGTGCAGTATCAAGATTAGCGTAAAAGTATAGGTCTAAGGCTAATCTAAAGATGATACTGTATGATCCTATCATATGAATTGACATCACATGAATTTTCCTTGAAAGTTTTAAAAGAGAATGTAATTTTCATTTCTACCTTGGTTTGGGTAGGTCTTTAAAAAGGAAAACATGTAGGTCTGAAATGAAATTCTGAGTAATTTCCTAGAGACACGCTGTAACTATTTTCTTGATTTTATATTTTCTTTTGAATACTAAGTAAGTGGTTTGTGATCCCCACTTATTGATTAATAATTTGTGCTAGTCTATTTTCCACAAGTAAAATTTTTTTAAAAGTTTTAGCTGTTCTTGGAAAGGATGTTTAGAAAGGGCAATTACTCTCTGTAACAGGTGTTTTAAATAAATAGTCATGATTTTATTACACCATGCTTGAAAGGCATTGCATTTCACGAAAGCATGACTGTGAAGCTTTGAAAAGAAGATCAGTTTGCAGACTGTGACACTTGATGTATTATGAGAAGTCAGCAATAGGTCATGCTATTTTGATAACCTGTACTTTATGCTTAATTGGATTTCTGATACACTTGAAGTCAAGTCAGATTCAATCACACTGTCATTGAACTTGACTTTTGAGAGAGGAAAAAGAAAAGGAAAAGGATGTTAACAGGTTGATAATGATATAATGAGGAGTGGATAGGGAGTGGGGTGGGGCGTTAAAGAAGCAAAGAGAGAGAGAGAGAGAGATGTGATAAAGGAATGATGACAGAGAGACAGGCAAGAAGTAAGGAGGTGGTCTTTTCAATATTGGGGGGGGGGGGGTGGTAATAGAACCTGGAATAGATCATGAGAGGAGAGAGAGAGAGGGAAATAGAGAGAGAGAGATAGAGAGGGAGATAGACAGACAGAGAGAGGGAAATAACAGAGAGAGAGAGAGAGAGAGAGAGAGAAAGGGGGAGTGAGGGAGGAAGAGACATGGGAGGGGTAGATGGGGAGAGAAGGGAGTTAGGGGCACCATTATTATATAGGGAGGAGAAGATAGAGAAAAATAAACAAAGAAGAGAAAGGATAAAAGGAAAGGGTTCATAAGCCACACTTAGCTGGGGATTCATGAGTGGCCAACTTGGAAGGTGACATTCACAAATTTTCCTTTCTTTTTTCTTGATTACCTAGGAACTTTCATCATTTTTCAACAGGAAGTCTAATTTTTCTTCAACAACATGAAAACACCTCAAGCATTCCACTTTAAACCTGTAATACTTTGAAGAAAAAAAAAGAGAAGAATAAATTGGGGAAAAGTTCAATGTTTAGTCACAAGTTCCTTTAAACAATATTTGATTTCACATAAACACCAACCGTGTTTTTCCTAAAGATTTATCCATCCTCCGTATAGGAAATTGCCACCAAAATTAATGCAGCGTAGTGCCCCACTTTTGTGGTTTGTTTTTCGATAAATATTCCCTCAAAGCCGAAAATCTGGTTATGCTTGGTGTCAAAATATGACGTGAATAACCAATGTTTTTATGGAAATGGATGGGGCATGGGACAATGACTTTGGGTACAAAGAGAGCGAAAGGTGCGTGTTATTTTTGCAATAAGCGCTTTCATGATTTTGAACAAAGACTCAAAAGAGTATTACGGGTGTGCTTGGAGCATACAAGAACTGGGCCTACCCAATTTTCCACCTATCCAAACTTTGGTGAAGTTTTGGGAAAACATATTATGAAATGACAAGCATCCGCATGAAATGATTTTGTATGGAAAGTCTTTGTGAGAATAAATGAGGCTAATTATCTCAAGTTGAATTTCAGTCAACCTCAAAGTACAAACAAACTCCCATCTTGTTGAAGAAAATGGCTCAATTGTGAAGGGCTTAAAGCTGTTCAGGAAAAAAAGTCCATTAGAACTCATTAAATCTTATCAGTTTATAACCCTCATTCAAATTTGCGATAACCATCATAAACAAGATATTGTTATACCAATAATCGAACAGAAAAACAAACTTAGAGACCTATTACTGAGGAAATATGAACCATTAGCCTCCATGTGTCCACAACATACTCCTCTTTATATCTCATCTATTTAATCTCCACAGATAAATATTGATCTGAATTGCTTGGTAAACATTGCATTTCATAAAGTATATGGGAATGGATGAGTTACCGGGAAATGTAAAATACGTCTGCACTTTGCGATATGTAGAACTAGAAATTTCAATGTTATTTCAGAGTGTTTTTTTCATCATGGCAGCTGTGAAAACAAAACAAGTCAATTTAAAAAAAGCCATAATATGTTGTGCTCTTTGGTATTTTAAAAAACGTAGAAATCATTCTTCAATACAGCTATTGCTCATTTTTACCGTTTTGTATGACCTTAAAAGCGACCTCAAACTTTAAATTGCAGGAGTTCACTAGAAGTACCTTAGCTGTGACATAATTTGTCACTTTTGTCACTTTAATCTTTACGATTCCTCACCTGTTTCTATAAATTGTGAAGATAAGAAGCGATTCCAAAGCAATAAATGCTCAAGATTGTCACTCATAAACACATTAACCTTCGAAAAGAGCAAATCTTAGATAAAACTCTATTGATTCTGGAGCCTCATTAGCACCTTATTACAATGGTAGTAAAATTACAGAATAAATTCCCATGTATATAACTTCGAATCTGGGAGCGAGATGCCAATGGTACAGGGAAAAATTACTTTACAAATTTCTGGGCTAGTTTTCAAGCTTGCTTGCATGAAAATAACACTCTTTAATTTGTTTTGCATTGAACTCTATGCAAAATTCTGGGGCTCTTTTCTGACTTTTTGGGGCTTTTTGGGGCTTTTTGGGGCATTTCGAGGGCTACTTTGCCCCGAGCCCCCATGTTTTTTTTCCCCTGCTGAATGGGATTGATGAGACTGAATGATGATTCAATCTCTTACTGTATTTTAGTTATTCATGCTGAAATGTTATTCATATTTATTTGCAGTCTAAAATAATTTTTGTTAAAAATTCAATCTTTCTGTAGTACATTGCATCGAACAGATTTGCAGAAAAGAAATCAGTTATTTGTTTTGTAACAAAAATTAGTAATATGACAACATTTTTAAACAGTTATTTAATTTAATGCAACCAAATGTTGCATACACTGAAATCAGTCTTATTTGGATGATATTAATACCATTTTCATCATTATCTCTGGGAATATTTTTGATACAGTTTGCATAACTTTGAGAAAATCATTTATGCAAACTTTTAAATGTATATCAGCGTATTAAATGACGTGATATTGTGAGAAGATATGCTATATAAAACTATATGATTTATATTACTTATTACTACTAGCACATTACATTCAAATAAATATATTGTCCAATTTTCAAAAGAAGTATAGATTAAGTAGTTGTAGCCATGGTAATAACAACTGTTTTGCTGAAAGCGTTGCTTCGTGAGTGAATTTTTATGGCAATCTTGAAACACATACTGGTACAATTTATCACCCTTTCATATTTCAAAGCTTAAAGCAAAGAATATGCAATTTCTGAATGATTTATTACAAAATTCTTCTTTGTGTAACCTACAAGACCCCCTGTACTATAATAAAGGGAAACCAGATATGTATGCTCCCATTTATGAGTGATTTACTTGCAATATATAAGTCTTTTATGCCCCTTTCAGCATCAAGAGGTATTTTGTTGTGCTTGCATTTGCATTAACTTTAACTGAGGGGAGGGGGGGGGGGGAGGATACTACTTTGGGAAGTGTAAATCCTAAAAATATTGTGAGCTGAAACTCCTTGGGATAACACAAGAATTGGTCATAATAAAATTCATAAGTACATGTAACTGGACAAAATGAGTGGACACACAGTATACATTTAACTGTTGCAGGCCTCAATGTACAGTGATGTGACTCCGGCTAGAAATGGTTAAACAAAACTCAAATAGATTAACAGCTGCTTTATTTTCTGCTTAAATTCCTTCTTTACACAAAGGTTCACGTCAAATCATTTCAGGAATTCTAAGTTCAATATTGCATTCATGGCTCATTTCTCCCTTGGGAGTGGCAAGCCCAAGATAAGTACAAGATACCCTCATGATAATTTTGTTGATGATTTATAACTATGTTCTGACGAGGCTTGCCCTTTTGCCTTTCTGAGGAGACATATAAGACCTAGGCTGACATGGAACAGATGTATGAGGTTATAACGAACATAGTTTATGTTAAAGGTAACATTTATTGCTTGCTACAGAAATCACATTTTTAAAGAACAGCCTTTTTATTCTAATTTCATACCTCTTCTGAAGATTTTGTTTAAATATAGTTGATGAATGTAAAAAAAAAAGGTTTAAATATAAAGTCAAATAGATTAACATTAACACTTTTTTCATACTGTTACCGGTACCCTCCAAGTCCCTGCCGGTACTTCATAAATTTGTAGTTTGTACATTAATTGGGGGCAATTCAAATATGATTTTTGGTCTAGTGGTCAGCTTTCTGGTACACCTACATAGAGACCCGAGTTCAAACCTCATTTGGATTTTTTGGATGGTGACTGGTAACAGAAATGGTTGTTCCCAACTGCAAAAAATCACATCTAATTTATGCATGTCCATAAAAACCAAGCACACACATAGTAGTCTGCACTATTACAATAAATGTATGATTTGAACATTTCCTTGGAAAAAATATCCTTAAGTAGAGTATCGAAATCCAAAGAGAGGAGTGATCATGTCTCACTGCTTGACTTTTTCATAAATAAACATTCCCATCCAATGTCAACATCAACCTCAAATTCCACTCCACATATTTTCTTTCTTTTCCCTATTTTGTTGATGGACAATTACTTCAATTACAGAATTGGAAATAGTTTGTGGGACTCGTATTTCAAAGTGGTGTGGACCCGCTAAGAAATATCTGAAGTGGTGTATATTGTATGCTTGGAGCTGAAAGGACGTTAGCTCCATGTTAAATCATATGAGTTAATTCCCCTCTGGCTCTCAACTGGCATTTGTTTGTTGTACTTGGTTGGAAGCAATGGACATGGTGTCTCCTTGTTGCATAGTCTTACCGTCCAGACGATAAGTTGCATCCCTCACTCAGTACAGACCCACATTTGATACAGCGGCCGAGCAGTGCAGGATGCCTCTATGCTCCTCTCATAAATATCCATTTTGAAGGCTCAGAACTCAGTTTATTGACATTTCATAAAGATGTCATTTCTTTGTAATGTCATGGTCCAGATAACCCCCATATAGGATTCCCCTATAATGCATAATCAACTATTTACAGCAACAGTTTCTTACAAATTGCAACATCGCTGCAAGCATGTCTCTTTTAAATCTTGCCAAAACATGATCTAAAGCTCTTCTTGATCCTTACACCAATGTGTAAACATTTGGACACATTTACCTAAACACTCATTATTATGAAGTGATCCATTTCAGATAACCCCCAAACTGGATTCCCCTTCAATGCATAATCAACTACTCACAAGAGCTGTTTCTCACAAATTGCAACATAGCTGCAAGAATGTCTCTTTTAAATCCTGCTAAATCCTGCTAAAACATTATCTAGGCCTTACACCAATGTGTAAACATTTAGACACATTTATCCAAACACTTATTATTATGAAGTGATCCATTTGAGCTTGTATACAGAGCCATTACCATTCTCAAGTGTGATAGATCGATGTACATGCTTCAATGTATTTTCCCAATGAAAAAAAAAGGTCTTCACCAATTATGAAGTATTGGAGCATAGGTCTTACGAAGTGAGTGGAGAGTTGTTTCAGGAGTGTCAAAATATTTGTTCGGCTTTGCAGAAAAGCCCACTGATTTATACCATGCGAGAGTGTCTTCTGCAATAATGTTTACAAACAGTCTTGCAAGTGTGAAGTCTTGACTGATGAAGCTTGCTTGCCTTCGTAACCCTCCATAGGATTGTAAATTTGAATTTGATTTGAAATTAATGTCCATTTGGATATATGGCTAACTCCAATACATGGTGTGACATTTATGGATAGTATATAACGTTTAAGTCGTTTGTTTTGGACCAGTTTTCACCATTGCCATCTTACAGTGAATGTTTTTACTGTAAAACTATAAACTTTTGTGAATCATTAAGCACTACAATTTAAAGGTAAAGACCAGTATTGGAAACGCCCCAATTTCAAAAAATGAAATGGAAGCTCTCATTACCAATCATGTGAAAGAATATGTTTTGACTAATACATGATGATAACAAATTTGCCGGGGAAACCGCTTACTAATTCATATATTTGGTAAATTTGTTTCTCTCATGGTCTGTGAGAGATATAGGGTAGTCCCATATACATCTTTCTGTGTATAGTGCTTGTGACTTTACGAAGAATGGGCCAAATTTCTTATCATTTTGATGATTCCAGAACTTTGCAGATGCTAGATGCTAGATGATCAACCTTTTCTGATCGATTCCACAACGTTTCTTTCACAATGCAATCGCATGACCATAACTGGTCTTTACCTTTAAAAGGCAAGGAAGCTCTCGCAAATTGCAAAAAAATTTAGTGGTGTGTCAACCTCTTGATCCAGAATAAATTTCATTGTAATAGTATTATTATCATCATAATAATTCATAATTGGTGTTTTCTTACATATATTGCTGCCCCAAAACGTTCAGGCATAAAAATCCTGAACACTTTACCCTATCCTGTCACCTCGGAATGACTGAAATGTAGAGTGGTGTTTCCAGACTCCCTGGTTGCATATCGTCACAGCCTTGTTTCCTTGACATCATTGCCCTGTTGGGTGACAAAGTTGTTATACAATCCGATGGTTTCTTTCATCGGCCTTGATAGAGTAAACCATCAAGCGAGAAATGTATCCAGTTTTCGTGAATTCTTGTGTAAGTGAGATTGGGATGATTGGGGAAAGAATTGAGAACATTCCATTTTTCCCCCGCCTGCCATTGCTCTTGGGATGATAGGAGAGTAAGAGAGAGGTTAAGACTTGAGGGGTAATTCAAATAATGTATCCATTTTCTTGTAAATTCTTGTGTAAGTGAGATTGGGATGATAGGCTAAAGAAATGATACCATTCCTCTTCTCACTTTGCTTTCGCACCTGGGGTGGCAAGAGGGTAAAGTGGAGGTTAAATGGTATTTCAAATTATGTATCCTGTTTTCATGAATTCTAGTGTTACTGAGATGGGGATGATAGGCTGAAGAATTGAGAACATTCTACTTTTTTTTTACTGTTGTGGCACTTGGGACAGAAACAGAGTGAAGCGAAGGTTTTCAGCTTGAGATATATAATGTCAGTGGTAGTATTTAGAGTGTTGCAGAAGAGTTTCAAGTTTTAAATGATCTGCAGGAGGGAATTAGTTCTCACCGTTTTCCCCCTTATTTTTTCAATTCAGAGGTTTTTCACTGGTATATTATAATGCAACAAAAGGCCTCTTGTCTGTGTCTAAGCTAGTATTTCAAGTAATAGAGTTTGAATGATGAGTTGCATGAAAGCATTCAGAAAGTTTCTTTTTACTCTCTGTCATAAAACTTCGGGATGAAAGAGGTAATAAAGGTTTTCAATGCTATTTGGAATGTAGCAGAATACTGTTTTGGGGGTAGGGGGTATAGGTTTCAAATTTCTTGACTTAAATAGTCAATAGGTATTACTTCTAGCTCTCAAATTGAAATGTGATGAAAAGGATTTGTGAATCTTACATATACATGCTAAAATCCTAGCTAAAGTTGCACATTTCTATTAACCTCAGTTATTTCATTAATTCGAAAGGGCAAACAACCTCATAAAATCACACCTGGATTTTATGGCTGACAATCAATATAATTCATTCACACCGCCAAACCAGGGAGATGGAGGGGCCAAAGCACTGTCCGAACCGATTCTAAAACCAATCAATTATTGGCCAGTATTGGGTAATGATTTTTGTTTTGTTCAGTCCGTCCTTAGTCTGACTTTGATCTCGTGGGTTTGACTGAGGTATATATATATATATATTAGGGGTCTGTACATGATATTTCTGGGGCTCACTGAATTCTACATGTTTATTTTGAGGAAATGCACTCCACAAACCTTCAAAGATATTATTGTTTGCTAGTTGATTTTAGTAATTTAGATTCTGCTGAGACATTAAGGTTAATGATGTATGCTGTGCAGATCAAGATAGAGAAGTTTGTTCATTAGAGGGGTAAGCAAACAGATTTGTGGGAAGATGGGCCCAGATAGCAAGGATTAATTTCAATCAAATAGATGCGAATGATAGAGGATGGCCTAGCTCTTCCGGTCACATGCGATAGAGAGCTGCTTGTCTTTATCAGTGTGAATTGCAGATCAATCAGCGGAAACAATAAAAACTTAGGAAATATCCTAAATCGTTAACATCAGAAGAATAACATAGAATTGTCATTTGTTGTCGTTTGTCCCTATAACCACCCCATCTCACCTGAAGGAATTGTCCACAACATATAAGTTAAATATCATCCTCAAAACATACTTGTTTAAACAGCATTTTGACTGAGTAGGTTGGGCAATTACAGCACTTGTCTTTTCTGTTACTTTTTTTTCCTTAGCACATAGACAGCTAAGGCAGTGATATGTGCTACATAAGCACTGTATTATTATTATCGAAACACAAACAAATTTCAAATTTATGAGGAAAAAATTAAAAAGTGAAATTATGCCATTATTCCCATGTTACATGACTTTTGGAAAATATCTAGTTTCATAATATTTGGTCACCATAGCAAAAGAATACACCTTCAGTTGATCATTATTTCTATTGATAACTGCTTCTTCTCTTCTTCCATTTCAGGCAAATAAATCAATAAGTAGATTATTTTAGTACGGTGGGGGAGGGGGTGGATCTTATTTTGTTGAAAGGACTATTAAGAGGGACTGCATCAAAATTCTCTCAAACAATATCGTTTAGTGCCCAGCTTTACAACCACAAGGTTTATACAGACCCAATACCCCAAATGATCCAAAAGAACCCATATTTTCCCAGCACTTTGTATATTTTTATTGCGATCGACCTGAGGGTGTTTACTGATTCTTCTGAAATTATCCAACCATCGGCCTTGTGATCTCAGGGTCATTAGACCCTCTTTGTGGCTGGAGAGTGGTCATTGCCATGGTCATTGGCCAAAGGTCAGCTTTGTCTCGAGGTCATTCTCAGTGGTCCAGTTTGGAGTGGAGTTTTGAGAGCTAGACTGGTGTCCAGGCTTTTAAAGTTTGTCTTTATATGACAATAGTTTGATTTGACAGCCACTCTTCTGGAAGATATAGAGGTGAATGATTTATTATTACCCTGGCTTTACTTAGCCGAGCTCCCTGTATCATGATAAGGAACCCAACAATCCCAAAGCAAAGAATACAATATACTGCAAACAAAATTATTATGATTTGCTTGAAAATTTAAAAGGCATTTTGAGGTTGAAATTGCTTGTCCATTGGTACGTTTAGGTTGCTTGGTCAAGAGGCAGGTCAATCAAGTCCGGAGCATCCTGCTGTTTTGGTCAGTTCCCAGTTCAGTCTATAGTCTAGCTCTCCACTAATTGGAGCTGTCAAAGTACACCTGTATATAAAGTGGCATTTGATTTAAGTACTGGGTATATTCATTAGGGAGCCGGGGACTGGCTAATTATAAGGGCCGCCCTGAATTGGCCGAATATCATGTGCATTGTAATTGGTCAAGGTTGGTTTGAAGCAGAAATGAGAATTCTAGCACAGCATGGGGATTGAATACCTAAAATATGTAATATGGGCCTATAATTTTGTTTAATGACATTCTGAAGGCTTATTTGTTAAGATTAGGATGGAATTATAAAGAATCATGATTTTGCAGATTTCCAAGGAAAGAATTGTTGTTGTCATGCCAAACGAAAATTTGGGAATTGTCATTGGCATATCTTGGCCCAAATCGTTGATTTTAGTGAAATATGTCATGAACAGGTACGGCTGACTGTTTGACTGAGCCAGTATACCCTCGTAAGACTAGATACATGTACATTTATATTATCATGCAAAACATTGAGTCGAAAGACAATGTTTAAGGTATGGGTTGCTGCTTGTAAAATGACAACAACTAACATTATAAAGTTTGAGATACCATCAATCACAAAAGTTCAAGCATCTATAAGGTCTTCATTCACATTTATTATACATACAACTGACACAAGTTTTTAGGTATTAAAGTCAACAATCTTAAGTCTTGTGGAAATGGTATGAATATTTCTTCTACTCAAATACTGACCCGTACGCCTTATTTGCTACAAACGATGGACAAAAATGGGCAAAAGTTCTGCAAAGACTTCTTGGAGTCCGAGAGTCTCTACAGTTCACTTGAGTAATGATCTGATGAGGGCAGTCTAATAGGACGTCAATTCTTTGTGAAGGCTTCCTGTGGTGCGGCAAACCCTGTGTGGGAACCCTCTCTTTCCTGTTTGCCAAAAATATAACGTCCACATCATTTTTCGTTAAGGGAGGATGCCTATTGCAAATCGTCTGTGATATCAAGATCTTATCTTGAGATTTTGGGTCCAATCTGGCGCGATGGCAAGCAGCATGTTCAGATTATTGATATTTATTGTTTCAAACAACGTTTAAAATATGATTTGTGTTTTAAAGTGATGTGCTTGAAAACATGAGCACAAAAACCTCCATGAATTCAACTGAAGGGAAATTCTTGTACTGTCTTGTATAATTCATAGAAGTTATATCTTGCTTACAAATTAAAGGTAAAGACCAGTATTGGAAACGCCCCAATTTCAAAAAATGAAGTGGAAGCTCTTATTACCAATCATGTGAAAGAATATGTTTTGAATAATACATGATGATAAAAATGTTGCCGGGAAACCGCCTACTAATTGATATATTTGGTAAATTAGTTTATCTATTGGTATGTGAGAGATGAAAACGCACGTGTCGAGCACGTGTGTGTAGTCTCGTATACATCTTTCTGTGTACAGTGCTTGTAACTTTATGAAGACTGGGCCAAATTTCTTATCATTTTGATGATTCCAGAACCTTGCAGTACTTCTATGCTAGATGATCAACCTTTTCTGATCGACTTCACAACATTTCTTTCACAATGCAATCGCATGACCATTACTGGTCTTTATCTTTAAGTCACTGTATTGCTCACACATTTGTATTAGGTGATGGACAAGGCTAAATAATTTGGCCAAGGTCGATTCATCAAAAGTTTTGCAATCATGTTGAGAAGACATTTTCTTGTCTTGTATTGGGATTTTGTATTGTTTCATGTCTGAGGTAGCACTGTCTTGAGTCTTGGGATGCAGTATTGCCTTTTCAATAACTTCAACAGTTTTTGCAACGATAACTATAACCTACATTTCCACAATGGTGGAGGCCTAGCTTGTGAATCATTACTAGTATCAAAGTTGATAACCCATGCCTATATAAAATAAACTGGGTATGATTGATTCATGGAACACATTGTTTTTGGAGACGATCGAGATGCACTGAATTTAATAGTCTTTGTCATTCATGTCTCATGGGAAATTTTCAATATTCTCACGGCTGGACATCGTATCTGTCTCATATCTAAATGTTTTCCTGTCTCATGAATTGAACACAATTTCTTTTGCCTGTTTGTCTTATGTCTGGTTGCCAAATGACTGACGATTCCCACGAAATGTTTTTTCTTTTTAGTGAATTTTATCCCAAGGAAAACACTCATAGGAAATAATGTTTTTAAGCAAACTTAATGCATTAATGACCAGAAAATAAAAGGTCCAGATCCTGAAAAGAATACTTTACATGATTTCTTCTGACAGCCCAAAAATCATGGACTTGAATAATTTTTCATTGAGGTAATCAATTCTTCTAGGCTGGCTCTTTTATGATTATATGATCATTATATAAATTCCACTGCAAATTGGTATCTTTCTGCACGAATACTATGACATTGACAATGAACTCGATAAATTTCTCAGCACAAAAGTCAACAGTCTTACAGAATCCTTTGAATGTCACCAAGCGAGGTCGTAACATTAGGCCCTCGCTCAAGTTTACGCGCTGTATTTCTTGTGACATTTTTATGGCTCAACCCGAAACCCAGAGACATTATCCAAAGAGCATGTTGCAAGTCTATAACCCAATCATGAATCAAAGCGGGATTGAGATAATCATTTTCAGTCACTGAAGACATTACATACTTTCTATCCACTTCATGAATAATCAAAACAAAATACCTATTCACAATTCTCTGGAATGAGGGTGAACTTTTGGGCCTTGGAAGGTGCGTTTCCCGATTACCTTCCTGAAAAGATTAAAAAGTGGCATAAATCAGACGAGAAATATGTGTGGAACCTGAAGAGTCAAGGGTGTATCTGACAATGTGACTCTGAACTCTCCATTCAAACTTTGGTCCATTGAGTTGTGTAGGAAATTGTTCACACATATAACAAGATAGAGTATTTATGAATTGATTCAGAATCAGAAACTAACAAGAAAGGTGAACATTGGTTCTAGGTACTTTGGGTGTTTGGTCAGATTATTGTTTTTTAATTTCTGGAAGGGTGAAAAATATCAAGATAATAAACGTGAGAAATATTACTGAAAGCAGGGTGATACTCCCCATTAAAATTATATGCTTTAGCGAAAAATGTTAAAAATCAAAGGACTTGAATTATGTCCTACGATTCTGAGTAAGTGCCTTTCTGGCTTAAAGTAGATGATGTTTGGAGAGATTTGTGAAGAGTTATAATTTCTTCAAGTCATCTGAATTTGAGTTTTCTATGCAACATTAATTTCCCTAAAATGGGATGGTTTGTGCAGGAAAATTCATGCCACCTGGTTCCACAATTCTTATTTGCTTTAGTGACTGATGTCTCTCCTAGTGCTTGTTGAATGTAAATAATACTTGAACCCTCGATAATGTTTGAACACTAGCAAGAATCCATATTTTCTTTCCTACTCAACACTTACAAATGTCCTCTCCCTGAACCTTGGTAAAATATGGAAACAAAAGTTATGAAAAGCAACTCAACAACGTCCATCCTGCAATGTATTTTAGTGAGAGTTCATATTTTATCCGTTTGGAGCCAGAGGGGTTAACTCTGTGTAAAATGATGTGAGTTTATTCCCGTTATTGCATGTATACGATCTTGACATTCATGGTTTTTATATCACATTAATTTGCATTTCCATGTGCCTTCTTTTCCCCCTCCATTTTAGAACAAGAGAGTATGCAAATACAAAGTAATGTAATAGACAGATACAAATTTGGGTACAATTAATCCTAACAATTATACTTTTGAATGCTTGTCCATCATGGCACTACTAATATGCACTTTAGTTTATATTACCCTGTAAAAATAGTGTAAGAGATAAAATATCACTCATAATTTCTAGTCATGTATAATATATCCCACCGCTGCCACCAGTGTAAAATTCTGATAAATATAACGTTTGGTAGCTCGCTTAGTGTGGATATTAAATATTGCGAGTATGGACAGGACATGCATTACCAGTTTATTCTGACTCAGTGTTACCCAGATGTGACACCATACCCAATTTGAGTAAAGAACCTGTGATCCATAATATGTGAACGCACCTTTCAGGAACAAGGGTATGACCCAATGGAACAAACGGAAGGCTTGGCATATGGTCAAAGCGAATTCAAATTGCGGGAACTTTCTTTCTCTTTTTAGTGCGATCATTACACCCCAAGGCATTGGACTATTTGCAGTGTTCATTCATAAAGGTGGACGTTCAGCCTTGCCTCTTCACAACTCTTATTTGCAGACATAATATCAACATTGACTGTGTACATGCAATTGTCCCGAATGGACCATGCATCCCCTGTGACAACGTATTATCTGTTTGCCTATTTTGAAAGTAAATGGTCCGAAGAATGAAACATGAAAATTACAGGGCAAACGATTCCCATCGAGGGCAGTCTGATCTTTATATCATTGTTTGCCGTCTTTCTGATGAGAGTTGTTCAACGATGTTTTCAAAGGTTGTTGATTAGGAGGAGGGTTGTTGACCGTCCTTTAGCCGTCCTCAAAAAGAAAAGCCAATAGACAATTCTTCAAGCATTTTATTAGATT
Source organism: Strongylocentrotus purpuratus (assembly GCF_000002235.5). Classification (NCBI taxonomy): domain Eukaryota; kingdom Metazoa; phylum Echinodermata; class Echinoidea; order Camarodonta; family Strongylocentrotidae; genus Strongylocentrotus; species Strongylocentrotus purpuratus. Next base: position 18,880,496 of record NW_022145595.1, read on the forward strand.
TCTTCCAATTTTGTTAAAGATGGAATATCGGGTCAATTTCGAAAGAGGCAAAGTGTTCATTTTTATCACTTGTCAGAGTTATTCATAAGAGAAGCAAATCAATTGAATATAATGGTGTTGGTGGTGGTGGTGATGATGATGATGATGATGATGCTGATGGGATGGTGATGATAATGAGAATGATATGAATGATGATAACGATGATGATTGTGATGATGAGGATGATGATGTTGTAATAGTGATATCGTATTTTGTTAATGATTAAAAAATATTGGTTATACCAAAGACATTTGGTTAAACCGAATGTTAATTGATTTCTAATGATTATTTTTCCTTTCTCTTTCTACAGAATAACACAGTATGGGAGTCAGATCCTTGTACGTTATGTTCCTGCCTTGGGGAGATCATCTCATGTACACCCAAACAGTGTCGGAATCCAGAATGTGACTTCACAAGGGTAAGAAAGAATATTAAGGTCTAGTGGTTAGAGGACTGAGTCCTTGGGTTTAGGGTTAGTGGTTCAAATTCCAATCTTAGTCATATATCCTTGTATGTTGTTTCCTGTCTTGGGGAAATTCCAGAATGTGACTTCACAAGGGTAAGAAAGAATATTACGGTTTAGTGGTTAGAGGATTGGGCCCTTAGTTATTGGGTTAGGGGATCTATGCCAGACTGATTGAACTTGTAGGATATATGTCCACTATCCAGTCTACTACCTAGCTGTTCTGTAAAGAAATTGAATTTAGAGGGATGCATGAGAAGTGGTTTGGTGGTCTAATGGTTTAAGGACTTGACCTTCAAAGATTTGGTCAAGGGTTCAAATTCAGTATAGTAAGTACTTCTTGCTGCTTTTGCAATGAAGGATGCAGGTTTACAAGGGTGGTTTGATAACCTGACTGTAAAAAATAACAAGAGTTCATATCGTTAAACCATTCCTGCATAGAAGGTAGAAACACTTGTAGTGGCTTTATGTCGTCAAAGATACAGGGTTACATTGAGGGTTAGAGTTATATAGTGAAGGGTCCATGGTTGAAGTTGGGAATTCTGGTAAAATACAGAAATGAAAGCGTAGCAGTCGTTGCCAGATCATGTGTCTACAACCTGCTGATTGGACGAGGGATAACTGGTTTCATGAAACACCTCATCAAGTGTGACATTTATGTGGCAGGGAATGTGCCTGTAAAGTAGGGGATAAATACCAGTGAAGTGCCCACCATGTCTGGATCTCATCAAAGCTCAAGAATAATGACCAGAAATTACCCATACTGGATGGGGTCATATCACATGGAGCCATTAAGGTCAATTGAGGTCATGTTGAATTTCGAGTGTAATTCCACAATCCTTTACAATTTTACTGGGCTGAAAGCAAACTCTTTTGACTGGTCCACTTTTTGTACATTTCATGATATCGCCTATGAGAGAAAGAGAGAGAGAGAGAGAGAGATCGAGAGAGAGAGAGAGAGAGAAACATTGAGAGAAGAAAGACATACAGAGACTGAGACAAGGAGAGACAGACAGACATACACACACACAGAGTAGAGACAGAGGGATGAGAGGGATGGAAGGAGAGGAGAGAGAGAAAGAAAGAGAGAGGGGAGACAAAATAAATGAAGAACACATTTTCCCTCCAGTATCATCTTTCTAAACAAAGGCTAACCTTAAACCTCGTTGCTGTCAAGATGCAAACTTTAAACGTGCACGGATCACAGGTTCTTTTCTCGAGCGTGTCAAGTCCATGTCTCAAGCTAACAGATTTCAGTGCAAATTGGGAATCATCTTGAGACTCTAACGAGGGAGCAGGCTTGAGAGATGACAGGTTGGGTGGCCATCTTGAGAATAAGGTCGGGAACACTTCCCCTTTGTTGTAATATTTTTTAGTTCATCTTTGAAAGCATTTTCGATGAAAAAAAGGAATGCGCAAATGTATTTCATTATCTTTTAGAAGAGTCGGGAGTGATCATTAAGTCAAATGACAACATTATGTGATGATTACCTTATTTTTTAAACATAGAATTTTAGCTTGCAATACAGAACAAACGATAGTTCATTCTATGGTTGACATTTCTGCAAAAAATTACATTTCATATTAGAAATGTCTAGAAGAATAAAATAACAAACAATTTCACCACAAATAGTACTGTCATATGGGAGTCCTGTTTTACTTTCTTACGTTCTGTCTCTTCTTTTTATTGAAACTGTCCCGAGTGATACGGTCTGTATCCTATCTTGGAAATGACCTTCTTTTCCCTTTGGCCTTTGACCAGATGTCTTCCATCACAAACTATCCAAGAAAGAAAGAAACCTTGTCAAGGTTAAGAGAATCATGTCATATTTCAAATTACCGTTGAGAGCCAGAAGGGCGCAAAGTCTATGTAAAATATAGTGTTAACAGAGAATAATGGAATGGACGTACTGAGTAAGATTGTTGAATTTTGTGAGATGTTTTAGAGCGAGCACCTCAGCATCCAGCGGAGTCAGTTACAGTCATTGTACTTTGCTCAACTTTTGTTAGCGTCCAACATAGTGCCTGGCTGGAATGCTCCCCAGTGAGTGGAGAATGTGCAGATATTGTGTGCAGGCAAGCCTGGATCCAAAGACTGGGGTAATGATATCTGTATGTGCTTTGAGGCATCGTTGATGTGCAAACCCAGAATATTATCAATATTATCACCATCACAAGTGTAAAGGAACACCCTTCTAACTCTTGGCAGATGATATTAGATTCCTCAGTGTCACTCAGGGGTATAGATCTTCTGAAATAGCTTAGGATAATCCCGGGGATTAAGCTCCCTGACATTGACCAGAAACTGGCCTCCGGAAACGTGGGTGAAAATACGAATAGAATTCCTGTTTCCAATTTTTCTTTCCCTGTTTCCTCTTTTCCCCACCATTGGTTCTCAAACCCTGATGTTTTTTATGCAAAATGAATACCATGTGGTATTGGAGGTTTATACGTCAGACACTTTCAATGGTGTCTTATGTCAAATTATCAGTTTGTCATCCTTATGAATTTGTCAAACTATCAAAAAACAAAGACTTTAAGAAAAAATCATCTTAAGGTAATAGCAATACCCTTTCTCATCACTCAGTGCAATGCGCAAACATTTCAGTGACATATTACGTCGTCTCATCCTTACTTTTTAAGTCAACGCAAAAGGGTACCGGTAATGAAATTGCTTTTAACTGGAAAGTCTTTGCGGTCAGGTTCACAGTTTTTGTAGTGACATTAGAAAGATGTTTGACCACTCAATTTCCTAGAAAAACATGTATTTCAGAAATATTTAACTCATCTTCCCTGATCTTTGTTTTGAGGAGGAAATTTTGGCAACATCCCGCCCAAACCTTTTCATTTCAAACCTTACCGAATCAGGCCAACCAATTATAAAAAGGTTTAAGGGCGGATGTTTTTGGCAAACAATTTCTCATGAAATGGGCGCATTTGGTCAAAAACATATTTAATGTGATTTGTTTGACATGATTTAGCCAATGTCAGTGGTAATCTATTGATTCTATTTCAGAGTTTGCACTTTTTTACTCAATAAGTTTTAATTTGGTAAAACCTAATAAAACCGCACCTTAAACTTTTTTTTAATCTTTTCTGTACACTTTAATCTCCAGCATAAAAAAGCCAATGGCAAAAGAATAATGGTACATAAGATTTGAAGAAAATTTATCTGAACAAAGATGCACACACTTTTTATCCAATTACGAGATAGTGAATTACATGTCTACCGCTACACCAAATTTTTTAATTTTTAAGCTTTCCCTACATACTTCTTCCTACTTGTTGTGGAGGAGGGGGGAAGATAGAGGGGCAGGGTTTCATGCTTACATTTCAATTTCTTTGGGCCTGGCCAAAAAAATATTGTGGATCTGTGTGCAAAATTCCCGTGTTCACAGTTTGAATTTTCAAGGTCCTTAGTGAATTTTGAGGGCCTATGTTTAATTAAACCAGACCCTTGTTCGGATTATCATTAGTCCCTGTGAAGTCCCTGTAAAGGGAGTACAATAGGGGGATACATTTTTTTTTAGATAAAATCTGAGTTGCATAAAAGTTTACAACTACATTTGAAGTGTCAGTGCATTTTTCGCTATAATATGGCTTCAATGTTAGAAATCTAATGATTTATCACATGAAATTTTAGATGCATCACAAGTTTCACAATCATCACTGTAAGTGTCAGAACCAACATCTCTCCTATCATTGTCGACCATTTTATCTTCTTCTCCTTCTAACATCTTCTCTTAAATCATGGTTCATTTATCTCCAGTGAACTCTGTGAAATGTTATCTGGCTCTGAAGAGGCGGAAATGAGACGTGTTTGACGTGCCAGAAAACTTTATTGTGAACCCTCGTTTCTTAACCGGCTGCTTAGAGCTTCCTTATGAGCTTGCTGCCTCGGAAGGCTTCTAAACTGTAGGGAAACTGATGGCTTCCTCTAATTGGAGGGCAACACGTTTTTTCTTCTTCTCTGGCTCGTATCATAACACTGCCTAGGTTTTCTTCCAAAATGTGTGTGTACTTGTTGTTATAAATGTAGATTTAGTTGTCACCGAATTTTCATGACATTCAAAGTATTTATGAGGTCAAAGCCTATAGGCACATCTTATACTCTCCATGATGTAGCCTAAGTTTTGGGCAGATCAATCGAGTATCGCCCAATTGAAAACAAGAATGAGTTTGAATGAGACTTGAAGCCAAGTAAGATATTTATTTGTTTGTTTAAGGTTTACACATGCTAATAGTGTTCCTAAGGGACCAATTTTGGGAGTTGCATTCTTTAGAAACCATTAAGAAGTGAAAAAATAACAGAACTCCTAAAAGTGTAGGCAGTCTTTTGCCTTACCCTCTTTAGTGAAAAACAGCTGATAATTAGCTTCTAACTTCCGAAGAACAACTAGAACCGCACAGTGTTTAATGCAGCATCATGGTAGAGTTTGTATGTATAGACAATTACCTACACAGGAAATGTTCAGTATTTAGGAATGTTTCAAGTAAATTAGTCAAAACATGTTTTGCATCTAAAACTTGACAGAAATAGAGTAACAAAATATGCTTTGAATTAAGATCTAAATGCTAGAACACATGAAACTGACAAATTATGTTTTGCCTGTAAATCTGAATGCTAAGATGCTCATCTAAACCTCAACCAAAACATACAATATACCTATTGAAAAGAACAGGGTTTGTGGTAGGTCCATGATATTAGAGAACATAACAGAAAACATTAAATATTTCATGAGATCAGGGTGGTTTCATTCTTCAAAGACAGAAGGGAAAAAAAATAAATTTCTGTTTTAAGGCTCCTTGTGGTGTAATTATACCTGGCTGAAATCAATCTCAGATTCTCCAAGCCTTTCTTGTCAGCAGATTAACTTTCTGACCCTGAAGTTGACATTTAGGAGGTCATACACCCCAGCCAGGGAGAGATTGGTGCTTTATGGATTTGATGGGGGTGTAAACTTGCACCCCTACACACCTTGGGAGTGTATAGTTTGCGTTGGTAGACTACCCCAAACAGTACCTTTAGAAAAATTGAAGATAAACAAAGACAAAAGAAGAAAAAAGAGGAAAAACATGTAAATTACATTTCATTTTAACTTTTGCACTAAAAGTCTGTAGCTAGTTTATAGTTAATTTTAATTGTGACATTAATTTAAACATGATCACAAAGACTTATCAACCTTGGAATGTGTGAACATTGACAATGATTATGTTACATAATCCAAACATATCTTTTCTAGGCAGTACTCGCACCATGTATTGAAATTGACTTGAAGTTGATTTCTGGAATGTCTGTGCGTCCTGATTTTAATAAACATGCGAATCTAACCAGAACAGAAGAGATCAATTTATAATTTTGTACACTGAAAGATAAGTATTTGCTTGCAATCTCAAATTAGCTTTTGTGTCAGTATTTTGATAATGGTATGTTATGCATGAATTTTCCATATTTCCTTAAAGCTTAAGTACATTTTGTCATATTTTATTTGAAATGGGCTTCATTGCTCCAGACTACACAACCTTATCCTGCTCTTGACCTGAAGCAACTTTATGCCACTCACTTCATTTTTTACAAATTTCCATTAAGTATTGAAATAAACCCTCCAGGGCACTTCAAATGAATTCCAGAGACGTGATTGGACCTCAACCAATTAGGGATAATAAACATACAGAGGGCTTGTTGTAACCACAATTATTATTTATTTCGTTTTTCTCTTCTAATTTTGTTTTGGGGAGAAGGGGGGGGGGGGTGGTAAGAACATCTTTAAAAGATTCACTCTTGTCTAGTAGAGCATGGGCTTTCAATGGTGCAGGATGTTCAGGGGACATAAATATTTAAGCTTGCCCGCGAGTCATAGATCGACTTCCTTAACTGGAGATATGTTTATTTAGATAAAGAAGAAAGAATAACATGGGATTTAGTTTTCTGTGAAAGGATTGCGTACAATGAAATCGTAGTTAGGGTGAATCGGGATAATGGTTAGTGTAAACACTTCACGTCATGTTCCATAGCTAGATGGTTTGGGCTGTTAATTGGTTTCATGTGGATTCATTATTTGGGGACTCATTATTTTGGGATGGGGCCACATCATTCAGTCCTAATTATTTATATATTTATTTATGCAATGGTATGTAAAACAAATGAATATATGAATACAAATACTGGCATAATTGGGGGGGAAATGGTGTTGATTTCAAACACCATCACATTTTTTAACCTGAATTTTTATTGAAGCGAAAACTAAAAATTGAAATTCTGTTACATCAGAGATTGACAAATAATAACTTTTTGATGGCAATGTCTGATTAGCATAATTGGTTTGAAGGTGGTAAAGTACGCAGTTCATGATGTGATTAGCTTTCTCGAGAAAATTATTATAATTCCTACCTTTTCCTTACCTGATCTCATAGTGAACTAAGGCCAAATCGGGGGAGAGTTGTCAATATAGATTGTAATCCAATAATACCAAATGGAATGTGAGATCTGATATTATTATTCGACCAGAGAATGTATTAAGCTGAAGATTGTGCAGGGTCGAGAAGCATTACAGAAAAAAGAGATTAGGAGGGGAATTACCTTTTGTAATACTCTGGATGTTATATTAGCAAATGTTCTCCTATTTGCACAGTACAAGGTTATAGCATAAGCTTCACGGGGGTACATTCACCTAAAAGAAAAAATTGTGTATCTTGAGAAGACATAATATCACCGTCCCTTACAAAAAATCTTTTCAGTTTTCAAGTGTTTTTGAGGTTTGAAATTTGAAAAGGTGAGGGGAGGAAGCACAAGACACATCAAAGCCATGTTAAAAAGTATGTGCTAGAAGTAGAAGATATTAGATCAGTAAGTGTTAACTTAGCCCACATAGAAAGAAAGAAAAAACCTTGATCTAATATCACAACCATGCCCCCCATCGCCAGGTAGCGTTCAGGCTTCAGGAAGGAGAAATGTAAGCCCCTGGGTGAGGTCACCCCGAAATGGGGGATCTGCAGATCGGGATCTTCTCCCTTTACTTGAGGATTTGGGCTAGGATTAAGGCTAATATTCAGGGAAAAGGTCACTTTCAAGTTCCCCTCGCTTGGTTTCAGTCCAAGACAGAGGAGTACTTGTTAGATCGTGTCGCTATGTTACTGAAATTTCTGAAAGTCTCCAATCGCTGTAGGGTTTGTGTAGCACTCTTGTAGAAATGCATGAAAGCAGGGTAAATGTCAATTGAATCAGATAAGCCCTATTCAAAATGCGAGGATTCTAACGAGATGACTGAATGATCATCATATGATCTCCAATTCACACAAATTTGAGCCTCCTAGTAGATATAGGGATTTGAAGATATGTCATAATTCTTGTTTTTTCACAGATATGAACTGAAATGTCATGAACTTATTGGAATTTGGTTGTTCTCTGCACAATTTTGTAGGATTTACATTGTATGGCTTTTCATTGATGATTGATCCAAATCGTACATGTAGGTACTGCCAATGTTAAGAAAGAATTTTGAAGTCCAAACTTAAAGCACCATTGTAACCCTAATAAAGTCTAGAGCAATTGTGGCTGGAGCAAAATGTTGAAGCATCAAGAATTATGTTTGAGTTTGAGTTGTGGATTGGGATTTGACTTGTAGTTCTTACCAGACTCACTCTGATGGAAACTATTCAGAATGACTCAGTGTAGCTTATCAGGAAATCAGTCGAACCTGATGAGTACATCTTACACCTGGAGATTCCAGAAAGGAAATGGACTGACGAGATCATGAGAAAAGATGTTGCATCAGTTTGTAAAGATGCCAGAAAGCAACAGGCTGGCTTGGTTTGTCTGTGAATATGGTTTTGTTCAAGTCAAAGACTCTGTATTGTATACTGTATGTTTGTACCCAGAAGGGCATTAAAGATAAGGTTGAGTTCTGGTCATGCGATTGCATTGTGAAAGAAAAGGTGTGGAATGGATCAGAAAAAGTTGATCATGTAGCATGTCTTGGTGTGTACTGCAAGGTTCTGGAGTCATCAAAATCATAATAAATTTGGCCCAGTCTTGGTAAAGTAACAGGCACTGTACACAGAAAGATGTATATGGGACTACACAATTGGTGTCGGGGGTTACTTACCTTGATTTCCTTATCGCTCTTTGCCTATTACCCAGCCAGTATACAATTTCTACCAAAATTGTTTGACAAACGACATTAATCTTGAACATTCAGTGTAAGTTTTGTTTGATTCTGTTAGAATTCATTTTCTTTCTTTTTTACCAGAATTTAAGTTTTTCTTTAACTCTGTGTTGAAGTATAGGAGTTGGACACTCTTCTGTTACCGAAAAGTTGATTATGCGCTGTGAATAGCCACTTCTTGAATGGATTGAAAAACCGTTCTACCTGTATCCCTGGAGGCAGGGGATATACCGCACTTCGCCATTGATCGACCTGTGATCATCATGAACTTATCAAAGATCGTATCAAAAGAGTATCTGCCAGTTATCATGTTGCAGTCCTATTGTATCCAAAATGATTTACAACCCTTCCATTTTCGAGGCTCATTATCATTCCTTTTTCCCGTATTTCTTGTCTTTCTTCTCCGCCGCCGAAGCGGTTTAAGCGTCTACAAATTATCAGTGATAATTGATACCCACAAATATACACAGCCATTTTGAATACAATGCTGTGGGTATGCTACATATAGACTCTCGATCTTTTGTACAAAATTTGAAAGGGTAGTGATCATGTAATTGGGTAATAGCTGATCAATAATTTGTTTGCGAGTATCAGTTTTTATGACGAAGCTTACCTAGCAAAATTGGATGACAATTATCCCATATTTGTTTAATGAACCAAGGTCAGGATGATTGGATATTATTTTTCTCTGAATGTAATATTCTCGTCAGTATGTTTCATAATTACAGGTAAAGAAACATTTTCTGGAAGGGAATTAGGGAATAAGCCTCGTCAAAGGCCTGCATTATTGAAATTGAATCTTTGATACTAGGTCATTAGCTTCAAAATGTTGAGCAATTTTCAGTTATCGATTGTTTGTGAGCTACATCAATGTCAAATCATCAGAGTCAGATGAATTGAGCAACAACTGTAGTGTAACTTTAGAATGAACTGAACCCTACAATCACTGCATTACGGTTTACAATAATCTGTAGAAATATTCATGAGGCTGTAGATGTACATTAGACTATAAATTGGTATAAATGTGTATTAATTCTTTGTTTCCTCTTTTTCAGTTTCATCAGTGATTGTTTGTTGGCCTCTGAACCCCACAATTATGTCAAGTGGTTTTAATTATGATCATTAACTTTTCTGTTGCATGTTTGGACAATTGGTTCTGTGTTGGTAAAAACTCAATATTCATTCAAATATCAGCCGCAAGTTGTTCTGTAACCTGCTTCCCAATTTTCTCAGGTTGCCTCAGGATCAAATAGAAAGCCATTAGAGACTTCCAGGGATGTCTCTGGCATTGTCAAAGAACAGTAGACCTTTGGATCAACAAATGAACAAATGGCAGGAAATGAAGAGATAGAATTGAAGAAAGGCAGTAGTTAGCCCAGGGGTAGGAATCGGGTCCAATTAGCAGTGATTGCTTTGTAGACCTGTTGTGAACTTGGACTATAGTCTGTGGGAGAACATGCAGGTCTTGAGTTTGTCTGGTAATCGTTGGTTTGTTGATTGATCGTCCTGTTCCCTTTGTTGTGTTGAAGATTTCTTGGAGCAGTTTTTCCCATCACCTCCTGTGTTAAGGGTACAGAGCTAGCAGTTAATACAGGTTTCTCAGTATTTAAGCCTATGATAATTATCAAATAGTATAATAAATGTAACAGTTAAAGGGAAGATAGAAGTAAAAACATCGAACAGAGGAAAATGTACAGTAATTTATCAAAGTTTAATTAGAAATATGTTGCACATTTGCTGGAGACATTGCAATTACTATTTTTGGTGCTAACTTTGATTAAGAAGCAATGTAGAAATTGTTACTCAAAGAGGGATTGTAGGGGAATATGAGAAAGACACACAAAAGAAAAGCATTGTATCTTTTTTCATTGTACACATTTGGGAAAATGAGAAAAAGGGTTGTGAAGAAAACGAAATAGTGATGATATGGTGAACTTACACATGTAGGGTCAAGTTCTTTATGCCCCTGTATACCCTTTTGTATACTCAATACCCAATACCCTTTCAACATGTCACTTTTATCTATTACCCCATGGTATTGTAAAACCAATTTGAGCATGAGAATAGCTTTATGCTAACTATTACAAACTCTGATTTTCTTTTGGAGGGTTTTGGACATTGTCTAGGGAATGCTCCAAAGAGTTTTATGCGGCAACGTTAAAGTTCTGTAATTGTGTTTGCTGTCTGAAATTTAGATCTGACAGTTTTTGTAATGAGAGATCTTGGAAAGGTCCACTGCCTAGGCCGCTTTGGAAGGGCAGCGCTGGACGTGAGAGAGAGAGAGAGAAGGAAGAAATGAACTTGTGCCAGTGAAAATTCAGAATATTTGAAGTTTACATAGAATCCTAACAATTTCCACATGTTTGAAATTCTAACAGAGTTGAGAAACCAACAGTATACCTTTCAAGGCATATCTTTGACATTTTGACAAGGGGCTATATGTCGGTCAGCCAGTACGGTTTCCCACATCATATTCAATTAAAAAGAAATATAACTTAGATGTATGGGTATGTTATTTGTCTATCGATAATCCTGTTTTGGTGAGCTATGTTGTTGAATGAAAATTTATTGGCCATGGCATGTAACTATGCTAGACACTTTGATTATAATGAGCTCAATGTGTAGCAAGGAAATATAACAAGTTGAATTAATACTTTCATTAATGCAAAATTTTATTAGCAATATCATCGTTATTCAGGGACTCTTCGTTTCTTCAGGGGCACTGTTGAATTGTTTGCATTGGAATGGCGTCTCGCAGAGGTCAACTTGACCAGAGGTGACGGAGTGCTTGGACTTCCCCTCTGACCCCTACGCTTCCGAAAAGATTTACGAGCCCAATTTCTAGGACAAATTTCCAGTAATCATTTCTGCATTTTCCTCAACAATCCATCCTGCCATAAACTCACAAATCTAATTTTGATTTCAATCAACAGTTTTTTTTAGCAAACTCCACTCCAGAGTATTTCTTTCTAGATAAACAAAACCAAGCAGCTGAGTTTCGTAGGGCTGGACTTATAGCCCGTTCAGACTTCATCAAATTTGTTCGAAACGTTGTATAAAGAATCATCGTATTGTGAATGGGGTCATAAGACTGGATAAGAACATAGTATAATAAAGAAATGTCATGTGAAGAAACTAGTTTTAAAAGAGGTTGCTTAATGACAGCAGGCCACTCATCAGTGCATGCTCACGATAAGCCCCGCCCGGTTATACGATTTTTGCCAATATAGCGTTCAGACTAGAACCGGACCCTGATTCTTTGTCAAGATTTCATTCAAAAGGATGCTCAGACAAGTACTATATAACGTTTTGTAACTTTTGTTATACAAGGTTTTTAAATGATGTTTAAAGTAGAAAGAAATTTAATTACTTATCATACAGCTACATATAGGCCTATACAATTCTCGCGTTCGAAACGATGCTCAAACATGCGCTATATAACGTTTGTTAAACAACGTTTTTATATGACTTTTGTAGTAGAAAGAACATTGAATTACTTTAACATACAGCTACATGTAGGCCTATACAATTCTTGCATTTGAAACAATGCTCAAACATGCGCTTTACAATGTTTTGTTATACAGCGTTTTTATATGACGTTCGGAGTAGAAAGAACATTTGAATTACTTTAACATACAGCTACATGTATACAATTCTCTTCTAACTATACAATGAATTCTTGTAGTGTGAACATGGGGTAAGGGAGTAATTGCAAACAGTTTTGTGGTGTCCAAGCTAGTAAATCTGGTCATGGCCACTGGCTTTTTCAAATTTTCACCTCATCTGGAATTTATCTGCAAAACAGTATGGGATAAGTTACTCCTCGCTCCAACCCAAACAAGTCTTTTGGTATGAAAAGAGGACAAATTCAATATTTGGTGTAATGTGAAACCCTCAGCAATAGGTCTTGGAACTTTTAAGGTGTACATGTAGATGCCCCTGATTGAAAGACTTCATAAATGTAATTATGAATATAATTATGATTAAATATTGCATGGAGAGAAATGACATTGAATTAGTTAGAATGGGATTAACGCATATAACAGGATTATTGAAAAGTGTACTGTATGTATTGCTTTTAATATCATCAGATGTCTTTTTTTTGTTACAGGTTTAAAAGTGTTTGATGTCATTATAAGTGTATTTCTTTCATTGTTTTCTTTCTTTTGATTTGCAGGGTGAGATTCTGAGAATATCAGCGAATAAATGCTGTCCGGAGTGTGCCTCTGGAGCAGGATCGTGTGAATATCAGGGAGAAATAGTTGGGGTAAGTTACAGTCTGATCACCACCCCCTACCCCTACCCCTCCCCCTCTCCCTCTCCCTCTCCCTCTCCCTCTCCCTCTCCCTCTCCCTTTCCCTTTCCCTTTCCCTTTCCCTTTCCCTTTCCCTTTCCTCCCCTCCTCCTCTTGTTCTTCTCAAACTTCATCCAAATTTTCAGATTAAGATCCTGATTGATTGATCAATCAATAGATCAGAAGAGTGTTTTTTTTAGATTAGACAAGTGCTATGGACAGGTACTTATTGGATTTTAAAGGGGATGTCCACCTCAACATTTTAATCAATGAGACTTAATGCAGAAAATCAGAGAAATGAGTCAGGAATGGAATTAATTCACTGAGTTCATTCATCAGAAAGGGTTTCTAATATTTGTGTGACAGCTTTTAAACAAAAAGGAATTTTGTATACCAAGGGTAATTAAGAAAGAATACAGTGATGACATTGTTTAGATCAGGTAAGATTCTCTATACAAATTTAGAACAGGGAGATGCATTTGTTAAATATGGGGAAATTTGATTCTGCTTTCGATTTTCCCTGGTTAATATGATAGTATTATTGTCAAAGGTTAATTTCCTTCATGTGGTTTTCATGTTCAGAAAGTACTTTTTGGAATAATGCACAACTTCCAAACATGTAAGTTGTAAATCTGCCTTCTAACTACATGTAGGCAATTTCAATGCTCCGTCTACCCGCTTCAAGAGAAATGTAGCTATTTAAATGTCCATTGGTGGTGGGGGCAGAGAACAATTCAGTTCTGGAAAGTTCAAAGGGAGCCTTTGAAAATGATGAAAAATGAAACAATGTATGAAGTGCTCTTGGGGGATCTTAATTTCTGTATAGAAATCTGACATACGCCATAAAAAAGTCCTGGAGAAATAAGGTGTTTTGCTTGGTAGGAGGAGAAAGAGGAGGAAGAGGAGGGCAAGAGAGGAGGAGGAGGAGATGGAGATGAAGATGGAGAGGGAGGGCTTCTAAATTATATGACTTTTAACTTTTGTAAGAAGTACAACATGTAAAGAAAAACTCATTTCTGCCCCCCCCCCTCAATATTTTGACTTTTTCTTGTTATCCCCTAATTGGTATGATATATTTATCAAGAACATATTGACATGGTTGGCCTACTTTCAAAATAAAACCTGATTATATCCATATTTTTGCCTAGTTACAAACCTCTAGACAGTGAAATGGTTTATGTCCCAATCACATCATGTGACTACCCTTAGTACCCTCTCCTTATAAATCATCTTGGTTTGTTCCATAGCAACATAATCAAATCATTTCTTTCTCTGCCAAAAGAGAAAAGGAGAACTGAACAGTCTTTGTACCCCTGTTCCTCCACATGCTTGTAATTTGTGGATTCAATTCTAAGATATGAATCTCCTCCTATTGTAGCAAAAACCTACCTGGAATGCAATTGAGAATTGTATGTTTATATGGGTGACAATGGCGACCATTTTTACTCTCAAATGAGGTAGATTTTTTTTTGGGGGGAGGTATGTTTGGATTTAAAAACCTAATTGCTGTTTTCTTCTCATTATGTTTTCAGTATTTATTGATTTTAAACCATGAAAATAACTTTGCCCGCAAGCAAATGATAGCAAACGTGAGTGGGGTGATCTAATTAGGAATATGGTATGTTACAACTTCATTCAAACAACGAACAAGAGAGAGAGAGAGAGAGAGAGAGAGAATCAGGGAGACAGACAGACAGAGAAAAAGAAAGAAAGAGACAGAGAAAATTGGAAGGGAAAAAAGAGGGGGAGATGAAAGGGAGGAAGAGAAGGAGGGAGAGATGATTTAATATTTCTTGAAATTTACCCTTACCCCTAGAAATAATTTCATTTGATATATTCAATTTTGTTGAGGCCTCTCTCAAGATTTTTTGATCCAAACATATTAAACTCATCACAGCTGACTACACCCAATTCTGTTCTTTCTAACAATATTATTCCTGCCCATATGGTCGCATCACCCTAGGCTAACCAATATGATGGCAAGATAATTGTATACTCATAGGCCTATTTATAGCATGTCACCAAGAGAAATTCAATTTCTGATGACAAGTCTTGTGCCCTGAACAAGTAGGGCTATTGGGTCAAAATATGACTTGGTAAGTGAACTTGTCAAAGCAAGACAGGTCCACTTTAAAAAAAAAATCTGCCTGGTTTGGGTAGTAAAGATGGATGATCAGGTGGGCCATGTTTCTCTTTTTAGATTCGCTTTATAAGTTTATAGGTTTAATGGAACTTTTTCTGTCGTACCTATTATATGGGGCATACTAATTAATGCTCATTCCCTGTCCAAGTATTTTTGGCAAAAATATTGGGCTTAGCCTTCATAATAGTACAGCTCATTATGAGCAAAAGTTTAAGGGAAAAGGTTCATTTTCTTTTGTTTGGACTGTTCTCTCTGTATATGTGTGTCTTTCTTATTTCATTTTCTTGTATTCTTATGCTTTCTCTATCTCTGTCTTGATATGGTACACTCTGACTCTTGTTTTCTGTCTTAATTGTTCTCTTAATTTCCCCTTTTCATCTTCATCATTCTATACCCCACTCTTATATCTCTCTTTCTATCTTCCTCTGTCCTCCTCTATTTCTCTCTGCCTCCTTGTTTTTTTGTTCTCTGTTCTTTTTCCTCCTTCCTCTTCTCTCTCTCTCTCTCTCTCTCTCTCTCTCTCTCTCTCTCTCTCTCTGTCTCTCAGTATGTCTGTCTCTCTC
Organism: Strongylocentrotus purpuratus; assembly: GCF_000002235.5. NCBI lineage: Eukaryota > Metazoa > Echinodermata > Echinoidea > Camarodonta > Strongylocentrotidae > Strongylocentrotus > Strongylocentrotus purpuratus. The sequence goes on from NW_022145595.1 coordinate 18,896,163, forward strand.
CCTCCCTCCCTCTATCTCTTTCTGTGTTTGTAGATACCTGTCAAGTCTATGAATAGTCTCTCTTGTCCCTCCTGGTAGCTAGTAACCTCACTGTTGATTTAGCTCCATCATGAGATATGTTTTCATATTTGATTTGACCAAATCCTCTTTTTAGCCTCCCAACTGTAGGGCAAGCCATAGGCTTCCCTTATACTATACCATATATCCCCCTTCTTCTTCTGGTAATCATACTGTTGTTCTAGCTCCATCATGAGATATGTTTTTCCTATTTGGTTTGACCAAATCCTCTTTTTAGCCACCCGACTGTAGGGTAAGCCATAGGCTACTTCTATGTTTTCTCTTCTTCTTACGGTAATCATACTGTTGTTCTAGCTCTAAAGTGAGATATGTTTTCATATTTTATTTGACCAAATCCTCTTTTTAGCCACTCAACTGTAGGGTAAGCCATAGGCTACTTTTATATATACCATATTTTGGTGTTTTCCTCTTGCTCATCTGGCAATGGTATTGTTGATCTAGCTCTATAGTGAGATACGTTTTCATATTTGATTTGACCAAATCCTCTACTGGCCTTCCAACTTTAAGATAAGCTTCAACCTCTCTTTCTACCTTAACATTTTTATGGTATGCTACTCTGCTTTTTCCCATGCTGGTGATCACATTGTTGATTCAGCTCCATGACGAGATAGATATGTTTTCATATCTTTATTTGACCAAGTGCTGGTTCGGGGCTCCTGTCAATGTTGTTAGCTCCTGTTTTCAGAGTTTGTTAATGCTAGTCAAACCAAAGTTGCTCAGAATTTTGTCAGTTCTGGGAATGTGTAACATTCACAAAAATTCATGAAAGAAGAAGAAGAATTGATTCTTTCTAACTAGTCATAATAAGATTATAAAACACATCAAATTATATTCAGGTGCTTACAGATACCATACATAATATATGGGCTTTAAAGCTAAAGTGTTACGTCAAAAGTGAATGATTACAAAGCATTTTCTAAGCGGGGGTTCTTGTTTCAATTCAAGCACAAATGATTGAAAGAGAGCAGGAGAGAAAATGACATTCATGACAACATCAAAGTCAAGCAGAGGGTATAAAGCAGAGCTCCCCCCCCCAACCCCCCCACTCCGGGGTCGAAGGGACCACATTGTTCCCCAAATCTCTGGTAACTGAGTACTTTTCACGCAACAAAGTCCGGCCCATATTACACAAAAATCTGGCTCGTATTGACTTTATGCACCAGAGATAGGGGGTGTTTTCAAAAGGAGGGAACATGCATACGCGTACCCTGAATAACACTGAGTGGGGGGGGGGGGGGGCGTGGCAGAGCTACTTTAAGAGTTTGCATTTTTAGAATGGCCATGGCCATGAAGTCAAGTATGTAAGGCTGCGTTCATGCTTAAATTTTGAAGGCAGAATGAGCGATCTGAAACGCTCATTGTAAACGCTCATCGTGATCGCAGTTCCACGATGTAGTGTTCATGCTTACTTCTCCAGGCAATTCTCCTTGGGTGGCCTTCAGCTGGATTCGCAAACCTGTGTGCGCATGCTACGTAGACCCACTAGAGGTCAGTGCGTTGACCCCATTTAAACGCGTTTACAAATTGTAAACGCATCTTTTTGTGAGTTTACGATCGGCGATCGTGATCGCCGTTTTTCGGTGATTCTACAAAAGTGAGCATGAACGCAAGCGTGTTTTAAACTAAACGTGTAACAGATGCCTGATTCTGGCCGTCAAAATCAAGCATGAACGCGCCCTAAGAGGGCCAAGGAAGAAAGATCAGCTAAATGTTGATGAACCATGGAAGAAGAGTATCAATTCTTTCCAGATGTCACCATACTATTACTAACATTCTTTTTTTTTTCTTCTAGTCATTTCAAGTTGGTGTTGATCATATTTGGAAACAATCTATTGAAATAAAATTGCTATGTTCATGTAGGAATAGTTGTTGCTGATCAGATTGGGAAAGTTGCATTTTAGATAGAGTGACTGAATAGTATCTTTGTTTATTTGTTCAGGTCCATATTATGATTTGAATCCCAATTTCTAGTGCAGTGCCTACACTTCTTGATCTCTCTTTTCTGACTTGTCTTTTTTGCTCTAATATATTCTTTATCTTTAACCCCCAATATTCTCTTGATTTTGTGTATTCTACATTCCCCTTGTACCGTTTTCAACCAAATCAACAATTGGAAGTGGTACTATATGTTTTTTCTTTTCTTTTTACTCTCATTGAAGCCTGCATGTAATTATCAAAGGTGCCATCAACATGCTTAAAATGCTTTATAACATTTTTCTGAAATATAAAAAATACATAGCAATAAGAAGTAATTATTTTCCTTTTCCCTTTCTCTTATTGCAGCATAATTCTCAGTGGAGCCCATCGCCTTGTTCAACATGCTACTGTATAAGTGGTCAGGTGACGTGTCGGAACCAAACCTGTCCCAGCATGCAGTGCAGAGCGGGTGAGGTGTTATACCAATCCGAGGGAGAGTGCTGTCCCAGCTGTATTAGATCAGGAAGTATGTTTTAGATGTTGGTGTTATTTTCTGTAAACTGGTATATTTTCATAATTATATGAGCACAACAACTATTTTCATTATCATCATTTTTATCATCATCTTCATCATCACAATCATTACCATCATCTTCATCATCAAAATCGTTATCATCATCATCACCATCATTGTCATCTTCATCTTTTTCATCACATTCATTGTCATCACCCTAATCGCCATCGTCATCATCATTACAACAATCATTGTCATTATCATCATCATAAACATCATCTTGATGATCGTCATCTCAATTATTTTCATCATCATTATTTTTGTCAGCACCATTATCTTCTTTATGATCAAGATCACCATCTTTGCTATCTTCATCGTCATTATCAACATCATCACCAGTACCACCACCACCTCCACCACCACCACCATCTCAATCATCGTTATCATCATCTTCATCATCAAAATTGTTATCATCACCATCATTGTCATCTTCATCTTTATCATCAAATTCATTGTCATCACCATCACCATCATCGTCATCATTATTACAACAATCATTGTCATTATCATCATCATAAACATCATCTTGATGATCATTATCTTCTTCATGATCATGATCACCATCTTTGCTATCATCATCATCGTCATCATCATCATCGTCGTAGTCATCATTATTCATCAATAATTTTTATCTTCAAAACAATAATTGTCATAATTTAAAATCACCACCACCACTACCATCCACTTCATCACCAACTTACAGGCGTTATCATTATCATCATTAGAAGTCTTGATCATTTTATCACCTTCGTAATCCTCATCATCTTCAACATTTTCAATTTGTAAAATGTATTTGTCATTGAAAATTGAAATTTAAGTGTAATATTGTACTAGTAGCATATAAAAGTGCATGAAATCAAACATGTAAAATCATATTGACTGGTATCATTTCTCACCCCTTTTGCAGGAACCTGTACTGATAGAGGGGTCAGCTATCATGACGGGGAACAGTGGTCACCAGTCAAATGTGCAAAGTGTGCATGTAATAATGGCCAGTCACAGTGCTACGTAGCAGATTGCCCAACATTAACTTGTTCTCAGGTAATTGTATATTCCAAATATTATTGTTTTTTTCTGGTGAAAAAAAGAGGGAGTAATGGTTTTAGGGTATGTTTGTGCTTTTAAAGAGTAGCAGTTCAAAACTTCCTAGTATTGTTACATGGAGAAGTTTCAACAGTTTTCTTCGTAAATGTACCCTGCAAGCCTACTGTGACTTGCTCCCATTTTTTCAATCTCAACTAGCTCTGCCATACCATTCTTTTTTCTTTTTCTGACCTTTTTGTATCAGTGTTGTAAGCAAGATGACACAATAACAGTTCTGCGAAGAGTTGTAATTTAACTTCATCATTTCTTGATATGTTGAACCTTTCAAACAAAATAACTTCTTGATTATTCCGAAAGAACACCATATTAAAAGCCACTTCATTTTGTCAAAGTACTAAATCATCAGACTTTTCTACAAAATTACATAGTGTTACAGAGAGCATATATTTCAAAATATTAGAAATTCACCCGTAAGAATAAATAATACAGATAAATCAAGATTAATAAGTTTGTTTTATTTACAAAGGGTATCTTTATTAGTATGAATAGTGCTCTTCTGGAAATCCCTGCATTGCAATATTATTATTCCCAGCATTGCTAGGTACCCATTTAATAAACCTGGGTCAAGAGGGACAACTGTAGGGAAAACGCCTTGTCCAAGGATGCAACCCCTTCACTAGGATCAAACCCAGGACCTCTGGTATGAGAGTCAAGAGCCTCTGCGATATCATCTTTGTTATTATTGTCTGAATCTTAGGAATAATATGATGAAACTTCTTTTTGTTTTCTCTCTGTCTGTCTGTCTGTCTACCCCCTCCAGGATGAAGAAGCAGTAGTCTCAGAAGGGAAGTGCTGTCCAGAGTGTGTGGGGCGATCATGTGTAGTAGATGGGGCTGTCTATCAGGTAGGTTATGAAAGTATATCAGGTGTTCTGTAAAATCTCTGATTGAAGTAAGAGGCAAGCGACGATCAACCCTTAACATATACAGCGAACAACTGAATTATTTATACCCTTATTAATTTTTGCACATATGAAATTAAGTTGATAAAATGATTATTGTTAAATGATTATTGTTTTTTTTTTTTTTTTTTTAGAATGTGACAAATTAAAGCTTAAATCTAACAGTATTCAACAAAGGCCCTAATTCAACCCATCCACCTTTCATTCTTGAGTTACAAAAAATACAAAAACGAATCAAATTTGTAAGGGTTTGGTGTGAATAATTTAGTTGTTAATCGTATAACAGTGAGATGCTATATTAAAAGAAGAATCAATCTTAAAATATAGTAGTGATGCAAGCACCAGAAAAACTTGCATAGCGAGGTGCCTCTTTTTGTTGTTGCCTGAATTAAATTATTGATCACTGTTTGTCGCCAAATTTTTCACTTTTATTGATATTCCATGATTTTAATTGTTTTTCACCCCTCTCTCTATCTCTCTCTCTCTCTCTCTCTGTCTCTCTTTCTCTCCCTCTTTCATTCTCTTCTACCAATCTAGGATGGTGCATCATGGAAGAGCGGGGTGTGTACCCACTGCCTCTGTAAAAGCGGTTCAGTCAGCTGTGTAGATGAGACTTGTGTGGACAACCTTCCCTGTGCACCTGTAAGTAGATCGAGGTCTCTCATTAATTAATCCATGAACTAAATTAATCTTCATTGATGAAGTCGTTAAATAGATTAGTGCTTTGAAATGTCATTGTATTTTCAAGGAGGCTCATAAAAACCTTTTTTAATTCCACTTTGTCAGCCTATTAGTAAATTAATGATGAAATTTATTAGAAATACTAATGTCATAATGTCCAATGGGTTTTTTCTAAATCGAAATATTGTTCCCAAATATATTTTTCAAAGGAATAGAAGTCAATATTAAAAGCATATGCATCTGTTTCAGTGGAAAGGATGTGACTTCACTGTGTTATTCCTTTCAAGAAATATAATAAAGTATTGGGAAATTCCCCAAGCAATTAATCAACCTGTACCTGGCCAAGAGTTGATCTGCGCTATCAGCTGTACCGTTATCATCCAGCAATGTAAAGAAACGTAAACAAAGTCCTAGGAACTCCCTTTCTCCGTAAACACGCACATGTAACCAGCCCTGTGACAGGTGCGAATTTACATCCATGCGGTCAGAAGAAATAAAATACTTCCAAATTTAATAGCCTGAACTATTAAGCTATCAATTTTACCATCTTTTTCAAGCAATTAGAGTACAAATTATTACTGAACTCTCTAAGTCTGTATGTAACATCGTTAGTAACAGGTGCCAAGTTTAAATCATGAGTGGAAAGGATATAGAATGTTTCCAAACCGAACGGAGGCCCTGCCCAAATCGATATCCATGCCGTGACTGCCTATAACTCCCCATTTCCTGCGTATGTATCATAATACACGAATTGCAGCATGTTATGTTTTTATTTTCCTTTATTTTTCTGAAGCCTGTTTGTTTCCCAGCCAGAAAAGGTAGAGGCCCAAGTATTATGGCATAATATGACAAAATGATTGAAGAATAACAATAACACATATACATGTAATTACCTGATTCAATGATTTGTCTCTAAGACCCTATTTTCCCAAGCCTTCCCAAAGATCACTCCATGGGGACAATTTGTTTTCAAGCTGTATTCAACGTCTTCCACTTTAACTGAATTCCTTAGTTAGATACTGAACCCAGCACTTTGCTTACCTGAACTCTAAAACTAACCTCAACCCTAAGCCCGACCCTAACCCTAACCTTAACCCTACATTTTGTGTATTAATTTTAGAGCAAATGTTTGATCATCTCTTCAGCAGGTCCCAGTTGTGCCTTTCATTCGTCCATACATGTATGTGAAAGCACTTTTTATATTGAAGACCGACCCGAGCAAAAGTGATCTCATTTTATGAGTTAGAGTGAAATTCTTCTTATTTGATGACTATGAATAAGAACACAAACCAAAATGCATTTATCTTTATTTTATTATTTACCATATTTGTCTTGTAAAGAGTTGCGATGGATCCAAATCAATCGCAAATCCTATAATCAATCGCAAGTTTGCAGTCTGCCATCTCTTATGTACATAGTTGTAATTGATATCAATTGCAAATAAGTTGCGATTGATATCAACTCTTTATAAGACGGGGCTATCACCTATTACCTTTTTAATTTGTATTTATTTTCAGGGAGAGAAAAGGATACGAAGAGATGTGCAGTGCTGTTCAGAATGTGTATCAACAGAAGGTAAACAAAATATACTGGGAAAAGACAACAATATATGGGGGCTGAGGAGGATTTGCACCAATAAATGTATTTAAATAATTTTTGTGAGTGGGTTCTAGCCCAGTTGAGCTTGTTCATAGATTTCAAAGATATGATTATGTTTTTCCTGGACTGATTAAACCTGATCTTTCAAAAATCATCAATAGTGAAGTGAATTCCTAGCTCTTTTGTGTTCTTCTTTTGAGCCATGCACTTGAAGCATGACATTTTAAGAGGATTTATGCAGATGCGATTTTTAGACAACATTTCTATGATTTGATGTTGTTTCTAACTTTTGAATAAAAAATATTTATACTATGTCCCTATAAAAGTATGGGATTAATGTGTGGTCTAATGAGATTTATTTGGAGATACACGTACAATAATACAGCTAGCTTACCTCGTTCCTTCAAATATACATATACATGTTCCAAGTAAATGTAAAACCAACTATATGATATAATACATGAATTTGAACGATTTTGAGTATTGAAACGCAATAAAATTTCATGTTCAAACTTTAGCATATTTTGTTCTTATTCACCTTATGTCACCATACTTGTCAGATTCAATTTCAAAATATGAAATTGAGAGAAAAAAGTCAATCAATCTCTCTGCTGATTAAACAAAATGGAAAAAAAGCTAAAACGACACCATTGACCTTTGACCTCTGATCTTTACGCAGCTACCTGCGAGGCTGATGGAGTACGGTGGTATACAGGTGACATGTGGAATGTTACGGACTGCGAGTTCTGTTTCTGCCAAGAGGGTCTGATAGCCTGCTATCCAGCAGAATGTGCCAGGACGGAATGCAGAGAGGTAGGTTCAGTAGTAATTACGATTTTACTGTAGTTAGTGTAGATTAGTTTAAGAGCAATAACATATTTTGTGATGTTTGATAACAATAAGTATTGTATGATGGTGATGGTCAGGTAAATGTGGTTTGAAAGAAATCTTCTCATCCTGACGACGGATAGTCACTGAGTCACGGAGAGCCACTTCTACCATCCATCCATCCTCTTCAACCAGCGCTATGGTTCTCCTTAGAACTATCAGCTAAGAAAGATAACCAAAAGTCTTTTTCAAGACTACACCAACAATCTTTTTCAAGACTACACCAACAGTCCTTTTCAGGACTACACACACTCAAGAAAGAAAGATTACCAAGAGTCCTTTTCAGGACTCCCCAATCCTCCCCCTCTCTCTGGTGCGACAGCAAGCCTACTGTACTTCTCATAATATTTGTATATTTGAGATACATGTACACGAACATTATGAGAGCAATTCTTTTATTTTCAGAATGAAAAGAGTAAGAAAGCTCAAAACAATTTTTGCTGTTGCCAGTACTTACCTGTCTCTTCAAATTGCTTGAATTTTAAATTGAAATGACTCACCATGAGGAATATAATGCAGAAGGGTAGGGGGAAAAAGCAAGGAGATACCACACAATTACAAAGAGAGCTTTATTCGGGATCATCTTTTCTGATGAATGAATTGATTGAACATAATGTAATGATTATACTCCCATGTAACAAATCTCTTTGAAAGCATGTGGTCATAGATCATTTAATCATTTGATCATATCATCGTAAAAGCCATCGGTAATGATCTGTTAGGGATCCCATTCACCAGACAAGTGCTGTAGGGCGAATCAGAGATGTATTGTTGTCGTCCGTATTCACAAACTTCTGTCTATTACTCACTCAATGACATTTTTGTAACAGACTGTTCTTTTCCTCTTCCTGGAGTGCCTGCTGGGGGGGAAGAGAGTGACAGAAGACAGACAGAAAGGGATGATAGAGAGATGGTTTGGAGGGAGAGAAGTAGAGAAGGAGAGAGAGAGAGAGACTTAGAGAGACTGAAAGAGGGAGAGAGAGGGGGATAGCTAATAAAGATGGGCATGGAGATAGTGAGGTGATAGGACAAAGAGAAGGAAAAAAGACAGAGGGATAGAAGAAAAGATAGAGGGCTAGAAGTAAAGAAGAAATACATATAGGAAATTTATAGATAGAAAAGGAAAGGATATATAAAGAGCAAATACTTATGTATGAGCAGAGAGTAAGAGGTGGAGAATGGGGAAGAGAGGGATAGGGCAGAAAGATGAATAAATCAAATATATGCTATGTATGGAAGGAGAAGAGAGAGAGAGAGGGAGAGAGAGAAGGGGGGGGGGGGTAAGATAGAGATTGATAGAAAAGAACAGGAATTATGATAAAGGGAAACAGAGGGCAGGAGATAAAGAGAAAAAAAGAGAATAGGGGTAACAGAGAGAGAGAGAGAGAGAGAGATTAAGATGGAGATTGATAGAGAAGAACAAGAATTATGATAGAGGGTAACACAGGGCAGGAGATAAAGAGGAAAGAGAGAACAGAGAGAGAGAGAATGGGGTAACAGAGAGAGAGAGAGAGAGAGAGAGAGAAAACCGTGGAGACTAGCCAACAAGATGATTCATTGAGAAACAAAACAGTTTCAACATGTCCTGCAAATTACAAATGGCCTTTTATTGAAAACTTCCTCAATATTTCCCATCATGAAAGGATCGTATTTTCGTTCAGAAGTCTTTTTGTAGCTGGCTTGATGCATGGTTACCCAGTATAAATAGCAGTCTTCACGAAGCTTCAAAAATCTTTGTCTAAATCAGCAAGAAATGATGAATCGGTGGGAATGACTCAGCACTGTGGTCAAGATATCTTGTGATTGCGGGGGAAACTAGATCATCTATCTACTATAACTTTATAAACTTTAATACATGTGTGCCTGTTATTTCGCATGCTACCCTTTTGAACTTGAAATTAGTGTGCATTGCTCACTCTTATTGTACCATGAGCATATATTGTGAAAGTTATTTTGCACTGATCATTATATTTCTTTATCTCTTATTATGAAGTAGAGAAGAATATTATTGTGAAACCTGTAGTTCACATTGTATGAGGGACCAGTTTTAAGTAAAAAAAACTTTGCTTTAGTGAGATTATTTTTGACTAGGAAGCCACTTCTAATTGATTCATGCAGTACATCAAACCAGATTAAAATATTTACTGTTCTATTTCTCAATCAATGGTCGATCTTTAAAGTGTAAGATTACTCAATACAGTCTTCCCCGGAAACAGTATGGTTCATCTTTTGTGGTTCCAACGTCATACATTTTGATCATGAAACACATCTAATACATGCATCTTTCGATGGTCTTTCTATTAGCACCTTTAATCACTCAGAGTTGAATAGTTTGAGGGAATATTACTTGTCTTAACATGGAAATAGCACTGAGTCATTGAATTATCAAAAACATCATATTTCCTTACCTGCTCTGACGTAATTGTGGAAGCCCCTTTAAATGAAGTTTCCGTAAAGTCACATGATTTTGACATCACTTCTCAGACGAGGATTCCCCTGAGCTTAATCTAATTTCCCTTGCGATTTTTACTGCCTCATATTTGCTTGATGAATCAAAACATTTGTACAGGGGGAAAAATGGTAATGTTACGTAGGAAGGAATGAGTCTCCCCTCCCCCCCCCCCCATATGCTAATAATTAAATGCATCAACGTCTGAATTGCATTTTGATGTTTTCATAATTTTATTTGTGTCTGTTTACCTGTGGTTTGGGGGTTACTATGGCGAGTAGGCCTCAATGATTGAAAGAAAACGGTGTGTAGACCCAAATGTAAATTGTTTATTTTACCCATTAAGAATGAAAATATATACAACTTGGAATATGATTTTCCTGGAACAGTGATCTGTAAATACAATTAATAACTAAATTATTCATACCCCTTTGTAAATTTTCTATCAACTTGTACAATTTATCATAAAATGCAATTTCAATTCTTTTAAATAATCAAAATACCTCCACAATTTTAATCCAGACTATTTTCTTTTGCCGCTCTTCTTTAACAGGGTGAGACGTTACTACACAAGCAAGGCCGATGCTGCCCAGAATGCCACATATCACAGGGATACTGCATACATAATAGGATAACATATTCAGTGAGTTTTAAACATTAATTAAAAAAATTGTTTAGTGTACCAGCTTAGTTAAATGTGCATATATGTGGTGGTAACGAATATAATGCTTCTGATGATATTGATAGTAGTGATGATGATTAGGAGGAGGAGCATGGGGAGGAGGAGGAGCAGAAGGAGAAGAGGAGAAGGATGGAAGAAGAGCAGGAGAGGGGAAATGAGAAAGAGGAATGATGAAGACGATGATGATGACGACGACGCCGACGACGATGATGATAATATTAGATGATGATGATGATGATGATGATGATGATGGCGATTATGATGATGATAAGGATGAGAGTGGTGGTAGTGGTGGTGATGATGAAGCTAATGATGAAGATGAGGTTATCGATGATGATGAATATAATAATGGTGATGATGATTGCAATGATGATAATTATAAATATAATGATGATGATAATGATAAATGCAATGATGGTAAAGATACTAATGATGGTGAAGATACTAATGATGGTGAAGATACTTATGATGGTGATCATAATGATTGCTGTAATAATCCATAAATAAACATTGTCATGTCACTCCCAACTATTTCAACCTCCCCCTTTTCACCGATTCCACCTGTCCTCCCTTCTCTAACAGGCTGATGAAACCTGGCAGCCTGATCCTTGCAGGACGTGTAACTGTATGGATGGGGCAGCCAGCTGCTTCAGGGTCGACTGCCCACCTTGCCCCGTCGGGACGGTGCCTCAGACCAACCCCCAGACGTGTTGCCCTCAGTGTGTTGTAGGTAAGAGCAAACATCCACTTGCCCCACTTGCCCCAGAGAGGCAAACGAAGTCGGCAATGCAAATCATAACTACACTGTATTTAGCTTTGAATTCTAAAGTAATAGGTGAAAGTGAACTAAGTATTGATGACAATTCATTGTCTTTGTTAATTATATTGTATTTTAACTAGTATTATTAGAAACAATTGTGAAAGAAATATGATATGTTTTTAATTGTAAATTGTCATGCAATTCAGCCCAGGCTGCAAAATGATGATATTAATAAACTGAACTGAAGTGTACATGTATCTCTGTAAGCGATTTGTACGGTATGAAATATGTTGTGTATGTCTTAATAACCAGCAATCAAAATTTTGGACTGTGTTTTATCAATTCATGCCGTTCCATCGGGACCAAAAAATAAGAAGTATTTTCACACCAGAAATTGATAATAATGATGATGGTAAAAAGTATAATGCTATAATATGTCTTGATGTATCAGCTACACATAAATGTAGGACAATTTATATAATTTGATATGGTTTAAAGTGACGATATTTACACCAAAGGTCCACTGATTGTATTTCTCCAATTACCTGTTTGCAGTGCAATGTCCTTTAGAATGTATGTCTTGTGATGGCACCGGCTGTACGTCATGTCGTCAGGGAAGACTTTTACAAGAGGGTCAGTGCGAGACGTCCTGTAGACCGGGCTACTTCAAGGCCTCTGAGACAGAATGCCAAGGTGAGAGGTCAAAAGGTTTAATAGGGGTCAATTTAAAACTCTAGAAATTCAGTCTACAGTTTTGTGTGCAGCCAATTTTTTTTTTTTAATTTGGTTTGTAATTTCAAATAGGATTACAGCCTGTAGACCAGGCTACTTCAAAGCATCAGAGACAGAGTGCGAAGGTGAGAGTTCAAGGGGTTAGGGATCGATTGGTGACTTTGGAAAGTCAGTCTACAGTTTGGTGGGCAGCCCAAAACAAAAAATTTATAAATTGTTGTTATTATTTCTAATTGGGTTATGGCCAGTAGACCTGGCTACTTAGCCTTGGCCTTGGATAAAGGGTGTGAAGGTGAGAGGTCAAGGGGTTAAGGGTCAATTTCAAAGTATTGCATTGTGGTTATAAAACTTATATGCAAAATCAGGCTTTTGAGAGTTTGGGTCAATGGCAAACCAGAATTTTAAAAAACATGCATAAATTTTTCTGGATTGGTATTTAGAAGTGAATATCACATAAACCCCTTTCTTCTTTCATTTCTCTTTGTAGTCTGCCACGAGAGTTGTTCCATGTGCTCCGGGGGAACCGAATACCACTGCACTGCATGCAGGGAAGGCGATCTGCTCAAGTGGGGACGCTGTGTCAGCGACTGCGGACCGAGCTTCTTCCAGTTTGATACGACATGTCAAGGTATTTAAAGCCCCGCTGTACTACTTGTAGCTACTTGCTCCCTCTATATAGGAAACGGTGCATAATCAGTGACCACTGGTCCCCCATGATCCTCTTTTCCTTATGTTAATTGAGAGCTGAGTTGATGAGATAACCACTTGAACAGTGACCTTGCACGTTGGTCTAATCCCTCCTTTAAACTAGTACAGATAAGCTTAAATGAATGTTAATATTGAAAAAATCACAATCTGCCTTCTACTTATAATACATGTACATGGTAATGCTGTTGCTTCATTAACTGTACATGCATTCAAAGAAGTGTATTATAAAAAGAAAACAATACACACAATAACAACAACAACAACTATAAAAACTACAAACCCAAATGAGTTAATGAGATAAGTAAATTTAATAATATCAAAACACTTTTTTTTTAAATTTCTGCCTTATTGCTTCATTTCGATAATGTTTTGCATTAGCAACTTTCCAGCTCAGGCGACTAAAACGTTATGAATATTAAACAGAACTGGCAGGAAAATTGTTGGGAATTTATATATAGGGTTATATTTTTATGTATAGGTTCATTGATTGCTAAATGTGCGTGTATGCTAAGAGTTATTTCTCTGATGAAATGTGACATATCACTGCTGGAAAATGTTATTTTACATTTAGAAAGGGTGTATGTCTGAAGGTTTTAAAGCAAAACATTGTCTACAGACGTACATGTAAATACACTTAAGCTCTTGGCCCTATCCAATGTTGCCAAAAACCTTTAATTGGTGTGGGGATTAATGAGTTTATCTAAAGTGGACATCGGTAGAACAATTATATACTACTCGATTTGTAGAAGTCAGTCCCCTACGTATTAGCTGATTTATGGAGTATTTGATTCAATTAATTAGTGTCTCACGCGGGCCAGGATTAGGGCGATGATCTGATGTAGACGAAAACAAGTTGGAAATGAGAGTCTAGGCCTGTTTTCATCAGCTCGAGATTGCCAAATAGCCCGCTATTTCTGATTTGGGAAATAATCCTGAAGTTACAAATCGCGTCTTCATCGGCTCGAAACTTGAAACTCGGGTTCGAGAAATTAGCTCAAGTTATTTTGCTCAGAGTTCGTGCAAAGTGCGAGTCTTCAGGCTGGTGAAGATGCACCGGACAAATAGCGTGATATTTTGCAAACTAGCCCAAGATATCTTGGGATGATTATCGCGACTAAATATCCCGCTAATTGCAACTTTTGGCTGATGAAGATGCAAACTAACTGGATAATTTGTGATCGGGATAGTTGAAATAGCTGGATATTTGGCAATCTGAAGCTGATGAAGACAGGCCTAATGAGAGTCTAGCTGGGACAGGAGAAGGGGTTGTTTTGACTGGGTCTAGGGTGTTTCGTGGTGTGATGGGAGGGACAGAGGAAGTCTGTGATTTTGTTAGAGTAAATAAAGAGAAAGGGGGAGAGGGGGTGGATGGATATTTGGAAGAGGATAGTAGACAGACAGATGCAGGGACAAGGAGATACAGGCAGGAAAAAAAAGAGTTGATTCTGAAGCAAAAGAGAGAGAGCAAGGTAGAGAGAGAGAGAGAGAGAGAGAGAGAGTAAGCAAGCAAGCAAATGAGAAAACAGAAATTTTTGCTTTAATGTTGTTGGAAGAAGGAGGTTGTACCGTTAACAGACAGACTTGAATGGAGAGACAGAGAGAGAAAGAGACAGACCGACAGACAGACGGACAGACAGACAGACTGACTGACTGACTGACTGACTGACTGACTGACTGACTGACTGACTGACTGACTGACAGAAAAATAAGTCAGGAACAGATAGACAAACGTACAGAAAAGTCAAATAGACTATGAGAATAAATGGAGAGAAAGAGATTTAAGGCAAAAAGAAGAAGAAGTAGGAGATGTGTAATAGAGAAAGAGACAACAAAGGATTAGGGTCAAAAGAAGCGTGAGAAAGTGAAGATGGAGAAGGAGACGAGAAGATAACAGATAGAGGTAGAAATGGAAGAAGGAAGAGAAAATACAGAGAAGAGTAACCCACTTGCCACCTACGCGTAACTTACAAAGCATAAAGAAGGAAGGGGATTTCAGGGGTGTGTGTGTCAAGCTTACTGGTGATAAAGAAATTGAAGCATCTTCATGAAAACAATCTTGACATTCAGTTTGACAGTGATTGACAGGGCGGGATATTTTGATAAAGATTCCAGACCCATAGCTTTGCAGGATCACCTGGATGCTTTTGTGTCTCAATCCTGCGCTAAGGATTCCAATTACAAGTGTAATCCACCCTTTTCCAGCAAGTTTCAAGTTCTCTGTTACCACTCTCGATGGCGGTGTACATGTTTTTGCTCTTATTCTCATATTCATCTCTCTGCTTCCTCATCTTGCTTTCTTTTCTTTCTTTTTTACCTCAACTCTTCTGTCTTGCTTGTTCTCCCTTTCTCTTTCTGTCTCTCTGTTTTCCATCTTTGAGACTTTGAGACTCCACTTCTCTCTCTTACCATCCTTTGACTTTTTCTTCCTCCTAAATACTATTTAAACAAAGAATCTTATCACTGAAGGGGGGTGTTTCACAAAGATCCTAAGTTGAACTTAACTCTGAGATGGACTTAAAAACTATGGAGAGCCATTTGTAGCCTTAGGATAAAATATAATCAAAAGTGAAAACTGAAGTATTTTAGACTTTTCATAAATTCCACATCAAGAACATGAAATCTCCATGAAATTTGAAACAACATTTTATAATAATAATAATAATAATAATGGGGTCTTGTATAGCGCTCATGCCAGTCAGATTTGACCCTCCTGGCGCTCCCGATTATGCCTTTTAAAATAATTTTTACAAAATAATTTTAAAGATGCTAACGGCTTACCATAATGTTTAAGTCCAACCTAGAGATAAGTTCAACTTACAATCTTTGTGAAACACCCTCCTGAATCTGTTTCTCCATATTACCACTTATTTATTCATTTATTTGAAAGTACACTAACATCACAATAACTATTTCCCAGACTCTTTTATTTCCTAGTCTATGAAGGTTACTCCCTGATATGGAATTTAGATTATGTTGCTACAATGTGGGATGACACCCACATGTGGTATGTGTGGTTATATGGTTACATTTGTCTTTTGAATCGTCGACATTCAGTCTCTCCTATATCCTGTCAAAAACTCAAAATAGTAGAAAAGAATCCCACTCATGCCGCTGCTAATCTATTTATTGTCTTAGCGTATGTCCCATGACTTTGAACTTGTACCTTGTGTACTTTTTTGGAATCAGGGGCAACTATAGGACAATTTGAGGGGTTTTGTTTAGTACCAAATTTAACAACAAGGTATTTGTAGCTGCAAATTTTCCAAAAAAAGCAAATAAAAAAAGGTTATCCATACTTTCAGATCATTTTGTGGTTCACCTATCATTCAGTAGTTTCCATATGCATAAGAAATACTTCTCATTTTGAGAATTGGCTTCTTCTTCAGGTCTTTGTATGGTCTGCAGACAATCGTGTACACCGTGTACACATTGTGTGTTCGTAAATGAATCTTTAATATGACAATTGTTATAATGTACGTGTACTGTATGTATGTATATGTAAAGTGTGTAGAGACGTTATTGTGAATTAAGAAATATATTCTTGTACATGTTCATGTGTTCATGTACATTGAAATTCAGATGTTTAATTACTATTTGTTAGAATAATATTATTACAAGATTGCGAATGATATCAACATCTTCAGGTTAACTATTTGTCTTGCTTTTTTAATCAACACCAAATAAGACTTACATGTAATTGTTCTTTTTTGCTTGTTTCTTCATTCGTATATATATTTGTATTTTAGGTTTATCTTTCATTATGTTATTTGTATGTTCTTTACTTATCTGTAAATATCAATGTTATAATTATGTATGTTTTTATATGACAAATGGAATAAAATGAATTGAATTGAATTAATTTAGATAATCCAACAGATATTTTCCTACATACACTAAATTCACTAAATTAGGTTGAAGAATATATCACACTCTACTACAAGATTTGTCATTTTCTGTTTTCCCA
This sequence comes from Strongylocentrotus purpuratus, assembly GCF_000002235.5. Taxonomy (NCBI): domain Eukaryota; kingdom Metazoa; phylum Echinodermata; class Echinoidea; order Camarodonta; family Strongylocentrotidae; genus Strongylocentrotus; species Strongylocentrotus purpuratus. The sequence continues at coordinate 18,913,200 of NW_022145595.1, forward strand.
GAATGCAATGCCAGGTGTGCAGCTTGTACTGGCTCCAAGGCATCGGACTAGAAACTAGAAACTAGATAATCTTACAGATATTTTCCTACATGTACTAATTCACTTAATTAGATTGAAGAATATATCAAAATCTACTACAAGAATGATGAAGATATCCTGGAAACAAATGAAAACAAACAGAGATATTGCACATGGCAGGGCGTAAACAAATTGCACTAGTAGGATAAGTTAAGGAGAGAAAAATCAAATACTTTGGTCATGTTAAAAGGCACCAAAGCCTCTTAAAGGATGTATTGGAAGGAAGAGTAAAAGGAATTAGACCGAGAGGGAGACCCAGAATCAACTGGGAAGAGAATGTCAAGAACTGGAGTGGACTAAAACTGCAAGAGTGCACCAGAATGGCTGAAGATAGAGTGAAATGGAGAGATGTTGCAATCAACCTCCGAACCGGAAGAAGATACTAAGATAGATAGATAGACTACAAGATTTGTCATTTTCTTTTTCCCCAGAATGCAATGCCAGCTGTGCAGCTTGTACAGGCCCCAAGGCATCGGACTGTGTTACTTGTTCTAACTCAAGTCACATGATACAAGATAACAGATGTGTGCCGGAGTGCGGTCGACGATCCTACCGCAGAGAGAACCACTGCTATCGTGAGTACCATTTTTTATTTTTTATGGATTTTGAGGATCTGCAGGAATTATCAGTATGAAGACAAATCTAAGAGCAAACTCTCAAAGACTATTTATAAAGGAAGAGATAATTGTGAAGTGCAAAACATCAAACAAGGCATAGGATATGGTACATATTAAAAGAAAATCTAAATCATAAATGAATACATGACTCTCAGAATATCATGCTTGGTGATTTACAGCCATCCTTCTTAAATGACATGAATCATAAATGCAACTTTCTTTAATAATTGAATAAAGATGAATTTATGAAAGCCAGAAAAATATCACAAACTCATTGAGGTTGATAGAAATATCAATCAATGTACATGTAATTCTCAAGACTGTAAGACCTGTTAATCAGCATTTTTACAGATGAAAACATGAAATGTCACAGAGAAGTTATGCGGAAGCCTGCTTGGTTTGCTGATAACATTAAATGCATCCAATTTTGTTTTTTATTTGTTTTAAATATTTGACAGCCTGTGACCCGTCGTGTCAGCTGTGCTTTCTGGACAGTCCATGGTGTGTGACCTGCCCTAGGAATAACTTCCTGCAGGATGGGGTCTGTGTCAGTGAGTGCAGTCTGGGATACTATCAATCAGGGAGTGGGCACTGTGAAGGTAAGATACATGTAGATGATCAGGGACCTGTTTCATAAAGCCTCTTTTCAATGACAAATGACAAAAGTCAGTGACAAATCTGCTGATAACCAATGGGAAGCATGGATTTCAGTAGCTTAAAACAAAAACTGTCATTTGTCACTGATGACAAGTTTTGTGAAAAGGGCCCCAGATAGAGAGAAGAGAGAGGATGGGATGAGTAGGGGATTGATTGTGGTGGATGGAAATAGGAGACTGAAGAATAGAGGAATAGAGGAAAAGAGGAAGAAGAGGATAGGATGAGGAGGGACTGATTGTGGTAGAGGAGAGGGAAGAAAAGAGGAAAATAGGAAGAAGATGTAGGAAGAGAAGATAAGAAAATGAAAGAAGTGTGATGGAAGGTGAGAGGGGAAGAATAGAGGATACAGAGTAGAAAGTTTTAAAGAGAATTAATGGGGTTGTAATGAGTTAAAAAAATAAGAAAAGGGGAGGAAAAAGAGAGAAGGGAGGTTTAAAAGAAAAGTCTAAGTTTGAAGAAAGGAGGGAGGAGAGTCGATCAAGGAATTTGGTGAACATTAAAGGACAAAGCTGGCAAAGTGGATAGATGCAAGTGTATTTTTCTTAGGAGATGAAATAAAGAAACGTGGAGGAACTTGTTAATTCTCTTTCTTTTCAATTTTAAGAAGTAAGTCTTTTGAATATACATCTACCTGTATCAAAGATACAATGCTAAATGTAGATGGAACCATGGTTCACTTCATGTAATTTCCTTTTTCTTCTTTCCAGCTTGTTCCTTGGCATGTCTAGCTTGCAATGGACCAGGAATTGACCATTGCACTCAATGTCCAGGCCAGTCTGTCCTCATGAATGGCTACTGTTTATCCAACTGCACTGCTGGCACCTACACCCAAGCCGGACAATGTTTAGGTAAGTATTCAGAGATATGGTTTGGTGTTGATAGGATATGTCATTTAATTGATTTGATTATGATACCATGTTCAATATGGTTCGGTTGGATGTGATGTAATTCAATATGGAATTATGATTTAAGTAATAAGATTTGATTTTATATGATATATGATATGTTCATATTTTATATCATTTGTTTTCATTTGATGTTTGATGATTTGATATAAATTATTAGATTTTACGTTATATATATGTAGGCGTGAAGAAAATGGTCTAGGAACGTGAGACGTAGCTGTACTTTACAAGTACATATTCTTCACGCCTACATATTCTGGAACACCCGTTGTCATGTCAGAGTTGAGAATTCTCGCACTTTATATATATATATATATATATATATATATATGAATGATTTGATAAAGTTTATTATTAATTATATACATGTATCTTGATATGATTCAATTTAATTTATGTGATCTTAGATCTTCAATCAATAAATTAAAGATGCCAAATGCTTATCTGACATACCTGAAAGACATACTGTTTACAATACCTTTTACATATCCACACATTTGTTGTATAAAAAGTATTTTGGTGCTGGATCTTTAAAAGCCTCCTTTGTGTCCCTCCCAACTTGATTAGACTGTGACTCCTCCTGCCATCAATGCGAAGGTCCAAACCCAGCTGACTGTACATCGTGCAGGGCAGCTACAGAGATGGTGCAGAGCAGACCACCTTTCAGGGGTCAGGTCCAAGGGGCATGTTCACCCACCTGCATCGAGGGATACTTCCCAAGTGCAAATGGGATCTGCCTACGTAAGTATTATAATAATAATAATATTCCGCTTTTATATAGCCCTTGATACAAATGTCTCTAAGCGCTTTACATATATACTTATTATACAATAGTATTGTTGTAGATCAAGGAAGTATATGACTCTCTTCAAGTTAGTCAAGAGTTGCATCCTTAAATTGGAAGATGAATGAATCCATTTATTCTGATTTGATTGTATAGGTTTGAATTATAGGACTTTAGTGTCAACAGTAATTATCAAGATGATAAACTATTTATTCTATATGTACATCTGGGAAAGAATATGACTGAGTTACAGTTATTCATTACTATTGTTTCTGACGTTTGTATGTTTTATTCCAAACTTGGACAAGGCTGTGTGTCTTTCATTTGCATTTTGTCTGTCATTCATTCATACCTCGTTCCTGTTTGAAACTCAAAATTGTTAACCTACTTTTTGTCCACGACTACTGTCCTTAGTAATGGTAGAAGTCAAGCACAACCTTATTTCTCTGTCTTCTCTTCCTTATCTTGCAGCTTGTAACCCATCCTGTCTGGCCTGTTCTGATTCTCTCATCGATGCCTGTCTGTCCTGCCGATCTCCGTTAATCCTGAACCACGGATACTGCGTAAGAAGCTGCAACGAGAGGCAGGTCGATGTTGGTGGGATATGTGTCGGTAAGTTTATTATTTTGTTTTCTAAGTAATACCCATTTTAAAGATAAAGACCAGTTTTGAAAATGCCCCCCTCTCAAAAAATGAAATAATATTTTTTGACTAATACATGATGATACAAATTTTGCCGGGAAACCTCCTACTAATTGATATATTGGGTAATTTATCATATCTATCCAGCCTGGATAGATTTTGTGAAGTCCCATATACATCTTTCTGTGTACAGTGCTTGTAACTTTACCAAGACTGGGCCAAACTTCTTATCATTTTGATGATTCCAAAACCTTGCAGTACACACCAATACACCTTATATGCTAGATGATCAACCTTTTCTGATCGATTCCACAACGTTCCTTTCACAATGCAATTGCATGACCAGAACTGGTCTATACCTTTGAGCTAAGATACTATCATATTTGTCATTTCTTTGAAGATGTATATTATATCAGAATGCATGGTATATCTAATTCTTACTATTCTTTGTGTCACATCAGAGTGTCATCCGAGCTGTGCAACCTGCAGTGGACCCGACTCTAACCAGTGTGCCACCTGTAACGGTCCTGACTCCCTAGAGAGGGGCATCTGTGCCCCCGGGTGTGGCTCATCTGAGTACCCAGGCTCTCTGGGATTATGTCAAGGTAAGGGTGTGGCATATTCTTGGAGGTGCAAAGAAATTGTTATTTTTAGCCCCATCTGTGCTGCTAGGTTTGGAAACAGATATCCTAATTAAACAATTAAGAAACCTTCATTCGGATATTTATCAATGACGGACTACTGAAATCATCACATTTGTTTGGCTCTGAGCCAATTTGTCACAGGTTTTTAGTATTTGTAATTGACAACAATATTTATGAAACAGGGCCTAGATCTTTGCCAACCAGTCATCAAAACAACATGTTTGTCTCACTACAGCGTGCATCTTTAAAAATGGACCACCTGTTTTCGAAGACAATTTTATTCCCATTCCCAAAGCACTCTATCTCAGGAAACATACCCTCCCGCCACCTGTGGATGAAAACCATCTGTTTAAAACCTCCTATCTTCTTGTTGTTGTTGTTTTAGCTTTCATTTATGAATATTTATGCCTTATCATGGTTCCCTTGAGTAGTCTTCTCTAAATATCCAACTCTAAAATGGGAGCAAACATACTTTTCCTTTCTTCCCCAGAGTGCAACTTGGAGTGCGGCACCTGTTTCGCCAATCCCGAGGGCCAGGGTAGTAGATGCACCCAGTGTTCCGGTGGAGGGGGTAGCAGCCAGTATCCCCTGGGGGACACCTGCGTGTCCGATTGTGGCACCGGGTTCTATCTGGATCCATCCGGCATGTGCAGAGGTAAAAAAATCACAACACTTTAATTAGATCAGGGGGGTGTTTCACGAAGATCCTAAGTCGAACTTAACTCTAAGTTGGACTTAAAAGTTATGGAGAGCCATTTGTAGCCTTAAAATAAAATACATTCAAATATGAAAATTCAAGTATTTTAAACCTTTAATACATTCCACTTCAAGAAAATAGAATCTCCTTGATAATAGAAAATATGAAAGATTTGAATCAACATTTTATGCCTTTAAAAAAAAATTTTACAAAGTATTTGTATAGATGCTAACGGCTTTCCATAATCGTTAAGTCAAACTTAGAGATAAATTCAACTTAGGATCTTTGTGAAACACCCCCCTGGTGTTTACAAAATACTCAACCTTGCCAACCTGTGTAAATGTGACCTGCTTTAAGAATGAACGCTTTCCAAAATAAACATTTTTGAAATAAACTGATAATAATTAATAATAATCTAGGCTTCTAAAGCGCATTTTATCTTGAGAGATAATATAAATACGCTTTATATTTGAACCGATTGGAATTGAAAGGAAATGATCTTAACCGAATTTGATTAATCATATTTTGTTTCTTAGGAATTTAGATTTAGTAGTAACAGTGAAGAATTTCATGACAGAGATTAAAGCAAATTGATGTCTGATGAAAGAATTAAGGTGCATTAAGGTATATTTACCAGAAGAATTTATAAAGAATTAATGTACCTTTATTTAGATGTCTTTGCCAATAATAAAAACAAACTACAGAAACATTTGCTAAATTCATTAGTGAACACAACCACTGTATTCTTCATTTCGAACATATCAATCTTTTAAAAAAAGAAATTATATTGAAGGTTATATGGTAGGAATACTCCCAAGGGAGAAGAGACGTGAAAATATAGTGTACATGTCTGTGTGTTTGTGTGTGAGTCTGCATGTATCCGATGACTAGATTCTTTATAAATTCTCACATGTAAATAAACTGTTCTTGTTTGCAGAATGCCATTCATCCTGCAGGACATGCACTTCACCAGGTGTCTTTGACTGCTCTTCCTGTCACGCTGGTCATGTCCTAACACACACCAACATGTGCTCCATGGAGTGCCATGGGGGTTACTTCAATGATGGTGGGATATGCAAAGGTAAGTTTATCGTAATCTAGTTGTATCAAATCCAAAAGATATTTGATATGGCGCATTTTCCTAGCAGTTACAAAGTGCTGCACACATAGCTCCACATGTTTGTCAATTTAAAGCCCCACTGTCCTACCCTCTATATAGAAAACAATGCCTAATCGGTGACCATTGGTCCCCCATGATCCTCTTTTGCTTATGCTAATTGAGAGCTGAGTTGATGAGATAGCCACCTGGCATTGACCACGCTGTGTGGTCTAATCCCTCCCAGCCAAACTAGTACAGCCGGCCTTTAAACAACATTCTATACTATTCAAAAAGACCAGGGGGGTGTTTCACAAAGATCCTAAGTAGAACTTTACTTTAAGTTGGACTTAAAAATTATGGACAGCCATTGGAGTCTTTAAATGAAATATATTCAAAAGCAGAAATTCAAGTATTTTAGACTTTTTATTAATTCCACATCCAGAACATGAAATCTCCTTGATGATAGAAAATATGAATGATTTCAATAAACAATGAATGCCTTTCAAAATAACTTTTACAAAATATTTTCAAAGATGCTAATGGCTTTCCATAAATTTTAAGTCCAACTTAGAGTTAAGTTCGACTTCAAATCTTTGTGAAACACCCCCCAGTTGAGCTAATACAATCTATGTGTTCTCTGACAAAATAAATGAGACTTCACAACTATCAACAGGTTATCACCAATACCAGTAGACCTGTATGAAAAAACACTCAACAATGTTCTTCAAAATGAACTGATGTTTATAGTTATCAACTAATTTGTTTTTGAACAAACTAAATGTGATCTGAACTTTTGCTGCTTAACCATGAGAGAGACAGAACCATTAAACAGACAGAATCCAAGGGCCTTATATATACATCTTGGTTGCAAACCAACTTTGCCATCACTCTTGTCAACATCATTACCATTCATTTTACTTTCTATCAAATCTTTTTTGCCCACATTTTATAACATCATTTCCTATCATTCCGAGATGTCAGCATCTAAATGTTACTATATTTCTATTTCTGAGAAAAGAATAAAGTAGAATTAAATTCTGATATTTTACAATCTTTTTCAGCATGTCACCTGGATTGCTTGGAGTGTGTGAGCGCCTTTGAGTGTCTCGTCTGCCGAGATCCTTCTGACGTGCTCCAGTTTGGAGAATGCTCCTCCGTCTGTGCTGACCAGTACTACCTGGATCCTGTCACGAGGCTCTGCAGAGGTAAATTTAGATCATAGACCCAGATTGTTTTCCCTCTCATTTTGTTAAAGTCCCTACAAGAGAATACATAACTTCAAACTCAAAATAATCAGTTGAAACTTATCAAAGATAGTAGCATTGTGAGCAACCTGAGATTATGACAAAAAGTGCTTGTTGCATTTTTCTGGACACACTGTCAGATTGATATTAGACATAGGGAATTAGACCTTGAATCTCATTCAACATACAGTCAGACCCTGTTTCATTCCAAAAGGAGTTAAATCTACAAAATCTAAAAATTTAGTAAAAATCAGAAATAACTGGTAGATTTTTTTTCTTATCATATATTATTGGTCCAGGGTGACACCTTTAACATAAATAACAACATGAAGGTACATGGCTAAAGGGAAAGTGGAGAAATGAAAATACTGTAGGTGATTTACTCAGAAGTACCCAAAGTGGATTTAGCTCCTTTTGGAATGAAACATGATATTGTACCTAAATATTTTCATACTTCCTGGTGAAATTTTTGAACGTTATATAGTGCATTTTGTCCCCATGTAGGAAATGAGTATTTTAAGACAAATAATTCCATTTTGATAAAATGTGGATTTAGCTCCTTTTGGAATCAAGCTCTTCATATGTTTTTTTTAAATTAGTACATTGACTAGCAGGACCCGTGGAAAATCCACGGGATTCTAGGGGAGGGGGCCAAATAGATAGATAGATAGAGGCCTATGTGCTATCCAACAAAAAATTTAGATTATCTTTATATAGAGAATTTTTATAATATATGCTGTTTGACCATGAATGGCGCATCGTAAAACAAACTATGTCAGATAGGATCTCGATAATTACTATTTATTTGCATTATTATTGTTGTGATTTCAATGTAGTTTCATGAAAAGACTACATATGCAGAGGCTTGGATTATGATTATGTTGGCATTATTCACAAAATGTGTATAATTATTTTCAAAGTAAAGATTTTACGCCAAAAATCGGACAGTTTGTGCACAAATTGACTCGACTGTGTGTGGGACTGTGAGCGTAGAATCCAGTGAAAGATTTTTTTTTTTCGGAGACTCGATCTATATCAAATTTTGGGAAATTTTTTGGGGGCTACTTTTTTTTTTCTTTCGGGGGCTCATTTTTCTTGGGCTAATTTTTCATTAATTCATTTAAAGATGCAGTTTGTTTAGTTAAGTAGCGTAGTGTTACGTAAATAAAGGCGTACTTTCTGCGTCAAGTTTCTACGCCGAAAGTACGAATTTTGTTAAACATATTAAATTGTTTGCGTCCATCTTGCGTACTTTTTTGCGTCCCTCAGGGTATAGTAACGTAGGCCAGCGTATTCTCAGCTCAGCGTAGTTGGTACGCAACTCTACTATGGACCCCACGCCAATTAGTGATCGACCTGCCAGTGTCACAAATAAGGCATTAAAAATATGCTCATCTGACCGTAATTAAATGCCTAAAACCCCTGAGCTTTCGGGGGTTCAGCCCTTTGTACCCGTGGACACCACGCCTGCTCTCAAATCGCTTTGAGTTACCTGACCCCCCCCCCCCCCCATACTTTAAAAATTGATTTGATGCAAGAACTGTATCATACTAAAAGTATTATCATGTTTTTAAACGACCATGACGACTGTCTGATTTTCTTGTGAAAAATGATTATCAAAATTCAGTATACAACTATACATGGCCAGAATAATCACAATCCAAGCCCAGGTTTCATACATCTATTCACGAAACTATATTGAAATCGGGGCAATAATAGCAATTTCAAAGTGTTGTTTAGACTCTCCTTACACCCACGGACAGACCTGGCTACTCCGGTCACCGCTACTCCATGCTCACACACTCAGCTCCGACAGCACCGCCGACAGCGGCGCTCAGCTGCCGTGGCAATACACTGTGGACTCAAGGCAGTTTGCAACTGAACTGTCACGTGAAGGCGTACTATCACAGATCTATTTGCGCTATTCTTGTTGTGATTTCCATGTAGTTTTCATGAAAAGACCAATAAAACAGAATCTTGGACTATGATTATGTTGGCATAGATCACAGAATTTGTATAATTATTTTCAGAGTAAAGATTTTACGTGAAAATAGGTCCATGGTTTGCGCCAGTTGTCGCAATCGCCTCGACTCGAATCGACTGTGGTGTGTGCATGTGTGTGACCTGAGAGCGTGTAATACACGTACACTGTTATGTTGGCGCCTGGCCTACAAAGCATATCCTATAGAAAGACGCATAACACGGGTAAGCTCAACCCGTTGAGCGTACATATTGGCTACATCCCATCACCCGGGTGAGTCGTCTGTTAATGTGTATTTCTCTTACATGCTACAAAGCGAACCCTATAGCAAGAGGTCTTACTCGGGATACGCCGCAGCTTTTTCAATGAGACTTGCTACACCCGTTGACGCGAGTGGATTCTCGTCCATCGTGTGTCACTTCGTCTCTCTTTGATAATTAGACAGAGGGCGGGTGCACGCCTTGCCGACTCGCTCTCGCGGGTTCGTCGCCTCCTCGCAATCCACGACGCCCGCCGTGCTCTCGTCCGCCCGTCCTCCCCGGCACCCCGAAACCGCGTTTAACGGCATGGACGTCGATCGCGGGGTCGACGTGGCACGCGGGTTACGGGAGACAGACCTCGTGGAATTGTGCCGCCCTCCCCGCGCCACGGCGGAGGCGGGCGGGGTCGGGGAAAGACGTTTTTGAGGAACCGTTTTGTACCCGTTTGGACCCCCCGCGGCGATTTTGCGTATTAGTAATATAGATACATAATGTATGTTCAGAGGGTGGGAGGGTGTGCATCTACATATATTATCATGTGACCAATTAAAACTTAACATTGATAATGGGTACGTGGCCAGAATTAAATCTTTGAAATGCTAGAGCGGCGTAATGGCAGCACAGCTAATGCCGGGGTAATAATCTCCAAGTTTGGAAGCGCTTAGTGATTGTAATAAGCGCTATATAAAAACTGAGTATTATTATTATTATCCATGTTTGTTTTCTTTCAGAGTGTGACTGGAGCTGTAACTCCTGCAATGGTCCAGGACCCAACGACTGCACCCAGTGTATGGATAGTCTGAAGCTTAGGGATGGGTCCTGTGTCACGACGTGTGGAGACAGCTACTATGAGAACAGGGGAGAATGCCGAGGTAAGAAACATCACTTTACCAAAATCATTTTCATTGATGTTACTCTCTTGACCTACTTTTCCTTCTGTCACATAAAAGGGTTGAGTGAACCTGTTATGAATACATTACTTGAAACAATGATTTTAGAATCTGTGCTGTGATGACGATCCTCCAGTTGCAATTCCTTACCTTGACCCAGGACCCAGACTATACCTAATCCTTCCCTAAACCTAACCTAACCTCAATCCCACTTGCAAACTCTCAACCTTCATCTTTAGTAAATTAAGGCCTGTAGCAAATCTTGGACTGCAGTAAACTACTGTAACTCATGATTGTTTTCACATGTCCTATTTAGAATGCGGAGACGAGTGCCTGACCTGTCGAGGGTCTGGTGTCTGTACATCTTGCCAACCTCCACGTCTTCTTCTAGATACACAGTGTGTAATGCTATGCCCTGTGGGATACTACAGTGACTATGGCACACACACATGTATAGGTAAGAAATCTTTTGGATATTAATGTACAGTGAAACCTGTCTATAAAGACCACCCAAGGAAAAGTGGTCTTTATAGACAGGGGGTATTTATTTAGAGGTGCCTATAGTACATGTTTCAATGAGAAACCATTTTCAAGGGAAAGATAAAACATGGTCTTTGTAGGCAGGTGGTCACTAATGCAGGTTTGACTGTATTGCAACTACAACTATTGATACAAGTAAAACTCATCCATGTTCTGGCATTGTTATATGCTTTATAAAAACTGGTACTAAACTCTTGTTGACAGTACATACATGTACAGTAGAATGTATGTTGAATGAATAAATGAATGTATCTATCAGAAAGGCATTGACTTACAAAGGCTTTGATAATTAAATATTAGAAATGCTTAACATTGCTGAAATACACTTGCACAAAGCACCATTGTTGGATATGAATTATCAGATGTCAATTTTTACTTTTATATTCACCTAAAATAAGAAATGTTGATGTCAATCATTGTCAAGCTACTTACATTTACATGTTTATCTTTTCGGTTCAGTTTTTGTTTCCACAATTTCAATAAAATCACACACAATCAGAACAAGTATATTTAGGAAACAGAAGAAGCAATAAAAAGGAGGAAAGAAGGGGTGGGGGGGGGGGGGGTAAAAGAGAAATAAATAATTGAATGTTAGTCCCCCTTCACCCATTCAAATCCCACCAAAAGTATCAAACCATTAATCTTGTTTTTCCCTTTTTTCCCAGAATGTTCCCAGGGCTGTGTAGCTTGTGCCACGCCCATTGAGTGTGTGACCTGTATGCTCGGTACCTTCCTACTGCGAAGCCAGTGTGTGGAAGATTGCGGAGACGGTTACTATGCCAACCCTCTCAATAACGTCTGTGAAGGTATACAGTAGTTGATCATTTATCTTTTTTCTATGCCATACAGGTTTATTGTGGGTAAATTGAATAGACATGACCGAAGTGAATTTAAATAGGTTCTCAGTTTCTTTGATTTCATGGTTGACTTAAAATTAGCATTAATGTTATATTTTTCGGCCACATTAACAGATGTTAGCTTTAAGTATACATGCACATTATATATATGAATCTGGGAGAAGATTCATATTATAGCATGAAAAATATACTTAGACGAGAGTATTCTTCAACAATCTTACCTTCCTTACATTGGTAATTCTAAATTTGTGAATATTGTACATGTGTATAATACAATTTTATGAACACATACAATGTATCATCAGTTACATACATTAAACTCTAACTTTTGAAAATAATTGTAATTTTCATGGTACTGTACGTGTTCGTATGGCATTACAACCATAAGCCTCTATAAGGTGTGCATCAATCATTTTTTACTTGAAATGAATCAAATTTTCTCTCTTCTTATTTACAGCTAACGTCTACCCACCATCACTATATGTGAACGGCTCCATCACAACCGGTATTGGAGGCATCCAAGTCTTAGACACATCTTTCTTCACTGCCTTCGATCCCGACACTAGCAACAGCAACCTCCTCTTCATCCTCATCAGCCCTCCAACGAATGGCGAACTGGTCAAGATCGATCGTGGGAACAGCATCGTCATGGAAGCTCGCGATACTTTCACCTACCCCGAGCTTCTCGCTGGTGAAGTGAGGTACACGCATAACGCAAAGAGCACCCTGCACGGGTTCGTCACCATAAAAGTCAGCGATCGCATGTTCTTCTCGGAACCGGAGGACGTTGGGATTGTTATCGTCTCGCCGCACGCGCCGTACGTCACCCGCAACGAGCCTCTCGTCGTCATCGAAGGCGAGATTGGGCAGCTTTCGTCGGGACAGAACCTCCAGATCCACGATGACGATAACGCGGACATGGTGGTCATCTCGGTCATCGACGGTCCGAAACACGGGAAGTTGATCCGTCTCCCGGATAGGTCAAGACTTCGGCAGTTCGGCCTAGAGGATCTGAGGATGGGCCACATCAACTACGTCCATGACGGGAGCGAAACGGAATATGATGTCATCGTCTTGCAAGTTTCAGATGGTCATAACATCCTCAATGTGCTCTTCAATATCCACATTATACCTAGGGTAATTTAGCCTATACAATATATGCAACATTATTCACTGTGATAAGTGAAACATCAATATTTTATGCAGTTCTGAGCTGTTACGTTTCAGGAATTAGAACTCTGCCTCTGAATTCTATACCTCCACATTGCATTTCTAATTCAACATTTTTTCAAGCCCTCAAATTTGTTTGTATTCATTGGGAGCAGTTAATATACAGTATATGTCATCTCTTGTATCAGTTTATGTCTCATAGGATACTAACTAGGGGGAGATAATGATGATGAAAATGCAGATGTAATTAGTTAGTAAAATAGAGTATTAAAATCTGAAGTATGTGCTTTTAGTGCACTTCCAGATATCCTTATCCCAAAAATGATGTAACAGATACAAATAATAATAATAATAATAATAATAGTACATTTATAGAGCGCAGAAACTATCCAACATTAGGTATATATTCTATTATATACCTCACTTAAGTAATCCAGCAATCTGATTGGTCGAAATTGCATTCATAAACTTTAACTGTTCCCGAAAATTCCCGGCAACCATGGTTAAAAAACAGTTCAAAATCCCAATAACCATGGTTATTGGGAAAATAGGTCAGTCTCCATGGTTACCCCATAGGTTTACATGTTAAAAAATGGTCTGAGCGATCGAGGATACCGCACGTGTGCGAAGAATTGGTCGGTAATTTCAATACAATTGAATCTCGATCGATCTTACCGACAATTTTATCTTGCATTGTTGACATGAAGACGAAAATAAACTTCCAAAAACAAAAAAACAACATCTGCCGATAGATCTTGATCTAAGTTCGTGCCAATATGCATTGCAAAAGTAAAAGAAGGGCCCGTTTAATGGAGCAGCGGCGAAGCATCTACCACGCGAAGCCGTTTTCAATCCATTTTAATGTATATATTAGAGAAAACTGCGATATATGGTGACAGAGCGCGCTGGCCGAGCGGTTTAAGGCGCTGACTTTAGTTACATCACCTTTTGTACGCAAGAGATCGAATCCCATCTTCGACAAAACTTTTTTATTTTTTATTTTTTAGTCAATTTTTTTTCAGCATATAAAAGTATTAATGACTGCTTTAATATTCGAGAAATAGTTGTTTTTATACGCTCTCGGGAAGGTTACAATTGGGCCTCGGGTAATAGCACAATTCTAACCTTCCCTTGAGCTTATAAAAACAACTATTTCTCTCAAAGCAGTCATTAATACTATACTGCACTACAAGAGCTCCTGATATGCTTAGATTTACGGTACAGTTAATTAAAAAGATGTGTTTTCTGTTTTGACTTAAAGACGTTTACAGATGGTGATTTCCTTCAAATGGCAAGTTATTCCAGAGTTTTGGGGTTGCACAAGCAAATGCTCGATCACCTAGCGTTATTTTTGTTTTGATAGATGGGATCTGTAGCAACAAAGTATCTCGGGAACTGCGCAAGTTGCGATTGTGTTGATTAGGTTTGAAATTCAACAGTTCTTTGATATAAGTGGGAGCTTGACCAAGAAGTGCTTTATATACAATCAGCAAGATTTTGAATGTTATTCTCTGGCGTATTGGTAACCAATGTAGATTTCTTAAAATTGTGGTGATCCGTGTGAATTTAGAACAGCCACAGATCAGCCTTGCACAGGTGTTTTGAACCCGTTGCAATCTCACTATTTGAGAGTCAGGGATCCCATACAGTAGACCATTACAATAGTACAAACAAAACAATGAAAGCTAGCTTGTTTAACTACATGTGCTACAATTCTTATACCATTCCAGGATGACCGTGGACCGATATTGGTGAACAATATTCAGGGGTCGGTGAGAGAGGGCGGTCTTCTGCTCATTTCCAGCGATCACCTACGAGCTCAAGATATTGACTCTTCAGACTCTGAACTCATTTACACTCTTACTCCTCCCACCAACAACCCAAGGCATGGTGAGTTCAAGGAATTACTCTTTTGTTTATCCTCATTTTAGATGAAGTTGTTATTATACTAGGATGTACTTCATTTGACCTAAGTCGAAGTGTCATGGTGTAGTGTTTCATTCACTTGACTTTCTATTCAAGGTTTATACTTTCAATCCATGCTAGGCAATACATCTCTTATTTCAAAACATTGATCCTTCTTTGCCACTCCCCACCCAGGTGTTTAGGAGCACCTGTCTATATAGGGCTACTAAGATATGATTGGGGTAATAGTTCACTTTCCCAATTGATCAGTTCCTTGCAACTAGTATACAAATAACATCTTTTACGATAACCTTTCCGGTGAGGAGGGAATGGCAAAGGCATTAAACTTCATACATTCAATTTCAATTTATTTATCATCCAACAATGTAAAAACACATCTAACACTCATAAACACACAAATTGGCACAAGGACAAGGCACCTGGACATATCATGTGAAACTGAGAAAGGGGATAGAAATCAATTATAAACATTTAATTCATGATGTTATTGTCTGAAGGAACATGTAATGTTTGCATCTACTTGTATGTCTGCAAAATGTAGCACAGAATACCTGCATGGTTGTCTCCAGTGTACAAACATATGACATTGTTTTCGCTTGCATGTAGAACATTCCTTACTCTTACACTCTTTCTTTTTTTTCCTTCTCTCCTAACAGGTTACATTGTGATGGTGGTCCCGGTCACCCAGGGAGGAGTGGCCGATGGTTGGACTGACCTTGGTAACGGTGTGATGGAGAGGCGCATGATGACCTTCCTGCAGAGGGACATTGACCAGGGCTATATCTACTACAAGAACTCCGGGGCCGAGGCCTTCTCAGACTTCTTCATGTTTGAGGTCAGTTCTGGAAAAATAGTGGAATCTTTATAATTACAAAGGAATCTAAAACATAGAAAGATAATATGAGAAAAAAAAGGTAAGGTTTTCAGAAAAAGACAAACTAGTTCTTAGATCCACATTGTCAGTTCAGACAATATGGGAGTTTTACATGAGTGGTTGGATTGACCTTTCTAAAGTAAGCCAAATATGAATAAAAGTAATATCTTAGTACATTTCAATGACTTGAAAATGACTTGAATCATAAGATGCATCAAATATCTATCAAAATTAAAGAAAAACTAAATTGCATTAAAAAATCTTCTTTTAAAAAATCAATATCTATATGGTATTTTAACATGAAACTAAATTTTGAGGAATGTGATAATAAAGTTTATTTTGATATCATCTCATAGGTGTCCGATTCAGCTGAGCCGCCCAACGTCCTGACAGGCCAGGTGTTCAACATTGAGATCATGCCCAGTAACGACGAGCCACCCAGGCTGGAGCCAAGGGTTACTCCACCTCTAGGCATGCCTGTAAGTAAATCAGATTCATTGTAGAGGTGTCGTGGTCAAGTCCCGATGCAGCACTAATGTCCTTCGGCAATACATTGATCTACATTTGCCACTCTCCACCCAGGTGTTAAATGGGTACCCGGTAGGATGCGAAAGCCAATGTACAAAATGTAGTATGCTTAGCAATTTGAGCCTAATAGCTCTTGCTGTAATGCTCCCCAGGGAGTGGAGAATGTGCATACATTGTATGCGGGCAAGCCAGAATCCAAAACCGGGGTAATCAAATGTCTGTAAAGCGCTTAGAAACTCAGACATTGCCGATGTATTAAGCACTACATATGCAGAAAAATTATTGTTCAGATGGCCCAAATGTCCAAGAATATTGTGAATCGGAGCTTCATCGGTTTAATCATTGTATCTTGTCTCAGTTTGACATTTTATGCATTGTAAATATTGTGATTTATAAATTTAAAATTTAAAAAACAAAACAAAACAAAAAACAATTGTTTAACCGAAAACCGTCCGGTTTTGACTAGCAGTTAAACAGAATTGGAAATATCTGTGATGTTACGACACTAGTTTAAATGCACTCCTAGATAAGGCAGGGCTCTTTCACTGTCTGTAGTCTTGATATAACACAATGATGCATCGTTCACATCCTGGTGCCCTTGCAGGTTCTTGAGGACCAGCTGACGCCCTTCTCCAGGACCTACCTGGCCTTCACCGACCCGGACAGCAACGACCGCAACATCATCTACAACATCACCACGCCCCTCGGCCAAGGGGACGGGAACATCGTCAACATGGATGCACCCTTCCTACCAATCACCATCTTCACTCAGGCCGACATCAACGCCAGGAGGATCCTCTACCGTCCGTCCGTTCTTGAGGTGGGCCATCTTACCAGGAATGTGACCTTCGAGTTCTCGGGTGAGTTTCTTAAACTAGTGGATGTTATCGTGTTACCAGTTATTAATATGCAGAGGAGGGTTGGAGAATCTGGTACTGACAGAAAAGATTAAGGGGATAAGAGGAAAATGGAATAGCACTTCTGATGAATAACTTAAAGAAATTGCTTGAAGAGAGGTATGAGGCCAGTGGGTCGAACCGACAGAGACGTCTGAAGAATTTTTGAACAGCATGATCCACAAAGTCTGTGAATACTGCACACACAGATAGAGAGAGACAGAGAGAGACAGACAGATAACAGATAGACAGACAACAGATAGACAGACAGAAAGGGAGAGAGAAACAGATTGAGAGACAGACAGACAGAGAGAGACAGAGAGATAGAGGGAGACAGAGAGAGCAAAACAGAAGTGTATTAGATTAGGTATGATTGATTAACATATGACATGAATTTTCTTTTCTATTATAATCCAGTGACCGATGGGTTAGATGCTTCAGCCAACACACTGGGGCCCTTCCCTTTCACCATCAGCCTCCTCCCGAGAGACAACGCCCCGCCCATCTTCCGCGACGCCAACCCTTTCTTCCAGGTGAACCGGGGCGGGATCGTATCCGTCAGGGAGTATCTTGCTGACATCGCGGACCTGGATACCGTCCTGTCGCAGCTGGTCTACAGGGTGGAGCAGGCACCCAGGCACGGGACGCTCTTCCAGAGCGGGTTCAGCTCTATCAACATGGAAACTGGTAGGTATTATGTAACAGCTATGTGATCTCTGATCAAATGTATAGCTAAGAGCACTTTATGGACACCGTCTGATGCACTAGTTGTACAAACATGATCATTTTGACTAAGAAAGAGAATTCTTAAGTTGCTTTTGATGATTAACTTACTCTGTTCACATTGATGTATATTTCATATGTATTGTTATTTATAGGTTTATTTTTAATTTCTTGTTTTGTTTAAAATATAATTGTTTATCATTGTATTTTGTTTGTAATAGCGTTTAGAGACTTCAGTGGTAAGCGCTTTATAAGCACCGTTTTTATTATTATTATTATTATTTGCTTCATGTTTTTTTTCTGTTAAATTAATTTCTCAAATATACTGAATCCCAACCCGATGTGATTTCTTCCTCTCCTGCCCTACAATATCCAGGCAACACCTTCACCTACGACCAGCTCATCCAGGACACCCTCCACTACATCCACGACGACTCGGCCACCGATCAGGACACCTTCGAGATCACGGTGACGGACGGCAGCCACAGCGCCACCCTCACCGGCACCGTCATCATCTCCTTCTCTGACACCACCAACCCCTTCGTCAGCCGGACCGCATCCCTCTCCCTCTACCTCCCGGAGAACAGCGAAGTCACCGTAACCCATGACAACCTGGCCTTCGAGGACGATGACACGCCTGCCGATGGCATCACCATCGAGCTGAGGACGGAGCCCCATAACGGGCGTCTGCAGAGGAAAGTTGTGGGGGATGTGTACGAAGATCTCCATGTCGGGTCTACTTTTACCCAGACTGATATCAACTCCTATTCAATAAGGTAACCATCCACAACTTTCTACTTTGTTGATATACATGTAAGAATCATTGAAGTTTTTGTGATTCATTGATCATGTATTTTATCGTACAGTTCCCATTTCCTAAGGTCAAAATCTTTCTATTTCATCAAGATATAAGAGCTGTGAAGGATCGATTTTGAAGTTTGATAATAGAAATCCTCTTAAATCATGTGGGTTTATTTTTTCTCTAGCAAAATTTTATCAAAGTGATGTAATCATGTAAAGTGAAAAATGAAAAATGCACAGTAGATATTCACATGTAGGACTATGATTTAACTGCTTCAACTAGCTTCTTCTAGCTTCAACTAGGTACTTCAAGAATCGGGATGATAAGGTGATGGAGTGATCCTTAATCCTTAATACTATGGTATACGAGGAACAGGTTCTTTCATACAGAGTAATAGATGAAGCAATGGCTCACACCAGGGAAGCTTCTCTGTAACCTTTCCTTGCTCACACAATGATTTAAAGGCCAGCTGTACTAGTTCAGCCAGAGAGGATTAGACCACACAGCAAGGTCACTGACAGGTGGCTATCTCATTAACTCAGCTCTCAATTAACATAAGAAAAGGGGGATCATGGGGGACCAACAGGCATCGATTAGGCATTGTTTGCTATATAGAGGTCGCAAGTAGCTAGAAGTAGTGCAGTGGGGCTTTAAGGCCTTTATAGAAGTCATAGTACAGTTTTCTGATCATTCCTTTTTCTCCCAGATATGTCTCTGAAGGAGAGATCGGTAGCCAGCCCATCAGTGAGGTCATCATGATCAACATCAGTGACGTCAGCGGTAACTCCCTGCAGGGCCAGACCTTCACCGTCACCATCACCCCCGTCAATGACCTCGCCCCTCTGGTCTCCCTCCCCACCCAGCTCCAGGTGACGGAGGGAGGCAGGGAGGCCATCAGCAACCTCCACCTCAGCACCACGGACCTGGATACCCGCGTCACTCAGCTCTCCATCGTCATGGATACGCTACCAAACTTTGGCTACGTGGAGAATATCAGAGCCGGTAAGTCAATCTTTACCATTCCTCCATTCTCTCAGTACTTCTCTTGCTTTACAATGATACTTGTTGGTGAAGACCTGTCGAGGGAGACAAGAAAAATTGTTTTAAAGGCAGGTGGTCTTTATGAACTGGTACCTTTGGTACAGGTTACAGTGCTGTTTAAAGTAAACCAGATAATTCTCATTATAGACAGATGTTCTTTTTGTTCAGGTGATCACTAAAGTAGGTTTGACTTTATTCATAAAATGTTATAAGAATTCACCAATTGGAAATTAACAATAATTCATGTAAGACACTTTACTAGTGGAATTCTGCAAGAAATTAGCTTGTATTTCTTGTGTTTCAGCTGAGTATACTGGACTGAAACAATGAATGTGCCCCTTTGTGAATGCTCCAAAGCTACTAGAATTGGTTCAGGAATTGCAGGAAGATAGGGACATTTGTTTCAATCTTCAGTAGTCTTACAATCAACTGAGTACAGTCGTTGCAATGCACCTTTCACATAAAGCGTTTCACCTGTTGGAAATTATAACTTGTTGGTATACAACATAAGCATTTCCCAGACTCCAGCTATAGTTAAATGTATCTTGTACCGAGTACTCAATGGTTTATACATCATATCCTAGAAAACCATTGTGGCTCATATCATTGACTTTAATAACATCATCTGCTTATTTCAAGGTGCTGGATCGGAGCAGTCCAATGCCGGTATCCCCATCACAAGTTTCCGGGTCCAAGATATCCTGGATGGTGTCATCTTCTACGTCAACAACATACATCGCAACATTGAACCTGTTCACGATGGGTTCCTCTTTCACGTGACCGATGGAGAGAACGAGTCCCCACAGATGAGATTCAATATTACAATCCAGGTAGGAATATTGTTCAAGTTGAGAGGCACTGAGAAAGAAGTGGGGATGAAGAGGAGGAGGAGGGTGGTGAAGGCAGAGCTGCCAACCATTCCGTTTTTGCCAGAATTACTCCGTTTTTTTTTTTTTTACATACCGTCACACAACTGCCCTAAAATGGTGATTTGATCAAAAATTCAATAGAAAACTAATTTTAAAACATACTTGAAGAGAAAAATATTCTAAAAAAAATGAAACGCCGATAACACCAAAATAACCATCAAAAAAATTACCTGCTTGTATGGAAAAAACAGCATGATGAATGAACATTTCTGCATTGGAAGTGTGTCGCGCGTGGTTGTAAGTTTCGTTTTTATGAATTCCTTTTTTTTTGCTTGAAATTCCTTTTTTTGCCTTCATGATTCCTTTTTTTGATCGCACAAGGTTGGCAGCTCTGTGAAGGTGATGATAATGTTGATGGTGGTTATGATGTTAGTGGTTGTGGTGGTAGATAATTATGATAATAATGGTGGTGATGATGATGATAATGGTTACGAAGATGGTGATGTGGTAGTGGTAATGGTGTTGATGGTGGTGGATGATGATAATTGTTGTGGTGAGAACAATGATGATGATATACAGTAGGCTTGCGGGTGCACCATGTGAGAGAGAGAGAGAGGATTTGTGTGTTAATGATTATAGTATTTTGTCCATGCCATACACTGTCCCTTTACTTCCTTGGCAACAACATGAACTTCAAGTACTTGATATCAAGGCCTTTACGTTGTTGAGGGAAAAGTAACATTAGAATGTCGTCAGGTGTAGGTTTGTCATGAAGTCCTCCTCCACAGACTCACCACAATATGGGTACCTTGCAGGATTTAATTCTTTGAAATGCTGGAGCACTGTAATGGCAGTTAGGCTAAAGTCGGGGTAATAATAAATGCGCCTCAGAATAGAATTTCTAGGTAGACGGCGCTATAGAAATTCCTATTATTATTATTTTTAAATCACCATTTTCCAATCTCTCTCTTTCTCTCCACCAGCTTGTGAATGACGAGGAGCCGGTGATCATCACCGAGCAGGCCTTCGTGCCCGAAGGTGAAGGCGTCATCATTGCCAATGTGACCCTCTACGCTCGGGACCTGGACACGCCCACGGAGGACCTTCTCTTTGAGATCGTGACTTACCCTCAGCACGGTAACCTCAGACGCAGGGACTTCCTAGAGGATCCTATCTACGCTGGCAAGATCTTGGGTGTAGGAGATACGTTCACCTATGAGGTCAGTTTCACAGGCCTGATAATTACGTGATTTAAATCGGTTTTCCGATTATTGTTTTCCCCCCAACAAAAATCCTGATTTTTTTTCCCCCTGATTCCCCCCCCCCCCCAATTTTCCCCAATGTTTAACCCTCACTGGTGACAGTCTCATATTAGTTCTTGACCTTGCTTGTTCTCTCCTCTCCTATTATTATCCCTTCCATCTCTTTGTTTATTTGCACTGTATGTCTCTGTATCCCCCTCTCTTTTGCTATTAGTATTTCAATTGGTAAATCATAGGCTTTCATGAAAAAAAAGTCTAATTACTTTTATTGGTTGGTTCCTTAGGGTTGTACTAACCAAAAGAAAACTTGACAAATTTTGAAGTAAATACATATTTTATACTGACCTAGGTGCATGGGACGGTGTGTCCCCTTGCTTCCCTACGAGAAATCATGCTCCATTCTAATCTGTCCTTGGCTTGTTGCTCTGCCTCTTGTGTGGGTAATCCCACATCGCACCGAACTTTGGTTCTTCCATCTCGTTGGAGGGCGTCCCCGAGGTCTGCGTGCATTAAAGTCATTCTGGTATTTATATTCTTTTTTATTGCAGGATGTCTTGCAAGAGCTGATCATCTATGTCCATGACGGCTCGGACGTCAACTCTGATACCTTCAGGATGTCACTGACCGATGGACTCTACACGGCTCAGGAAGATATCCATGTCATCATCGGCCTGGTCAACGACGAGACACCAAGGCTGGCTACCAACACCGGCCTCAGGGTCCAGATAGGTACGTTTGTATGTGATATCTTAGAGTTGATCCTTACACTACCATTAAGTCTGTTGACTGCATCACCATGAGTTTGTAAGACAGCTTTCAATCACAGTGCTTTTTTAATTGTTCGATACAAAATTTAATTTCATAAATCTTTTTGAATTTCTCAAAGAATGTTAAGCTTATCTTTGTGCAAAGATACATGTGTTATACATGCAATTTAGAAATACAGGATGTTTGAACAGCCCATGATAATTATAATGAGGGTGATGGTGATTATGATGATAACAATATGATGTCTTTTTTAACTCGGGATAGCCTAAACAGCATTAAAACTGTTCTCCCTGAGAGTCCCTCAATCATAGTATTACCCAGGCTTCAGCCAGGCTACCATTTCTACTGGGTATCCATTTAATTCACCTGGGTGGAGAGTGGCAAATGTATATATGTGTCATGTCTATAAGAATTCAATGTTAAAGTAACCAATGATAAGACTCCTTGGGGCAGCAAATGGGTAAAGAAGTTCATAGTGCCAACCATTACACTAAGTGGCTGTAGGTATGATAATAATAATAATGACAATAATAATAATAATAATAATAATAATAATAATAATAATAACAATTTTATAATAATAATAATGACAATAATAATAATAACAATTTGATAATAATACCAATTTATTGTTGCCTTTCCACAGGTTCAACCACCACCATCACTCCGGACTCCCTGCGAGCCTCGGACATAGATTCAGAAGATGCCCAGCTTCTATTCACTGTTGCTGCTGACCCCAACGTCGGTCAGCTACGCTTCGTGACCCCTAGCAAGGAGTTTGACATCAGCAGTACATCTCAGAAGAACAGCTTCAGGCAAAATGACATCAATAATGGTGAGTGTTATCCTTTTATAATCTAGTCATGTACTATCAAACTTGAAATATTTGCAATATAAACTTTCAAGGATCATTAACAATGGCCATTTTGTGAAGAGAAACCTATTATATTTCTAAGATGCTTTGTCGTTTAATGTTGTGATTCAATTATTTGGTGACATCAAACTTGTTGCCAGTTTCAGCCACTCCTGAAATTTGAAAAGGTTTCTGGTTTTATAGAACATGAGACTGTGCTTCAAAAGCACAGTTTAGCATTAAACTTTGAGGTGTTTCACTAGCCGTGCCCATGTAAATGTTTGATCTTTACAAGGACTTCTATGGGCAATACAACATGCTGTTAAAATGACCTGCATGTAAGAGTAGATTTCTTGAAAGTATCTTTAATCATGTTCAATATATTTCAACATCCAGCCTTTTGAAAGTTTGGGTTATTTGAATATTTGTATTAATTCTCTAATTCTTTCCATCTTTCCTTCCAGGTTACATTGAGTACACTCATGACCTAAGTGAACCGGCTGGGACAGTAGTCATCAAGTTCACTATCAGTGATCAAGAGGGCAATGACCTCATCGACCAATCTTTCATCATCACCGTACTAGGTACTGCAATGATTTCTTATGTTCACCTGTAGTATCATGCTGATCCCAGCTAACTTGCAGGTGCTGTAGTCGAGTGTTGTAAGCATGGATAACAATGAACTGGGTTCAAATCCTTGCCAGGGCAGTAATGTATGTTGGTTAAACAACAGTTGGCACTCTCTTTCCAAGTGAGGTATAATGAGTACCTGGTAGGAAGAAATTCCTTGTATGCATGAGCACCTTATGAAGCAGTGCTAAACCTGGGATAATAATAGCATTTGTTCTTATCCCTTGAAGAAAGCACTTCCTCCCTATTATTTAGTCCTAAAACAGTAATCTATTTCATAAAGAGATAATTCAGGGACATGTACACATGATGTAGGGAGCTATATGTATAATGTCACCTTTGGCTCTTGAAATCTCATTATGCCAATTATTTGTCAATTTTGGAGCACAGATGGAGAAAAGATAACAATTGTACATTTATCAGTCATGCTGAAGCAATTCATTTTGTAAAGATGCAAAAGTACAATCACATGTGATAATTTTGTTGCATTACTAACAATCAATTATGCTTTCTTAGCAGTCAGGTAAAATAACTACCACTAAAACCACTTTTTCTCCTTGACAGAGGATCGCATCCCGCCCCGCATCCTCGCCAACCAGCCTCTCACCGTCCAGGAGGGTGCCTCGCGTACCATCAACACGGCAACCCTCTCCGCCACTGACGACGACAGCATCCCAGGTAACCTGATGTACTACGTGACAGCCGGGCCCAACTACGGCCGGGTGGAGCACTCGGACTTCCCTGGATCGGGCGTGTCCCAGTTCTCCCAGGCGGACCTGGCGGCAGGAGCCATCAGCTATGTCCATACCAGTCCTGATGAGAACATGATGGATAGTTTTACGTTCACTGTGGATGATGGGACTAACCAGGTAGGTTTTTATCAAGATATCATGAATCTGCAAGCCATAAGGAGCTTGCTTTAACATTTTGTTGATTGATAGGATTAAGTTCCACCCATTTGGTTAGTTTTCTGCTCAGTGGAAATGAACAAATGGGATCAGTACTAGTTAGAATTTAACATCCCTTATTTTAATAGGCAATCAACTAATCAAGGATATCATTTAATTGGACTGATTGTTTGTAGGAGATTACATTTCTGTTCTGCATTTCCCATCAGTGTAGCCTGAAGTTATCTAGTGCTCAGTGTGGAACAGATTGACGTCTATTGCAATATTTATGCATTCTTTATGAATCTATTATTGCATCGAGATGGGATCATTCTGTCCTATATTCAGCTATTTACTGATTTGATCATTCTATGTATACATACTCCGGGCTGATACCACTGTCAGCTAGATCTCAAATTGTCTGCTATGAGCTAGGAAATTACCAAAGTGTTTATAAAATGGGTCAACATATTTCTTGCTCTCAGCAGATATGTTTTTGTGTGCATCTTACCATTGCATGTGCGAATTGATAGCTATCGGTTTGATTTTTAAATGAATCAAGATGATATTGACAAGTAGGAAATTTCAAATCTCCTCTTCTTCATCTACCAGGTGACGCAAACATTCTACATCAACATCAGCCCGGTGGATGACTCTCTTCCATTGGTGTCCAACCTTGGGATGCGGGTCCAGGAGGGAGTAAGGAAGACCATCACTGAGTTTGAGCTAAAAGCCATCGATCTAGACACTGCTGTAAGTCCTCCCCAAACTTGCTGTATTTCTTAGTATCATTTATTTGGTGTTTCATTTTGTAAGATGACCTCAAAGATGATCAAGTAAAAAAATATCTATATGTTTGGCCGAAGGTCTCAACAGACAATAGATTGCATTTCAGCAAACGCATTCCAAAGTTTCTCTTTTGGCTACTTCTGTGCAACGCATTTCACTCTTTACATTGTCTACATTATGAACTGTTGTTATTTTAGTAAATGTAATTCTGCAATCAAATGAGTTTTAAAATATGGTATCCCCTCCCCCCCCCCCCCCAAAAAAAGAAGATTAATATAAACAAATAAATATTTGTGTTCCAAACAGTGATATTTATAATTATTCATGCTTGTAGCTATTAAAATGTGTACACATTTGAGACTTATTTTGCTTTGATTTAATAATTTTTTCTTTATAACAGGAGGATCACATCATGTTCACCGTATTCACCCAGCCTACCCACGGCACGGTGGACTTCACCCTGGACAATGTGCGCTACGCCCCGACCCTGACCTTCTCCATGGCCGACATCTACGAGAACCGCATCAGTTACAATCACGACGGGACCAACACGCTCTCGGACCAGTTCCAGTTCATGGTCTCGGACGGGACCAACCCCATGTTTGTCGTTGAGAAGGGATTGGAGCTTCAGACAACCTCTGCTCCACAGGTATGGGTTTGTATCTGTTTTGAGGGTGTTGTAGTTGAGTGGTTTGGCCACTTGGCTGGGGATGTGCAGGTTGTGGGTTCAGCACTAATGTCCTTTATCAAAGATAGTAATATACATGTATAATTTCAATTCCATACCCAGGAAAGAATGAGAAGAGTATTATAGCGTGTTGAAAGGAATTTAGTTTAATTTGTCATAAGCCCTCAGAGTGGCCATAAGGCCTAAATAATCTCCAGGGAATGGGGGTTGTATAAATGTTCTCCCTGATTCTAATCTTATGTTAACAATTTTCATTTGTGTAAGATGTAAAAGAAGAGAACATCTTTCCTATCAAAAATAGAATGTTTTGAAGAAGCATTGCATGTAAATACAGATATTTTTGTATCATAAAGTAATCCATTTGTTGTTGTTGTTGTAGGATTTAACTATGATATTGTTCTGTTTCTGTCAGGTGTTTGACATCACAGTGATGCCAGTAGACGATGGTACTCCAAGGATAGTCACCAACAACGGTCTCTCCTACCTGGAGTATGTGGATGACAGGGTAAGTTACCACCCACAAATATTCTGCAAGCCACCCACAAGTGAGATGTCTTGTATTAGAGAAAATAGACAGTTGTAAGCATTTATTTTATAATTTACATGTATATTACCAGACATTGAACATATTCCGGAATCTATTTTTATTGGATAACCATGACAACCTAATTTTATTCACTTTCAACACATGCAAGGATAGTGAGACCTTTCACGATCAAACATGAACACTTAACATGTACTTCATAACTTCTCAATTTGTCAAATGCAATGCCCACCATTACACACATTTTATATATGTAGAGGTATTGTGGTCGAGTGGATGCGTCGCCGAACTGTCGATCCCAAGGTCCGCGGTTGAGTCCCGCCGCCGGCACTAATGTCCTTTGGCAAGACATTGATCTACATTTGCCACACTCCACCCAGGTGAAGTAAATGGGTACCTGGCAGGAATGTATTCCTTGACATGATAGAGCGCCGTATGTCAGCCATGCTAAAGCCAGGGTAATAATCGGGAGCGCCAGGAGTGTCAAGTCTGACAGACATGAGCGCATTACAAGAACCCACTATTATTATTATTATTATTATATTAGACGTAGACGTTAGTCTACATTTGCCACTCTCTAACCAGGTGTAAATGGGTACCTGATATGCTTGAACGCTAGTTACTTAGGCAGCTCGGCTACGACCAGGGTAGTATGTGTAAAGCGCCATGAGCGTCACAACCTGACGGATACCGGCACTATATAAATAACCATATTATTTATTGATTTATCACCAGGCTATGGGCGTGATCACCAGCCGCACCCTACAGACGATGGATACGGACACGCCCGACCGGTCCCTGGTCTACACCGTCACCTCACCACCAAGGCATGGGTACCTAGAGAGCACCCTGACGCCTAGGACACCTGTTGCTACGTTTACTCAAGGCAAGAGAAGAATTCCTTTACTTTCTGATCAAACAGACATTTTAAAGCGGGACTGCACTACTTGTAGCTACTTGTGCCCTCTATATAGCAAATGTTCTTAGCTATGAAGCGAAAGTAATTGATAACTGGCCCCTACACCCTCCATCCTCCCTGAAAAATATAAATTATCACATGAAGCATTTCTTTGAATGAGAACGTGTCAACCTCTCTCTCTCTCCTATTCATTAATAAGGATATCTTAGGGTATGATTTCATGAGAATAGTAACAAGAATATTGTAAGACAAAAAATGATTTAAAGCCCCACTGCGCTACTTACATGTATAGCTACTTGCGCCCTCTATATAGCAAACAATGCCTTATCGGTACCTGTTGGTCTCCCATCCCCTTTTTCTTATGTTAATTGAGAGCTGATTTGATGAGATAACCACCTGTCAGTGACCTTGCAGGGTGTTCTAATCCCCCTGGCCAAACTAGTACAGGAAGGCTTTAAAGAGATATTTCAGACAAAGTAACTTATTCTCCCTTCTCTGTCTTTACAGAGGACATCAACAACGGTCTGATCCGCTACGTGCTGAGCCCGGGGTCGGAGGTCGAGACCAGCGACAGCTTCATCTTCGACGTCTCAGACACGCATCCCAACATGGTGCTGGGCACGGTGTACAGGATTCGCTGGTCCCTTATCCACTTTGAGAAGTCCCATTACAACGTGAGCGAGACGCAGGGGACCATCAGCGTGACACTGAAGAGGACAGGCAATGTCAATCAGGTAGGAAAGCTGTATAGAATTGCTTTTATTTCTACATAATCTCTGAGAATTGACTATCTTTTGTTTTAAGTGGCCCATACATTGTGGAGCGTGTGTGCAGCTCTTTGTAACTGCGAGGAAAAGGTGATATATAAAATATCTTTTGGATTGAATTGGATTATGAATGCTGAAACAACATTAAAGCAATGTTGAAGTAGTTTTGTAGCGATGTTAAAGCAAAATTGAAGCAATGTTGAAGCAATGTTGAAGCAATGTTTAAGCATCATTTTTCAATGTTTAAAGATTGTTCAAATTAAGTGTTAAGTAATTTTTAAAGATGTAAGCAAAGATGAAGCATTGTTAAATAGATCCCTAAAATCATGCAGTGTCTGTGAAAAAGAGTGAGAGGCGAATGAATGTTTACAATGTTATACCTGTATGCACAAATTTGATGTCCAAATGAGGAGAGAGGAGAAAGATTCATAGCGAAAGAGAGAGAGAAAGAGAGAGAGAGAGATAGATATATAGTGAGAGAGGGGAAGGAGGACGATTAGGAGAGTGAAACACAATTAAAGCAAGAAGAAAGAGAAAAGGGTTAGAGAGAGAGAGTGCCAGAGAGAGAGAGAGAGAGAAAGAGAGAGGGGGAGAGATGGAGAGAGAGAGAGATTTATAGCGAAAGAGAGAGAGAAAGAGAGAGAGAGATAGATATATAGTGAGAGAGGGGAAGGAGGACGATTAGGAGAGTGAAACACAATTAAAGCAAGAAGAAAGAGAAAAGGGGTTAGAGAGAGAGAGCGCCAGAGAGAGAGAGAGAGAGAGAGAGAGAAAGAGAGAGGGGGAGAGATGGAGAGAGAGAGAGATTTATAGCGAAAGAGAGAGAGAAAGAGAGAGAGAGATAGATATATAGTGAGAGAGGGGAAGGAGGACGATTAGGAGAGTGAAACACAATTAAAGCAAGAAGAAAGAGAAAAGGGGTTAGAGAGAGAGAGCGCAAGAGAGAGAGAGAGAGAGAAAGAGAGAGGGGGAGAGATGGAGAGAGAGAGAGATTTATAGCGAAAGAGAGAGAGAAAGAGAGAGAGAGATAGATATATAGTGAGAGAGGGGAAGGAGGACGATTAGGAGAGTGAAACACAATTAAAGCAAGAAGAAAGAGAAAAGGGGTTAGAGAGAGAGAGCGCCAGAGAGAGAGAGAGAGAGAAAGAGAGAGGGGGAGAGATGGAGAGAGAGAGAGATTTATAGCGAAAGAGAGAGAGAAAGAGAGAGAGAGAGATAGATATATAGTGAGAGAGGGGAAGGAGGACGATTAGGAGAGTGAAACACAATTAAAGCAAGAAGAAAGAGAAAAGGGGTTAGAGAGAGAGAGCGCCAGAGAAAGAGAGAGAGAGAGAGAGAGAGGGGGGGGGGAGAGATGGAGAGAGAGATTCAAGTAAGAAAGATAAAATGCAAGGGAGATAGAAGATAAAGAGAGGAATGAAGAGCAACTGAAAAGAAGAGAGATTAGTCAAGAATCATTACTTATTCTTCCCCCTCTTCTTTTCCTAGTATGCCATTGTCCTGTGCAGCACCGAGTCTGCTTCCGCCACCTCTTCCTCTCGCACCAACCCGCGCCAGGGCCAGAACGACTACGTGGAACACTCGGGCCAGGTCCAGTTTGAGGAGCGAGAGGAGACCAAGACCTGCACCATCATCATCAACAATGATGCCATCTTTGAGGGACCGGAAGATTTCATCGTGGTGCTCAGCACACCGGCCTATGCGCTGCTGGGAGAACCATCCAGAGCCATTGTCTCAATCAATGATATTGAAGATGGTATGTGTTCTCCATTGCAAACTTTTCTTCCTCTTTATAAATGGTACACACAGCGGACTACCTGGAACTTATATGAAGGCTTCTTCCACAAGTACTACTAAGAGCAAGGGAATCATGCTAACAGACAGATATTATTAGAATCTGGCTCATTACTATTTATCAGCTATGTATTTTTTAAAGGCAATTGCTTGGATTATACCTTTATGTTGGTCAATAATTAGGAGACGCTTGTGGTTGTCAATCGATTAAAAAGTTCTTTCAATAGAAAGAACCACAGTGTTGTTGCCTTTAACTATTTCTACATCAATTATCAAGCACCTTTTGTACAAACTTTGCTTTCATTGCCATCAGATGTCATTGATTTGTCATCTGATTTTCAAGATCATTTGTTTATTATTAATAACACTTTTTTGTCATTTTTTGTATATTCTTTTTCTTTCTTCAGAACCTAGTATTGAGTTTGCAGATCTTGAGTATCATGTCGATGAAAGTGCTGGCTTCCTCTTCGCTCCAGTAGTAAGGAAAGGTAAGAGAGGTTTTTAGTTTGGCTCTTTACTAAGAGGCGTGGCTTGTGTCTATTATTCCAAAGGAGAATTGAGCATTTCTCCATTTCTATCCATCATATAAAAAAGAGCAGTCAACTTAACATTTTATTATGCAAAATACAACACGGTCATGCGTAAAAATCAGAGAGCGTTCTTTATCTCCAAGCTGCAAGAGACTCTCAACAGTTTTTTTTTATTGTTCAAAACAGCATACTGGTACATTGATAAACATCCATTTTGTTTATATTTGTTGGTATTACTGACATCAATATATAAATGAATAGTAATAATATATAATTACCATGGGAATTTGACTCATTTTGTTTTGAATCTCGATCAATTATTTTCCTCTCTTCTTCATTAAGGTGACTCGAGCACATCGGTGTCGGCGATCTGTTTCACCATCCCTCGCACGGCGACAGGCAGCAGCCTGACTGGGCTAGAATCAGGGTCTGATTACAAGACTAGAGGCATGGCCCTGCAGTACCAGGTAGTCTTCCCTCAAGGAGTCAACACTGCATCATGCGACATCAAGGTGAGTGATGTATGTTAAGGTAACTGGTAAAATTTGTTCAGGTATCCTTCTCCCAGTCTATGTGATTGTTATCAGCTGAATGGAAAGAACACGGCAACTTAAAACATTCCCCTCTTTCTTTTGTCTTCCAAATTCAAGTTGAGCAGTAATAAAAACATTTTCTATCTTGTCTTGATGATGATGATATCATTCAATTTTTTTTCTTCTAGACATCGCACAGTTTAACATCCCGAAAGCCTTAAAAAAAGCTTTGGATATTATTCATCAGATTTAGCTAGGGCAATCATTGTCGGTGCACACTTCGTTGCAAGAGTATGATTGAACCTGGTAGACAATTTGGACGAGTTTGGCAAGTTTTGATCGATGTCTTGCCAAAGGATGTTTGTGCTGTGGGAGGGATTTGAACCCGATATCTTGTGATCCTCAGTATGGTGACCTATCCTCTAGACCACAATGTATCTTGTTTCACCTGGGCCCTTTATCTTTCATTAATCTACATTTGCCACACTCAACCCAGGTGAGGTAAATGGGTACCTGGTAGGATTATTCCTTGAAATGCACTGTGTGCTGATTACGGCTGCCAGGCCTAAAGCTAGGGTAATAATTTCCAAACGCTCTTTGGAAGCGCATAGAGACATTATATAATGTGATATGCGCTATACAAGAACCAGATATTATTATTAATATTATTATTATTATTTCAGATCATTGATGATTCTTTGTTTGAGGAGCAGGAGGAGTTTGAGATAGCCTTGTCTATGCCTTCCTTCCACACAAGGATAGGAAGCAAGGCAAGAGCTAGCGTTATCATCGATGGACCTAATGATGGTAAGTCAGTTAACATGGTAACCATACTTAGTACTTTGGCAGCTCATTAAGGAAGCTAAACTGGGATGGTAGGTGAGGCGAGTAACTACAAGGAGTGTCATGAAGTGCTGGAATGGTGTGTGGACAAAGCACTTGTCAATTTACAGTGAAATATGCTAAGCCCAGTGCAAGTAAAAACCAAGCTGGTAAGCTTATATGATGTGAAACCAAGAGGGGGCTGCATCATTCTGATGGAGGGTAGAGCAGCCTCCTTGAAGTGGGTAATTCCTTTTGCATTGACTGCTGAGCCTAGCAGATGGTTCCAGATCCTTTAGGATTAGGGTTACTGATATTAGGTACTGAGACAGATGCTCATCTTTGATTGACTGTAGACAAATATTTTCTTAACATTTTTATGTCATATTTTGTTAAGATAAATTCAACTGGCATATAATATATATATATATATATATATATATATATATGTATATCAAACTTGCATCAATTATGATTATTTGGGGGAAACTGAATGAAAGAAAGGGTCCTGTCCCTTCCAGCTGCTACTTTCTGAGCAACTTGTATTTTATACTTTATGACCCAATAGGATATACTTTGTAATTTATCTTTATTTTATTTTCATCTTCCTTTTAGAATCAACCATCTTCTTCGGCCACTCCAACTATGTATTTGGAGAGAACGCTGGGACGGTGGAGATCGAGGTCTATCGCCATGGCAGCGACCTTTCGTACACCTCCATGGTCTGGTGCGCACCCAAGTCCACCTTCCCTCAGTCGGCCTCGCCGGGAGAAGACTTCGTCCCTAACGCCAATATGCTGACCTTTAACCCCCAGCAGACAGTGGAGGTAAGCTGGGGTCGATTTTAATTTGACTTGATTTGATTGCATTTTGTTTATTTATAGGGTACCCTTGTTCTGTTTCATGGGAGGCCACAACATGTTTTACATGTATCTGAGCATTTGCTCTATCCAATTTAACTCAAACTTTCATTAAATTCCAATTTTGGTTTGGGAAAATATGACTGGGGCTTGTCTTTTGAATTATCATAAGATGCAGTTTTACCCAATGTCTCTTAAAATTTAAAGAAAGAGTAATATAATGGTTACAAAATTACTTATATTCTTATAGACTGTCCTTTCATTAAGGCTTTGCATGAATAAATTTGTATTTATTAAGAATTCTGTTAATAAGTTTTCATTCCTATCACATATAGTTTTGTGTTGTAAACATGCAAGATAACATTTTTAGGGCAGAATATAAATGGTTTTACCCTTTTCCCTCTAAATTTCATCAATTATTTCTAACTAAATCCATGCTTTTATCTGAACTAGGTTTGTCGTATCACGATCGTGGATGACTCTGCTAGCCCTCATCTGGAAGGCAACGAGACATTCATTGTCTTCCTGAGCTCTGCGATGAGCTCAGGACTAGGAACGCCTTCAGAGGCCATTGTAGTCATCAATGACACTGCCGATGATGGTATGTACTTGTATTCAATTCCATTCAATTCAATTTATTTCCACTTTTAAAACAATTTACAAATCAATAACATATACATATGAATAATAGTGGCAGGGTCATGAAAAGCACTAATTGGCTTATTGACCCCTTAAAAGTATAGACATAACATATTATACATTGTAAGAAAATATAAGACATTTGATAAGGAAGAAAAGAAAGGAAACATCAACAAAATATTTATCATTTATGTGTTCAGGAGGTGTTGTTTAAATAATTGTTTGAACTCTTTTACGGTCTTACTATTCTTGAGATTAGGTGGGAGGTTATTCCAAATAATTTGTCCATTGTAAAGAATTGAATTCTGAGTTATTGATATGTGGAATCATTATCCTGTAGAATCAACTGAACAACACTCTGTTTGTAGGACATGGTGGATAGATAAATTGTCTCTCATTGATGACGACGAGTCGCATTTTGGGGATCAATCTCCCAGCTTGTGCTCTTTTAGGAATAAATGATATTCATGAATTTCCTTTTGCTTTTGAATGCATACTTGTACATGTCCTTTCTCCATCAGATCTTAAGGTAATCCTTTTCTTATTCATTCTCGCACATATTGAAATACACATTGAAAGAAGATTGAATATCAAAATACATATAGATTATGTCTTTTTATATGAAACTTGTTTTTGGCAAATAGGTGCCAATAGATATCTACATTGCGATATTGCTAATTGTTATCTTTTCTGAATACTTAGTAACTTTTTAGGCAAATCTAGCCAAATAAAGATTTGATATGCTGTTAATATCATAGTTTATGATATACATTCTCTAATATATAATGCATATGTACCTTGTTTCACTCTCAGTACCCACAATGCAGTTCCTGACCACCAAGGTCACCGTGCAAGAGAAGTTGGGTGTGGTCCATGTACCTGTGATCAGGACCGGTGATCTATCGTACGAATCATCGGTGAGATGCTTCACCCGTCAGAAGACAGCTCAGGTCATGATGGATTATGACGAGAGACTCAATACGGATGATTTCAGAATCGTCTTTGCTCCAGGAGAAAAGGTATTAAGCCCTGGTAAATAGAAAAAAAGCTCTGGTGAAAAAAATAAAAAAATAATACTTAAATATCTCTGCGAGAAAACCATACTTATACAACGCCAAATCCTCAAAGAGCTTCTAAGAACAGAAATGTTTTTCTGTTACACAGTTTTCCTTCTATGAGTTGTTCACGTTATACCCTCTCTAACTCAGCTATCATTTTATCATGATATTCTGACTATTGGGGTGACTTCATCTTTGGTGTTTGTCTTTATGATACTGTTTTGATTGTGTTGGTGTCAGATGGTATTGCAGGTTTCAATTTTTATTATGGTGATGTTTCAGGCGTAAGATGGTATTTGTAATGGTGAATAATTATCGTGTTGTATGTATTGATTCTTTTCCCTCCTGTTTCATCTTGCTGCGATAGTACAGACATTTAAAATATGCTAGGAAAAGCAAGAGAGAGGGAGTTTAAGAATAAAACAGATTTTCACTTAATTTCATTCTAACAAATGGATTGATATGACTCGGCTCTTAAAATTTGAGGAAAGAATATCAAGCAAATGACATAGAAGAGAGAACGAAGGATTGAAACAGAAAATGATCATCATTTCATCCTATTTTTCTACAGATCAAGAACTGCACTGTACGATTGGTAGAAGACAGTACGTATGAACCAGACGAGACGTTTATTGTCAAGCTGACGATGCCGTACGGAAGTGATATCTGCGACGCGAGAATAGGAGAGAACAAAACTTCCCTTATTACAGTGACGGATAGTGAAGATGGTATGTTTGAGCAGGGTTCGATTATGTTGATTTTTCTATCCTTTGAAGATATTTGTTGAGAAGCAGCTGGGACATTTGGGGCATATTTAAGAATCTTTTCTTGGCCCTTTGATCCTACAGAGGGATTCTCTGTAGTTTCCAGTACTTCCTTTTATATCCTTTGAGGGGGATGGGAAGGGGGTGAGAAGGAGGGAAGATATTTGTTGAGAAGCAGCTGAAACATTTTGGGCTAATTCAAGTCAAATATTTTCTTGGCCCTTTGATTCTACAGAGGGATTCTTAGTAGTTACTTCCTTTAGAATGGTATCAACATGAATGTGATCATCTTCTTGCCTTACATGAATTCTCTGGTTTAATTCAATAGGTAGTCATTGGTGAGGCACCCCACAAACAAGTGGTTACTCTGAAAGACTTATAACTAAATTTCCATTCCCTTTTATGCTACAGCACCTACACTCCAGTTTGAGCGGATGGCGTACAGTGTCAGAGAGCCGAGCGGTCAAGACTCCACGAACTATGTGGACATCAGGGTGATCCGGACAGGAGATCATAATCGGACGTCCAGCGTGAGGTGTAGCACCAGGGACGGGTCAGCCAAGTCAGGAGTGGACTATGAACCTTACTCTAAGATCCTACGATTTGAGCCAGGTAGGTGGACTTACTGAGAAGGTAGTCTTCAGGGTATCAAAAGTTGATGGCTTCACCTGGGCCCTGGTTCACAAAGCCTCTTTTTCAATTAAACATTACACAAATCAGTGACAAATCTGCTGATAACTAATCAGAAGCAAGGATTTCAGTAGCTTATAACAAAAACTTTAAGTCGTGCCTATATCCCCTGCTACTGTTGACTTTCAAGTAACACTCTGCCGGACGGAAAGGACAATTATTAAAAAGAACTTTCCTGAAACAAATATAAAAGTGATTCCAGAATGTAATGTGGACTCTATACTATAGACATAGTGTACCTGTATGTGGAGGAAGAGTTCTGTATGAGTGAACTATAGCACAAGATAAGGAACTGCTGTGACAGTTCCGTCACTTATCCCAGGCAATCTTTTGATGCTTATCAAAATGATGTACTGATTCACCAATGTACATGTGTAAGTGTTAGAAGATGACTGTACACTTTCTTCCTTGATACAGTAAGCTTACGGTTGCAACCACGTGAGAGGGGAGGATTTGGGAGTCCTGAAAAGGACTGTTGGTAATCTTTCTTGTGTAGTCCCAAAAAAGGACCGTGGTAGTCCTAGAAGGTCTGGTGTAATCTGTCTTGAGCTTATAGTTCTAAAAAGAATTATAGCGCCAGTATGGGTTGCAGTAAGGAGAGGATGGGTGGTAGGACGGGCTCGACGTTTCGAACAGGTTGACTAGCCCTCATCAAGATGTATATCTACATCACCATCGAAGCCGACACTTATAAGCAGCTTCTAACTCTCTTCCTTTGTTTTGTTTTCTCTTGTCTATAGCTGTTCAGTCGATTGACATCCAGGTCGAGATCTTATACAATGGAGACATGGAGTGGCATGAGACCTTCTCCATCATCCTGGGACCCACAGGCCCGGAGAATGCTTTGCTGGGCCCTGTTTCCACGGCAACGGTCACAGTGATCGACGAGGAGGCGGCCGGTAGTGTTGTGCTCCCTGCACCACCAGTGGTAAGTCTTCTATTTTAAATCTAATTCATTTGAGAAAATGGGAGGGCTAAGTTATAATTCTTCAAAAATGTATGTGTGCAAGGATATGAACACCGACTCACACAGCATGAGTCTTTTAGTCCAGAGTACTTCTATTTTGGCAAGAAGAAGCACAGAAATTCATCAATATTTCTGTCATTGTAATTGGTTTCTCTTTGTATTCTTTCATATCTATTCCGTTACTTTAATTACACCTTGGAAAAAGCTCCAAAACGGACCAAAAATTTAGGCAAGAAATCAAAGATGTAAGAAATGATGATCACCACGAGTTTCTTCTAAATATTTCTAAATTATATATTGAGATCAGGTGGGAATGGCATTTGCCAATTCTAACAAAACCAAGCTTTGTTCTTATATTTTTTACCAAACTTGAAAATGATCAATGGCATGGAATGCATACTTGTCATATGCTGACTTTTATTTATTTTCCTCTCTTTTCAGGTTGTATCGCTGATGGACTATGACAATATCGGTTCAGCTCTGGACATTGATCCTTCGCCTGGCTATCCACTCGTCTGCTGCACAGTGAGTTCTTCTTGTCATTTAATGGGAGCTAAACCTCAGAATTAAGAATGGCATTTTCAGGATTTGATGAAATGCCTTTACAGGCTTTTAATTGAATTAACTTCAAAATATCTGGGGCTCTTTTCAGGCTAGGAGAACCATCTGATATTCATGCATCAAGAATCATGTTGCCTTTGATATACAAAAATCTGAGAAATAGGCATTTGAAAGTTTGGGGAAAAGTAATAATATACAGGGTTATGCTAATGGAATTTTGCATTTCTTGTGTGGAGTATATTAATTTCCACCTAGTTGCAGAAGCTTGGAAACAATTTATCTGATTTTTGCCTAATTCT
This sequence comes from Strongylocentrotus purpuratus, assembly GCF_000002235.5. Taxonomy (NCBI): domain Eukaryota; kingdom Metazoa; phylum Echinodermata; class Echinoidea; order Camarodonta; family Strongylocentrotidae; genus Strongylocentrotus; species Strongylocentrotus purpuratus. The sequence goes on from NW_022145595.1 coordinate 18,951,548, forward strand.
AGGTGATTTCTCGTGTCATTTTTACATTCTAACACTAACATATGGAGTAGCAGCATTCAGGTAGGTTAATTGATTGTGTACATTATCATGTCTTAGTGAAGTATGTGTGAAATTGTGGCTCAATATTTTGAAGTTCAGAAGATATTTAATCCATGTATTGCTGACATATACATGGGTGTGATCTTTTTTTGTGTGAAGATAGTGGGAAATGGGCTGTTGCAAACTTTCTGTACTCTGTGTTTTCCTTGGCATAATTGTGGTGGTTCCCTGCTTTATTATATGATTTAAGTTTTATTTGCATGTCTCTGCATTAAAACTGTATAAATATGTACAGTGTACGTCCATAATATTTTGTTGCATGTGTACACTTTATATCAATTGTAAGAGTCGTTGATATCTATGTCATCCCTTTTTTCCTTCTCAGCCATGTGATCCGCACTTCCCGGAGTACTCCATGACGCGTTCCATGTGTCTGGATTCCGGCATCAACATCTCCAGCATCCGCTACAACTGGGAGGTCTCCACACCCATGGACAACGACGGGACCCGCACCCCATTCGAGCGCATCGTAGACACGACGCCCTTCTCAAGCTCAAACCACAAAGTCCTGGACAGCATCTACTTCAGCCGACGCTTCCAGGTCCGTTGCGTCTCTCAGCCCTACGACATGAGAGGGCGCCCTGGCGTGCCGCTCCGCAGCAACATAGTGACCATCGGGACGGAGAACGGCATCTGCCACACCCCCGTCACGGCCGGCGTCTCGCGGGGACTCCAGGCGCAGTCGTTCATCGCCAACCTGCAGTACATTGGACCCTCGGAAGAGGAGCATCCAAACTCCCTGCACGTCTCGGTTGAAGTTCCCCACCAGGACGGCATGTTACCCATCGTCTCCACCATCGCTATCCACAACATCCGCCTCCTTCTGACTGAGCCTGTCTACCGCTCCGCCCACATCTGCTCCAACCTCATCAACACCGAGCATGGCAACAGCCTCCAGGAGTACTCCTTCCTGGACCAGGTCGACTATGACAACATGGTGATGGGTCCAGGGTACGACTACCCCTACCAGTTCGACCCCAACGTCCGAGAGGAACGCACCCTACAGCTCTACAAGAACCTGAACCTTAAGAGCTGTACCTGGCAGTTTGATGCCTACTATCACATGACTGAGCTCATCGACCTGTGTGGGGGCGCTGTTAGCTCGGACTTTGAGGTCAGGGACGGGGATAAGAGTTTCTTGACAGTGACTGTTCCTCTTTACGTCTCCTACATCTATGTGATGGCTCCTACAGGATGGGCTTCACTGGACCATAGGACAGAGATGGAGTTTTCATTCTTCTACAGGTGAATACTAATTAATACTACTAAACAACACTTCGAAAGCTAGTTGTCTTTACTAAATCAAGAGCCAGCTTTGCTTGAATACAGTCTCCTTCTTTCACTCTCTACTTCTTGCTCTCCCCTTGTTAATCAATACTCTTCATTCCCATTACACTTTCTCGACTGCAACAGAAAAGAAATGATTAATTATAACTACATGTAGTTAACATTGTTGATTGAAAAAAATTAGGTAGAGTTTTCCAGAAATAAGATCAAAGATGCGGCATTATTGTACCTTTAGTTGTGGTAATGAAAATCTGACTTCTTGTCAAATTATATATAAATACTCATTTTCACAGATAAGAGTAGAATGTGATAAGGAGGCATGTACATTTCCTTCAATCGTACTAAATACAATTCACCCCTTTTCCACTTTTCTCTTCCTTAGTACAATTCTTTGGCGTACTGGTCTGGAAACAGAGAGCGTACTGAGTGGTAGACTGCAGGTCTTAAGGATATGGATTGGAGATGGCGGCAACCTGGTCATCGACTTCAAAACCACAACAAAATTTAGAGGTAAGAGAAACATGGAGATGAAAATTGGGTGTAGTTTTCGTAGTACTGAGGATGATAGAGAATTTTTTTGGTCAAAGGTATATACAGGACCAATATGAAAAACAGCATTGGTTGATATTGTCATCCTGTATAAATTTTTTAAATAAAGAAATAGATAAACTAAAGATCAACATTCAAAGAAAAGATATGAGAGCACCTTGCCTCTCCCAGGTAGATGCTGAAGACCGAAAGACCATTAAAGAAATAGGACACTCAACACCACAGCACGGGACAAAGCAAAATTTTATGATGATGATGATATCAACTGGTGATTTTTAACTATGGGGATTGTTTACCAAGGGGACACATGGCATTGAATTTTATCACAGTCTTGGTAATACTAAGAATGTTGATACCTTGCCCAACATAACGTCACAAGAGATTAATATTTTTTTTTCAGAGGTCTTCAATACTTTGGACCATTGAATTGTTGTGCATTTGTAAAATCTAATCAGGAATTTATCTTTATTCAATAACAAATAAATGTTTTGTTTTTTCCCCTTTTCAGGTCTATTTGTTGTCAACCACCATACCCTTGAGAACTACAAGTCTCGTGTAGTCCCACCCTTAGAGCTTGGTGTGGCCTTTGACTTGGAGCTCCTTTGGAGCGAAGGAACCTTTGACAGTCCACAGCAGCTATGGAGAGCCACAAGCTCCTACAACAGAAAGGTACGTGAAACTCTCTTTCCAGTCAGGTTATTGTTTGTTTGGAGCCAATTAAAAGGGCATTATCTGTATGTGAAGTGATACATGTTAATTTCATTTCATTTCATTTCATTTTTATTTTTTCATTTCATTTCATTTCCAACAAAATACAATACATAATAACATGTTAATGCCCTTTGTGCACCAAACGGGCAATATCTGTTTTATATGTACAGTATCTTACAGAGACAACAGGAAAAGAGAGTCACTGAAAGACAAGGAAGAGAGTGAGAGAGAAAATAATGAGAGAGGGACAAAGAGAAGAGACAGAAACGGACCAAGAAAATGTGGGAGACGGAGAAAATAAGAGACCTACTGTAGACTTAGGTTCAGAGAGATAGACAGGCAGAGAGAGAGCAAAGAGAAAATAATGAGAGAGATGGAAGGGAAGGATAGAAAGAGACCAAGAAGATGTGGGAGATGGAGAAAATAAGAGACCTACTGTAGACAGGGATTCAGAGAGATTTGAGAGAGAGAGAGAGGGATGGAGAGAGAGACAGAAAGAGAGAGAGAGAGAGAGAGAGAGAGAGAGGGAAAGTGAGAGAGAGAAAATGAGAGGTGAAAAGGAAGGGACAGAAAGAGACCAAGGAGATATGGGAGACAGAAAAAAAGAAAAAAAAAGAGACCTACTTGTAGACAGAGGTTCAGAGAGAGACAGAGAGAATTATGCAGAGAAGGGGGATAAGAGGGAAAAACAGCAATGCAAATAAAACATGCTTATTCTTCATTTATCTCTTTCATCTATTTCAGGATTATTCAGGGGATTACATCATAGAGTTGATTCCATGCACAGTGACACCTACCCAGTCATACCATGTAGCTCCTGATATGCCTATCGTCTGCACTGGGCACCCACCTGAGAAGTAAGTCACCAAGTCAATATTTTACAAAGAGTTTTGTCTTTATTTTATCAAGTATTTATTTATTTTTGTTATTACCGGGATGGCCTCATTAGTGGGTAAAACACCGTTTTACTAGATGGCATTACACAAACATTTATACCATGTAGACGAGGTGTACATTTACAAAGCATGTAACTATTTTGGGAGTAAACTTTTAACCTATGGTGATATGTGCAGTAGCTGGGTTACTGTGAACTAAGGAGTAATTATTCGATCCGTTTTGTTTGATAAACTAACTTCTGTTGGGAATAAATATATATTCAGTACCTTGTCCACTAGTTTTTAGCAAATAATTCTAAACCTTTGCTTTGATTCATTGTGATGATTTTCATATAATAATAATAATACATTAATAATGATAATAAAACAGTTATATAGCGGCGCTTTTATACAAAATATATTCAGCTGCGCTGGTTCAGAGCTCCTTTTTTTAATCAATTCTACAAAATAGAATCTGTCAATTGAACAAATATGTTTTTAATTTGAAGACATTGATTTACGAGGGATGTACAATGTAGCTCATGAAATGTGAGTGTTTGTAGTGGATATTTCAGAACCTCCTTTGGGTGTTTGTATATTGAACACAGATGTTCACTCTATCTGTCATCATTTTGTACTATGTGTATTTTAAAGGCGTTTCTTTTGTTTACTTTCCCCTTTGTTGTACAGGTTCGTTGTGCCAATAGCCTTCCAGCAGACGAATCGACCGGTACCGGTTGTCTATTCTCTAAACACCGAGTTTCATCTGATGAATAATGAGAAGGTTTTCATGATGAATCCTGTCGAGGCTTCCATGACACTGGGGGAGATGGATTATAAAGGAGCATTTTCAAAAGGTATTATTTTCATTCTTCTATAAATTATCTATTTTTAATTTTGTATCACCTTGTTTCCTTCCTTTTAAACTCCTTTTGTTTTTTTCCTTTAACTTTTCATCTCTCTCAACCATTTTTTCTCCATTCTCATTTTATATGAATCTGTATCTGTACCTTCCCTTTCTATATTTTCTTCTCTCCTTTCCTATCCTCCCCCCCCCCCCCCTTACCCATCTCCAAATGTATCCATCCTTGTTTCCCTCCTCGTTTCCCTCCCTTTTCCCTCTCCCTTTTCCCACCCTTTTCTTTCTCCCTCATTTTCCCCTTTTCTCTCTATCTACCCCCTCCATCCTTTTTCAATTCTTCCTTTCCTCTTTTTGTTCTTTCCTTCCCTAGCTCTTCTGCCTCCAATTTATTTTTCTTCCAGCTCCCCCCTTCTTGTCTTTTCTTTCTTCCTCCAATCTTTACTCTGCTCTTCTATCTCCCCCCCCCCCCCCACCTCCTTTCTTTTCTCCCCTGACTCATGTCTCTATGCTGATATGTCAAACAATGAAGAAGAAAAAATGCTGACTCAACGATTTTCAGCAGAACTTAAAGCAATGCAAACGTATGACCTCCTACCTACAATTTACCTCTCATAAACTGTTGACCGACTTATTATAGTTCCCAAGGTTGTTTAAACAAAACTGCCACCTCTTTTTTTATTTGGCTAAGTTTAATCACCCTTAATATCCTTTAAGTAAACCATATTCCAAACTTTAAAAAGTTGCAGAATCAGCAAAACAGATTCCGTTAGTGTGGAGAGCCCTCTTTTATTAATGATAATACTGGTTTCTTTTCTTTTTTCGTCTACAAGTGTATAGTTGTGTGACCAATGCATACAATGATATCATAATATTACAAATTACTGACACAGTACTTAGGGATGTTTGCTTTTGGTCGTCTTTCTTTTGAAGTACTCTTCTGTTCAAAGCAAATAGAGTTTACATGTATTTACTCGGTTATGGAGATGAGTTGTGTTTAATGAGGTACCAATTCTGTTTTGTTTTGTCTCTCGCCATAATGAGGTCATAAAACTTTGAAAATGCACTTAAGGTTATTGAATGTCGAGTAAATATTGAAGGTTATTGTTCGCCCCATTTAAATTATATGAAGTCCTTTGATAGTCGTAGCAATCTTAATTTGATTCTTCATTTTTTGCAAGATAAGGCCAATCCCCCATTCCAAAGTTCCGAAAGAACGAGAGGGCCGAAGTTTGATAGATATAAACCCTGCCATTCCACTGAGCTTAGTCTTAAAAGTGCTTTGACTCGGCGAACTGTTGTTTTTCTGGCTGGGATCGCCTCATTATTGTTCTTGAGATAAGCTTTAAACTTCGTACTGTGTTATCAATGCTTCAATGTATGTGTAGTGTATTAGGAAACCCAATTTCTGTTGGGTCTAACATGTGATAGTAACATCACTGTAAATGTTCGAATCAACGGGTTATAAAAACTTCTACTTTTATTTTGATAATGAAAAAAGCACCAGTTAAAGCTAGACTGTCTGATTATGCATTTTGAAATATTTCTTTGATAATGGTTTGATTTCTGAGACAAACAGACAGTAAAAGTTGCAATTCTTTATTCTTTATCAATTGAATTCCTAGACTGTTTTGTTGAGTAGTTGTGCATGGCTGTGAAGTAAGCACATTTGACCAAAGTGGACGATAGCTGTCCTCAAAACAGATAAGAGAGTCTTGTCACCTATGGTATTAAAATTAAACTTTTTGTCTTCCTTTTGCCCTCTTTTGTCTTGTGTAGGACAAACCATTTTTGGTAGGGTCCTGTGGAACCCGGACCAGGATCTGGACCGGGCCTACAAGCTCCAGATCCAGAAACTCTTCATCTGTACCGGCAATGACGGCCATGTGCCGTACTACGACCCATCTGGAACGGTCTACGAAGAGGGACCACAGTTTGGTTGTATGCAGGACAACATTCACCTTCGAGAAAGGTTCTTGCTCCTGGTGAGTTAATTACGGCCCTAGACTTGTAATTACAATAACAATGATGATGAAGATGATGATGATTGTGATGGTAGTGGTGGTAGAGATGATGATGAGGATGGTGGTGATGATGATGATGATGATGATGATGATGATGATGATGATGATTTTTTTTTTATTGATTTATTTCTGATATTTAGAGAGGGTGACTCATCACCAATTAATGTTGGTCTTCCATGAGGCCCTGTTAAACATAATGAGGAACAATAGTTTAAACAAATGTGATGATGATGGTGATGATGATGATGATGATGATGATGATGATGATGATGATGATGATGATGATGATGATGATGATGATGATGATGATGATGATGATGATGATGATGATGATGATGATGATGATGATGATGGCATCCTCACTATTCAAAATTGTCATGTTAACATATAAGTGGTTACCTTTGTGGTTGACATACAAAATCGTAGAGTCATAGAGTCAGGGTTATTTTTTTAATGCATCCTCATAGGGTTCTACCCCAGGAGGGTGTGACAAATATAAATGTGAACTTCTGGGGGGCGTTTCACAAAGCCATTTTTCGATGACAAATGAAAAAAAAACAGTGACGAATCTGCTGATAACCAATCAGAAGCAAGGATTTCAGTAGCTTATAACAAAAACTGTCATTTGTCACTGATGACAAGTTTTGTGAAATTCCCCCATGGATGTATGAAGTATGAAATTGTCTCAGTAAGTGGCCATTTTTTAAAAATCTCCCGAAGGATTGCCTTGGTTAAGATTTTTTTGTGAATTTTGTTCATCTCAGGATCGCGGGAACCCGGACGCAGTCCATCCCGACTTCAACGATGTGCCGTTCGATGCCAAGTTTGCAGGAAACTCTTTATCCTATGAAGTCGTAAGCCAGATGCCTGGAGTGGACGGGTTTACTATGAACGTGGATCCATTGTACAAGGTGAGGAAGAGATGAGAGGCGATCGTGGGGGAAGGAGGTGGTGTTGGTGTTGGTGGATGATCGTATTGGTGTACTTAGGAGTATTGTGGATGGTGTGGTGTTGGTGGTAGTGAATGTTGATGATTGGTGGTGATTGTGTTGATAGTAGAGTGCAGTGATAGTAGTGGAGTTAATAGTGGTATAGTGGTTGAGAGTGGTGGTGGTAATGGCAGTGTTGGTGGAGGTTGTAGTGGTGATGGTGGTGGTTGTGGTGGGGGTAGTGGTGTTGGGAATGGTGGTAGTAGTGGTGGGGATGATGGTGGTGCTGGTAGTAAAGATGATGTTGGTTGTAGTGGTGGTTGATCACATTAGTGGATGATGACAGTAGTGCTAGTGACAGGGGTATTGGTGATGTAGTTGTTGGTAATGATGATGATGTTGATGGCAACAGTAGTTGATGATGGTAGTAGCAATGGTGATTGCCATCACCATAGCGTTTTTGATTGTTGGAACGGTAATGAAGAGGGTGTAAAATGACTTGGTAGTGGTTTTGATGTGTTGTTAAGGGTTAGAGTGATAGCAATATTTAAAGTTATGCTGCTATCATTACTGTGACGATCGCCTACAATGATAAGTGATCACCGTGATTGTGAATAATGGTGTGTTGTTGATAGCATTCAATCAACAATGTGACATTTGCAATGATGATGATGAATATAAAAGAGTGAGATGCTCTCATCAATGGAGTTATCATTCACTTTTCTCTTCTCTCCTTCACACCCTCAGGTCAACTCTGGACACCAGTGGTACATGCAAGTCGTCTACACCATAGGACCCACTGATGGACCGGCCCGATACAAACGCTCCGCGATGGGTGCCATTAACAAACGTGCTGCTGGCAACAAGACGCCCAACGGAACCAACATGCATCCTCTCTTACTCAGCAAAGAAGACCTCGTAGTTCAACCAAATCAGGGTATCGATTCAAACATTACAACCATTGCATCAGTATTAGTGGCTATTGTTCTTGTAATATTCATCATTATACTTTTCATCAGTAGGAGGAGAAGAGAACGGAGAAGAAGGAGAGAGGAGGTAAAGACAGAGCCGGTCCCGAACAATCGAGACCGAGCCGCGTCTAGAGCGAGCCTGGCGTCGGTCAAAGCGGCTTATCCGAAGCTGGACGATGAAGAAATGGAAATGGAAATGGACATTCAAAAGTCGGTCAAAGTCAGCACTCTAAATCTTTACAAGCCTGACAACTTATATAGGTCACAGGCCAAAGTTAAAAAGGTCAATTTAGAGGCCAAATATCAAGGTCAAAATAGCGGCGAGGGGGGAACAGAAGTTTGACCCCTGTCATAATAATATATGGTTGTTTTTCTTTTTGTTTGATTTAGATTGTTGAAATATTTAGCGAAGTTATTTAATATTATTAGCATTCTATACATTACTGCCAAACTTGTCCAAGTCATTTGTTAATGTTTACAATTCTGTTTTCAAGATTAGTTTGATAATCCTACATACAAATGTAGGGGAAAAAAGATAAGTGAATAGAACGCTAGGGATGGATTAACGAAAATCTAGTTCAGTTTGAGGTTATTTTTTAAATAGTTTATTTCTCTTTGAAGTTATAGAATTTTGTGTTAAATGCTCGATTGATTTCTTATGTTTTCTACCTCTTGCTGTGTATGAGATATTTGTGCTGCAGACACGGTAACAGTATGGATATAAAACTTTTTTCGGATTGAAAATACGCTCCGGAAGATATTCCTTAACTCTGTGAATCTACAAAGGTTGCCTCATTCCATACAGCCAAACCGCTAACTTCTATTACAGCAGGTCCCTCTGTTGCTACAGCAAGAGACCGCTTTAATTATTTACAAAGACTTTCATAACTTTGAGATTATAATTCATTTGTTCTCAAGCATAAATGGTACAGTGACCAATGCAATGATGATAACTGTTCTTCTTTGATTTAAACATATCGAACAAAATCCACAGGTATATTTGTTATAATCTTCTTGCATCTACAGAGGATGTTATTATTCAAATCATGCTGCAGATCGATGTGTCTTTGATGAGAACCAGTAATCTCTCTACACCTGTATTTGTTTAATTAGTATGTCTTCCGATCAATCATTATTCAAGATATGGGAGCCTTCTTGTCACTCACAAACTAAGTAAGCGTTTTTTGATCGTGAGATGGAAGAAATTTATCGCTTGCTATTTTTTAAATCTAATTTCTCATGCTTGACAATGAATTGTTTGTATAGTACCTCTATTCTTGTAGATCAATTAATATATAGAGCGGATTATCTATATGTTGCGATATATCTATTAGGTGTAAATGTTTTGCTTCGAGATATTTTCTGAATTGTTGTGTTCGTATGACTTGAACATGCTACGAATGTATTTAATATTGATAAACGTGGCCTTGTTTTTGCAGTTTTTTATCTTGTTTTTGTCGTAAAGCAAGACTGATTTTTTGATGGTGCTATGCGAATCAGCAAAATGGGTGCTTGATCTTGTAAATATCATGTTCATTTTTTATGTATGTAGTTCTGTGAGATACCGAGATTAAGTTATTCAATAGCTGTATAAGATATTAGTCGTACTGTGGTGTAAAAAACTATGTACAATTGCTTTTAGATGTCAAGCAGCATAAAGAGGCGTTTGCTATTCAAAATGACTGCAGTAAATATATATATATGTTTGATACTAAGTTTGTTTATGTTTACTTTTTTGTATGATTTCTTTCCAACTTTCTACAAGCTTTTTATCAGTCTTTTATGGACCTTGAAATCGTGTATGATGAATTCTGCATTTCAAATGTTTATGGTGCTTCAATTGAAAATACGAAATTGTTTTGTCAGGAAAAAAACCTATGCATTTTAAAGTTTTGTAGCTCTCGCAGAAGCCGCAGATGCAATATATTTCCTTGAATTCAAATGGTTCTATAGGGTTAAGTTTTAATATTAATGATGCGTAAATGTATTCATTTAATGTGGTAATACAGTGTATATCAACATACCGTTTTCCCCCCTTTTTTTTGTTGGTGTTGCAATCCGTAAAATTATTTTTCCTTTTTCCCCTTCCCAATCAAACAAAGAACTTTTTTGTTTTTTTGTTGTTGGTGACATACCGGTACCATTATTTTCACATTTCTTTCCCACCTATAGAGTTCGGTGTACCTTTTTTCTACACAGGTTTTAACCATCCCTTATCCTCTTATCCCCTTATTCCCACTTTGTAAAATATTTATCAGTACTTTAATATCCCCCATGCACTGACTTTGGTTCAAATCCTTTTTTTTTTTTAAAGCATGAACTACTAGATGATTCTAGTATAGACCTTTTAAAGTTGTCACCTTCCCATTCATTATGATTTATTAGAAGAGGATGAAAAATTAAATCAGAATGAAACTGGATTCTAGTAATCTAATCCTAACCCGTAGAATTCGTTGTGTATTGACATTATCTGAAATAGAGGTGTATGATTTTGTGATTTAATTATTTTGTTCAATTTTGATTTATATAGCAATATTATGATAAAGACATAACATCAAACTTTATATAGTGGTGGTACAGTCTAATAGAATATAACAATTTATAACTTTTTGTAACCCCTTCTGATACCTATTTATGTACAGCAAATTAATAAAAATTTCTCCTTAAAGGCAGTGAGTCCCTTTTGCAGACTTGTGCAAACTTCATGAAACTTGGCGAGTGTTTAAAAGATATCCTTCCGATATCTTGTTTGAAATTTTTCATTCATAGGTTCTGAAAATACTTCATAAGAAATTTAGTGCTGTTTTGTTCATGTTGCCGTAGAGGAAGGTATTCTCAAATCAACAGATAAAATGGTCGAAATTAATTATGAATTACGTACAAATACATTCTTTGAGACTAGAAAATAAATATCTGGAATTAAACACTCAAGATATATTTGTGGAAAGTCAGTTTCCGTAGTTTTTTAAAAACATTTGATAGGAGGTTCCTGATAACAGACCTCTTCAATACACTACTGGATTCACGCAACTTCAGGTTTTTAGGTCTGCAAAAGGGACAAACCATCTTCAAGATTTAATCTATTTTAATATTATCCTTTTCAAATTCTCTAATTCATTCTATTATTTATTATCATTGCATCAAAAAATTTCTTTTGCAAGTTATAGCAAAGAGTTTTCTGTGGTATTTTTATGATTATTTTTATGATTATTTGATATGTTTTTAAGCGAGGCAGGTGGCCTTTAATTTCTCTTTCAAAATCTATTTGTCTTTAAGGGAAACTCATGAACATCAAATGTTCTAACAGGTTTATTGATCCTTTATCACCAAACCCACTTTAGTTCTTTATCAACTCTTGCACAATTCAGAATGGCTGCTTGTTATTATATATTTCTTTTGAATCTATCACATTAGGAGAAAGTTATAATGAAGAATTTATTCCCAAATTCAATAACATTTTATATTTTTGTGCTTGTTTTTGTAATTCTTACAAGTACATTCATGTTTAACGATCTCAGGTACCAGATTTGATGCATTTTTGGTTTTTGTTATCTAGCTTGCAAGTAAATGCTCTATTTTCATTAGTGAGAGGCCCTTTCTTAAAACGGCTGTAAGTATAACCTTTTTGACATTGCATTGAAACATGAAATATAGAATCAACATGTTTTAATGAGATGTCCACAAATTTAAGACTTAAGACAGTCGTGAGAAAATGGCCTCTAAAGCTTGCTGAACAGCTCTTAGATTCGGGAAGCTTGCTTTATTAGATTTATGTCTTTTTATTAGATATTATGTTTGATTTTATCCGCATGTGCCGTCTTCATCTCATTCTCTGGCTGTACATGCATCCCCCATCTTTGAATTTTCTTTTTTTGTGTGGGAATATTTGAGATCAACATATCTTTTATGAAAGACCCTTCTCCTTTTCAGAGTACATGTCTATAGTTGAGTTCATGCTTATAGAATTTGAAAAATGGGTATTTTGACAACACTTTTATGGTATGTATACATGTTAACATAGGATATGCCCCAGTGCAACCTAATATTTTGATGAATTGTTTGTTATTGTCTTATTAGTGATTTATCTGTATTCAATTCAATCTATTTATAAGCATTTTGTAACCCTATGGAGTTTTCAATGACCACATACAATGACTTGAATCGTTATATTTGTAACAACTATGACTGTCTTTTGAAGTTTTTAGGCTGAATATGTAAATAACCATCATTTTTATGATAAAATTGTGAGAGATTACATTTTTCGCAATCATGTATGGATATCGAAATTCTTCAGAATTTTCAGTAGGAAACAATATTATTGATGGATTCCTACCGCGCGATTTCTAAAATGAAAGTTGTCGACAAAACTACATCTAAAACACAAATGTTATTTTTATAAAAAATAATATTGACGAGTTTTTATAGATCTTTTAAAAAATGGCTCATTGATCATGTGATAAATATTTTTTACTACCTTTGTGGGCCTCCGTTTTACTCAAGCCTACTGTATTTGCCATTTGTGGTGTAGTCATATTTGAATAAAAAAGGGTTATCTGAGGATCGAATCGAAAAATAAGGATCGTGTCTCATTTTTGTATCCCCCTTTGTTTTGGAGGAGAGAGAGGGGGAGAGAAAGAGGGGAGGGAGGGAGGAGAGAGAGGTAGAGGAGAGAGAGGGGGAGAGAGAGGGGTAAAGGAGAGAGAGGGGGAGAGAGAGAGAGGGAGAGAAAGAGGGGAGGGAGGAAAAGAGAGAGGGGAGAGAGGGAGGAAGAGAGAGGGGTAGAGGTAGAGGAGGAAAGGGAGGAAGAGAGGGAGAGAGAGAGAGAGAGAGAGGGGAGGGAGGGAGGAGAGAGAGAGAGAGGAGAGAGAGGGAGAGAGAGAGAGAGGGAGAGAAAGAGAGAGGGGAGAGAAAGAGGGGAGGGAGGGAGGAGAAAGGGAGAGAGAGAGAGAGGGGGAGAGAGAGAGGGGAGGGAGGGAGGAGAGAGAGGTAGAGGAGAGAGATGGAGGAAAAGAGAGAGAGAGGGGAGAGAGGGAGGAAGAGAGAGGGGTAGAGGTAGAGGGGGAAAGGGAGGAAGAGAGAGAGGTAGAGGGAAAGAGAAAGTAAGAGAGGGGAGAGGTAGAGAAGAGAGAAAAGAAAAAGAGGGAGAGTGGAGAGAGAGAGGTAGAGAGAGAGAGAGGTAGAGAAGAGAGAGAGAGCAATGGAACAAGAAAAACATGATAAAATTCAAGTATGCTGAATACTTTGTAATCGTCATAATGATTACCAGTAATCATAATTGTCAATAATGAAGCTTTATCCAATACGTTAAATTTACATATTTGACACAGATATTTTAGAACAATGATCAATACATCAAACAGCTGCAGCCTGCAAGGTTCAAGGCCCTTTATTGACAACAAACTTTTTGAGATCAGCAGACAGAGATTTCTAACTGTTCGGCATGTCATTGACAATTCGTCTATGACATCACTTTGTTTGCGTGTATAACTGGGACGGATTATCGCTGTGTTTCCAGAGTGGTATCGGAAAGCAAATAAACCTTTGAACTCATAAACCTCAGACCATCTCAATATTATCAACTTTTATCAAATTTGCAATTATTATTGTCACTGTAAACATTATGGAATGATCTATAGGGGAGTATCTCTTTTTCCTTAATCGTGTGTGTGTGTTTGTGTGTATCACCAAAGCCTGCTTTGGTTTTGATGTAAGGGAAGAGAGAGGGTGAGAGAGGAGGGAGAGAGAGAGGTGGGGAAGAGAGATGTAGAGGAGAGGCAGAGGGGAGAGAGGGAGGAAGAGAGGGAGGTAGGGGAGAGAGAGGTAGAGGGGGGAGGAAGAGAGAGAGAAAGAGGGTGAGAGAGAGGGAGAGAGAGAGAGAGAAAGTTGGGGAGAAAGAGGTAGAGGGGAGAGGGAGGAAGAGAGGTGGGGAAGAGAGAGAGGTAGAGGAGAGAGAGGCAGAGGGAAGAGAGAGAGAGGCAGAGGGAAGAGAGAGAGAGGAGGAGAGAGAGAAGTATAACTGTATTCAAAACATGAGCTTTGTGTATTACTTCTACAAAGAGATATTGCAATTTAAATACATTTTCAGTGAACAGTAAAACATATTGTAGAGTTTAGTGTATGCTCTCGAATAGAATAGAGCTCGCATGAAACCCACGTCTGACAATCCTCGCGAGCCCTATGTACCCAGGGTTTTATGTTATCCTTTATTTTATAGAATGTCAGGTAAAGTTTTTTTGAGGTTGATGTTATACATAGAGCTATAAATCACGGTACACTTAAAGGGAAAGTCCACCCCCAAAATAAGTTTGTTTCGATAGAGGCAGAATAATAAGAAAATCAGGTGAGTGAAAGTTTGAGCAAATTCTGAATGAAAATAAGAAAGTTATGAATTATTGAAGTTGTGATCAATCAAATACAAATTGGCAACTCTGTGACTTATTATACGAGCTCTCCTTCATTTGCTTTGTGCATAATATTCCATAAAATCATGTTTTCTTCGTTATTGATGACGGAATATATATTTGTTCCTTGCAGGGGGAGTATAGAAACATATTTGCAATTATTATATTTAGGGTGCATGTATGGTTGAAATTTTTCTTGAGGGAAAATGTAAATTTTAGATTTTTTTAGTATTGAGCAAATGGAAGTTGAGCTCGCATGATACGTCATAGAGTTGCCAATTTGTGTTTGATTGATCACAACTTAAAAAATCTTAACTTCCTTATTTTTTTATCGGAATTTGCTCAAACTTTCACTGACTTTTTTCTCTCATTTTTCTACTCCTATTAAAACTAACTTAATTTCAGGGTGGACTTCCCCTTTAAGTCTTTTCCAGTGTCGGTGTGTTAATTTATTTGCTATTCATGTACATGTGCCGGTATATGTTGTGGGTGATCTCATTGTTTTTAAAATAATACTGTATTGTTTTTAAAATAAAACCGTCTTGTTTAGCCTTAGCAGTATCAATAGTGCTCTCCTAAATACAGAACCTGAGGAACATGCCATATTGGTAACTGCGTGAAGGTATGAATCACGCCCAAAGGTCAAATGTCAATACAAATGTGATTCTATTTTTCTGGTCCGACATACATGTACAAACTGTATTTATCATGTTACCAAATGCTGTTCAATAACAATGTTACTTTGTCAGCCTCTTTATCAGCTGACGGCAATCATCTCAATGACATCTCAATGACATACCCACTCATCCACCCTAATTCCTAAGTTTCGGTCTCGATTGATCATCTCATCTGGAGCCAGAAGGATATCAACTGTGTTAAAATATATGAATTGACGCCATTCTGCCTCTAAACAGACGCTTTAATCTATCTGCACATGTACACTATTAAAAAGATCCTTTGAACCATCGCCAATCTTGCTTAGCGGCTCTTTTTTGATCTTCAATCTATCTTTGTAATTTGGACTGCGATTCACGACAACACGGGTAAGAAAGTAAAGACGCATAAAACCAAATTTGATAGTTCATTTTCTTCTTTTTTTAATTGTAATGTACATAATTGCTCTATAGTGTGACAACATAGAGTAAGGAATAGTATGCATTCCATATTATTTCTTATATCATTGTTAAATCAAAATACGTGTATTTCCTGGAACACTGGTCGTAAAAACCTTTGAATACAAGCATCTATGTGCCACAACACCTGAACTGTTTTAGAAAAAGAAATAGTATTAATACAATGAGTACACATTATACACATAGCATGTTTATTTACTCCGAAGCTCTCCTAGGTAGAGAACTCAATCGTGATCAAAGGCACATTCAGAGAGGTCAATGAACTATTGAAATAGACAAGGGATGGGGGTAGAAGACTAGAAGAGACCATATTTGGAATGTCTTGCTGCTTCGCAGAAAAATGACGCGGGTCCTTCATCGAATGTAAGAGGGGGTCTACTTTTACAAGCAAGCTCCGTTATTTCCTTGCTTGAAAGCATGGACATGCACTCCAGAAGGTAAGAACAGAGTGGGAGAAAGAAGAAGGAACTCTGAATAGAATCTTTTATTCTGACATTTTTCAGAGTTCTTCCCTTACTCCATTTCGCAAATACTCATAGAGAGAGGGATCATTGTAGAATCTCGTCAAATAATATCTAACCTAACACACCGATTCTGATGATGATAACTAGACATAAATAAACTCACATTTCTAGTATTGTATAAAATCAACGAATGTACGATACAGTCGCTCCTGCCAGGACAACTCTGAGTGACTCGAGGGAAGCAAGTGGTCTTTATATACAGGCTCCCTTCAAAACAGGTTCTAACATTGAATTGAGGATCACTGGTGGAGTAAACCCCACACCCTAACAAAAAGTGTCTGTAAAACAAGTGCAGTGGTATGCATATACAGATTATGTACAGGTTGTCACTGGAGTGGGTGGGGCGCATGAAACAAGTTACTCTCTAACAAGTTCAAGCTAGAATAACGACTGTTGGCATTGACTCGTTGGCCTTGGAAGCAAACCATTCACTACTAATAACCTGACTGACTTGGCACATGTACATTGTAAATCCCAGCTTGTAGCTACCCTCACACAATCATAATTTATAAATCGAGGACCTGCTGTAAAAATCACATGCTAAAAGAGTTGGTTTCATATCACGCAACTAAAGACGATTTTTTATTGCAAGAGGCCGCGGTTCTTTTCTTAGAATGTTTCCAACGGACCACCACATATCATTGACATGGGCACATTTTAACTTCTTTTCTTTTATTTTAAAGGAACATCTCAATGTGATGGTTCATATACCTCTGTACCAAAAGAAGAACAAACGTTCTGTTTGGAGTCCAAGTATATTAGTTAAAACCACTGGGGCTTCAAACATACAAAACAATCTTGTATTTTACACAGCTGCATTACTAAGAGCAAGCTATTTCAAGCCATTTCGAATCACTGGGCACAGATTGACCGTTACATAACACCATGAAGACTGGTGCATACTCCTCTCTTACCGCACGCATGCATAAACTACCAATGCACTAAAACAGCTAAGAATTGTTCACATACAAAGCTAATGTAGTGGGCACTGGACATGGTGCCGAGACTGCATTTGACGGAATAAATTAGAATTTCAGATTAATACACCCACAAATTCCATACACCCGAATAACATGTGATTAGGGATGATGGAAAGGGTTAAAAATTTCAATGTGAAATGATATTAATACCTTGAATAAGACAGTATTAAAGAAACAGTACTGAAAAATCACAAATACTTAATCTTAATATATTTCATTAAATCTAATTAGAGAGAAACAATAATAGAATACCTGCCTAATTATCAGTCACATGTATAATATATACAACACCCTCACTTAATATTCGTCATCAAATATCATTCTCTTTAATATAAAAAGACAGGACTGCGATACAACAGGAAAAAATAAAAAATAAACTTTCTATAATGATGAAAACACATTTGTAAATCCAAGATTCCAATTGTGTCCCTGCTATCGATGCTTCCCATATATGTTTAACCCCAAAGCTACAATTACATGACCAGTTACATCCTACGTCATGATAAAGTGAATACTCTTTATTATGGTGTCGGAATCACACAAGGAGAAAAATGCGACAACAAAAAAATACTACTATAAAAAACTTTTAACAGGAATTTGTGTCTAGAGATGATCTGTAAGGTGGAATGGATCATTGCTCCAGACATTCCGTCATGACATTATTTCTTTAAACAAACAAAATCATTCATGTAGCATTAGGGTTTTATTCACAGTTCATAACTCCTCAGGCATTCTGTCACACACACGCACACACAAAAGAATCAATCACTCGCTCAATGAGACATACTGCCACCTAATCAGAGAAGGAATGGCGGAAATTTTATGAAGATATGCTTCAAAATCATTCACTATGCCCTGGCAATCAATTCAGTGTGTGTGTGTGTCTGTGTGTGTGTGTGTGTGTTTTTTTTTAAGGGTAGCTCATTCCTAGAACATTCCTAGTTCTTCGTGCAATAATGACATGTAAAGTTCATTCCATTAGGAGCGCACAATGCCCAACATGGAATACTACCCATCATGTGATACACATTCACAAGGTCAAAAGAAAATTCCTCAAATATACCAACATATTCAAAGATCACAGACAAAATGGCACTGAGCACAATATTAAAAGGACCCCATACTGATTCATATTAGCCTACATGCATTGCCGTGTAGATGCTTCCTTTAAAAAAATATTCTCAATTATTTCTCCTTGTAAGAGGGGATCAAGAAGGGGAAAATTTCAAATTACAATAGTCTTGTCTTTTAGAAATTTCAATTGTTTTTTTTTGTTTCAATATAATATACATATATATATATAAATCTGTCTCTGCCACAGGTTGTAGGCACCAACATGCTTTGTTAGTGTTCTAAACATTCCACCTGTAGAAAGTAGTCCATTTAAAGAGTGCCCATTTCCCTAGATCCATGATGGGACAATACAGACAAAAAAAATGAGTCCATTAGTGGCGTCGCTCAGAGAACAAGTTTCTTGGGCTGTTCCCAAGTGAATTCAGAACGTCCAAAATGGCCAAAGGTAGCGGTCTTTCGGTAGATGGGTTTCTTCAGATCAAGAGCCCTGTGGAGGAGATCAAGGAATGTATTTTCTTTGATTAAAAGGTACTTTCGATACATCAGCAAAGTCATCCTTAAAAGTTTTACGGGCACTATTAAAAATAACAGAAATAATTGATTTCTGAAGAAGAAAAAATTATAATACCTGCAGCAAATTCTGTATCATGATTTCAATGAAAAATTGCCAAATTGATATAGAAAGTACAACCCATAACAAAAGTAATCATTGAAGTCTCTAAATTGGCAACTCAGAGAGAAATTTATAATCACTATTTTCGAGTAGAAATGTGATTAATATTTTTCCTTCCTTGACACCGTTTCTTTTACTCTACACATCAACAACAAAATGTTAAACTATGAAAAAGTGAAAATTAGCAAAAATTGTTTGAGGAAGAAAAGCTTATTCAAATTATTAAGAATTTTCGAAAACTTAACTGTTTTGGGTTAATGCAACACGCATTTACAGAACTCATTCTGACATGAAACTAGGACTTCAGGGTGGACTTACTTGACAATTGCACCAGGCCTGAGGTCAAAGTTGGTCTTCACGATACGCAGGAGTTCCTTCTCCGAGTATTCCGATGTGCCGTAGTGGAAAACAGTGATGGAGAGAGGCTCTGAGATACCGATGGAATATGCAACCTAGAGGGAAAAATTAAGGAGACGAGAATGAAAAAACTAATCTAGAGCCCCTGATAATAGACATTCTGAATATCGATTGTTACATTTTTATTTGGTGGGTAAAAGAACACTGTCTTGTAAATGTGTAAAATATAATTTGTTACCAAAATTCCCATTTTTTCAATTCTGCATTACAGGTTTGGTTACATTTTTTTTTTTTTTTCTTGGACATCTGTTTATCATTTTCAAAGCTCCTCTACTGTTGTGTTTACAGTTTACACAACGGTCATACCAATAAAAAACTGAAACCAAATTAACAATTGAATGGACAAAAAAGAAATTATATCCCCCCAACGCCATGAATCGGTCAGCTTTGAAGTTGGTTTGGCGATGTGACTCAAGGTATTTAAATGATCACCCAATGAACCCGATTGCAATACCAACCTGGACTAAGACACGCTTGCACAGTTGAGCCTTGACCAGAGACTTGGCCACCCAGCGGGCAGCGTAGGCGGCTGACCTGTCCACCTTAGAGAAGTCCTTGCCAGAGAAAGCTCCTCCGCCATGGGCGCCCCACCCTCCGTAGGTATCGACGATGATCTTCCTGCCGGTGAGTCCGGCGTCGCCCTTGGGGCCACCGATGAGGAAAGAACCCGAGGGGTTGAGATGGTAGACGGTGTTCTCGTCTAGGTACTTCTTGGGGATGACCACGTCGATGACCTGTTCCCTGAGAAGCTTCTGGAGGTCCGGGAGGGTGATGTCTTCAGAGTGCTGAGTGGAGATGACGATGGTGTGGACGCGCAGGGGTACGCAGGCTCCTCTGTCCATTTTGTACTCGACGGTAACCTGGTGGAAAGAACAAAATACAAAATGTTTGTCCCCACACGGTTTTACTTAATAAACATTCCCTCCCCATAGTATAGTTGTGTATGGTAAGTTTTTGTTTTTTTATTAAAAAACGGCTGCAACCACCACCACTACTGTTATCATCTCGTTCTGTCCATTTATGATTTTCTCTCGAAGTACTCTGTATTTTAAAATCGGTCTATGAAAAGTGACCTTTAAAGATTCTAAACCAAATATTACATGATTGTTCTGATTATACAACAGAATTTTCTCATGCAGTGCAAGTACAAAATTAGTACTTGACATCGGGCTCCTCTCAATTGGAATTCTAATACCCGAACTTTGACATAAATCTTGACCATGTTTGCTGTTTTCAGGGTAACCTGATGATTGCCAAGGGTTTATTTGTCAAAGATATAAAGTTGAAGTGGAAACCAGGCTTTCTTTTAGGTTCAGAATTAGGGTATGGTTTTTGGTCAAGGGTTGAAGTTCGGAATTCACTTTGAGGTAGGACATGTATCGTGTTTCACAAAGATCCTAAGTCGAGCTTAACCTCCAAGTTGGACTTAAAAGTCATGGAGAGCCATTTGTAGCCTTAAAATAAAATATATTCAAAAGCGAAAACTGAAGTATTTTAGACTTTTTATAAATTCCACATCAAGAACATATAACATCCTTGATGATAGAAAATATGAATGATTTGAATCAACATTCTATGCCTTTTGCAATAACTTTTACAAAATATTTTCATAGAAGCTAACAGCACTTCATAATTGTTAAGTTCAACTTAGAGATAAGTTCAACTTAGGATCTTTGTGAAACACCCCCCATGCGTTGTACAACCATACCTGTGATTTGCAGTCGGGACGTAGCCTCCTATCTCCGCCATGCCTGATTTCAGCCAGCTTTTGTGTAAGAGCATGAGCTAGGACACATGTTAGGGGCATGCATTCCTCCGTCTCGTCACTGGCATAACCGAACATCAATCCCTGCAAGAGAGACAAAGACCAGGTCAAATCATAGGTAACAATAAAAACAAATTAAAGAGCTACATTTTAAGTATGCACATGTTTATACAAAGGGATGATGAAGCAGCCTTACAAAGTACCACTATTACCCTAGCTTGCTCCATCCTCATTCTGTTAACATCTTAACATATTTTATGTTTTTACCTTAAAAATGCCAGGTTATTTTGGGGCTCTCTCAGCCAGAGGCAGAGCTGCCAACCTCCAGAACAGAAAATCAGTAATCACAAGGCTCAAAATCAGTAATTTGGGGTATAAATCAGTAATTTCTTATGCGGCGCTATGAATCTAAAAAAACGACACGCCAACACTGCGCGGACGCATGATTATCTGAAATTTTTGGTGATTTTACTCACACAAAGATGTTAAGTATTGAATTTCAGGTCATCACAACACAGTTTATCATGAAAAATGGCTCCTATTCACAGCACTCGCTACGATAAATCATATTTAATTCATTAAAAAAAAAAAAAAAAAAAAAAAAAATCTTTTTTTTTTTTTTTTTTTTTAAATCCGTAATTTGAGACAACATTCCGTAATGGTCGTTAATTTCCGTACCAATTACGGAAAATCCGTACTAGTT
The DNA here is from genome assembly GCF_000002235.5 of Strongylocentrotus purpuratus. Classification (NCBI taxonomy): domain Eukaryota; kingdom Metazoa; phylum Echinodermata; class Echinoidea; order Camarodonta; family Strongylocentrotidae; genus Strongylocentrotus; species Strongylocentrotus purpuratus. Next base: position 18,973,522 of record NW_022145595.1, read on the forward strand.
GGCAGCTCTGCAGAGGGGATGGATTTTACCCCCCCCCCCCCCCCCTTCTTGGATTTTGCCCATCATTTATTAATTTACATATAGAAAAATGCCAAATACTTCAAAAAAATTGGATGTTGTACTCGGATGGCTTCCTTAGGCCTCGTAACAATCCACACCCTAAAGAGAAGGAGCTTGGGGGTGGGGGTTTGGGGAGAAAAAAATTTAAAAAAATTACCTGATCACCAGCACCTATATCATCCTCAGCCTTTCCGACATGAACTGAGTTTGCAATCTCTCGGGCCTGCTGTTCAATGGCTACTAGAACATTGCAAGTATCATAGTCGAAACCTGAAGGGGAGAAGTGAGAAGAATGTTTGTTGCTATGTCAGTATAGAGGGCGGTGGATGGAGTGAAGGGTTTACGCAAACGAACTGTTAAATATACAAGCAACATGAAAAAAAGAAAACGTTCATTGTAATCAATTTTGACAAATTAATACAGTCCAGATACCCTGACACTGGCTTCCACCCTAAGACGGAGTTAGATATAAATGTTCCTGATGAAAACCTGTTCACAGAAACTCCACACTTTTTATTTCTTGCATCTAATATTTAGCATCATCGCTGCTTAATCAGATAAAACTCCAGCAAGCTTTTGATGTTGTTAAGAGCAGCTGTACTCTGCATAACCCCCTTTAAAAAAAAATCAAAATACATTAACAATTTGACTTTTGAAGACTCGACTTGCTTGTTGTTTTTAAATAAAATGACGAGGTCAATCCTTGTAAAACTGTTGGTTGTAATGTAAGAGGATAGATCTCAAGACATTTATTTTTTTCTTGATGCATAACACAGGTCTATTAAAGGGCGTTGGAGGTTACCTCCCCAAACAAGATGATCATAACAACTACTAGCACCCTCGCTGATGTATATCGTTTCTAAAATAAGTCTTACCTTGAGAAGAATCATCATACCCTATAGCTTTGATGGCATCCCTGACACAGGTCTGGTAATCTACATGGGCGTTAGAGGTCACCTCTCCGAACACCATGATCATACCTGTCTTTGAGGCACATTCTGGATAAAAAGAACAAAACAAAATGGTGCAAATCAGAAAAATTTGATGCCAAAACTAGATGACATAATTTCTGTAGAGACAAATTGTGAGTGTAAAGGGCGGTCCCGTGCAATGTATCCCTTATGATTTATCTTTCAATTTATTTCCTCCAAAATGGAGGGGGAAAAGAAGTAATTGCTTGATATGACCATTGAATGATTTCTTTTTAATTTTGGTACCATTAATGTGTGTGTGTGTAATTGGGTTTTTACAGACGTGTATCAATCAGATATGATTATCAATGGTAAGTCAAGAGAATTTTACATTTTGGGGGGAAATAAATGAAGAAAATCCAATATGTCTTACAGAACCAATTGCATGCAATTGCCCGAAATCAATTTTCTTTTACAACAATTCTTTGGAGCTTATAACCACGCATTTAATATGTAACTATTTAATATGAAACATATCCGGATATACAACATAAAACAAACTATTCATTTATGGATTTACTGCATAAAACAAACTGGTAATATATAGTATATCAACAACAAAATTGGATGTAGTTCAAAGTATTAACTTAAAAAATAAACAAGCTGCTCCGTACGACAGCAATCAATGACTGAAATAATGAGTCTGTTTGACTGCTGGTATGGCTAAGATTGATTCATTGGTTTATCTTTTACTTTAACAGCCTTAACAAGTAAACCACATATAGAATATGAATTTCATACAGCTGTTGCATTATATGGATCCATATTATCCTAATTTGGGCTATTTTTACGCTGAATCATTACCATAAACTACAGGTAGTAATTTAATATGCACGGATTGTATTGACATTGTACTACTGAGTGATTTTACCGAGCAGCAATACCACTCAAAGCAAACAAGTACAAATAATAAATCTCCCCATGTTTGCACAGTTACCTGTACCCACACCTTTTTTAACATATCCATCACGAAGCACCTGCTGAGCGACAGATAAAAATAAGATAAAACAACATTTGCCTTTTTCAGATGTAATAAAGTATTTGTATGCTACACCATAGACATGTACAATGTATTTTCATTTGCACAAGATTTTTGTTTCAAATACTGCAAAAAAGCCAGTAGCGGTATATGTTTGTTAATTTTATTTCATCATTTGTAATAAGCTCAGGATAAAAAAATGAGCTCTCTCTTTCTGTTTCTCTGTGTCTCTGCCTTTCTCCTCTCCTTATCTCTCTCTGTCTCTGTCTTTTCCTTTTTTATTAGCAAGATACCCTTTCAAGACTTGTGAATACAATTCATAAAATATCAATACTTTTTGACACGTCCTTCACATGAGTACGTATCACCATAGTAGAGACAAATATTTGGAGTTGAAGGCGTGATTTGTTTCAACAGATTCGCAGAGTTATGCGTATGTGAGGTAAAGTACATACAGGTATACTTAAAGGGGAAGTCCACCCTGAAATTAAGTTAGTTTTAGGAGTAGAAAAATGAGAGAAACAAGTCAGTGAAAGTTTGAGCAAATTCCGATTAAAAATAAGGAAGTTAGGATTTTTGAAGTTGTGATCAATCAAACACAAATTGGCAACTCTATGACATATCATGTGAGTTCAACTTCCATTTGCTCAGTACTAAAAAAATCTAAAATTTTCATTTTCCCTCAAGAAAAATTTCAACCATACATGCACCCTAAATAAAATAATTGCAAATATGTTTCTATACTCCCCCTGCAAGGAACAAATATATGTTCCGGCATCAATAACGAAGAAAACATGATTTTATGGAATATTATGCACAAAGCAAATGAAGGAGAGCTCGTATAATAAGTCACAGAGTTGCCAATTTGTATTTGATTGATCACAACTTCAATAATTCATAACTTTCTTATTTTCATTCAGAATTTGCTCAAACTTTCACTCACCTGATTTTCTTATTATTCTGTCTCTATCGAAACAAACTTATTTTGGGGGTGGACTTTCCCTTTAAACATCTGTTGGAACCTAGCCAAACCATATTTCCACTCTCACAAAAGTGATCAGATGTTGCATCATCATTCAAAATACTGCTGTCAATCGCATGATATGATTTAAAGATGACGAAATCAGTTGCATGGGATTTCTACCATCTGGCTTACATATGGTGAATCAAAACAGTTACGGTCAGGAAAAAATAAATTACGATGCCAGCCTGGGGAATATCTGAAATACAGGATTCTACTACCTCATAACATGATCAGACATTGAATTTGTTTAGGAGCTATTAAAGGTACTATGTCCCTTTTGTAGCCAACCTCACATTCTGGAGAACTTTGCAGGAATTATGAATATGTCATGTATGTCCTATCTGCGAAATTTAAACGTTAGCAGTGTCCTCATATTTAAATTATGCAAGGAAACCTGCTAGACTTCACTGTCAGACACTATTGAGTGACTGACTGGCTTTTTTTCTTCTTTGGTTAACATACATGAAAAGAGTTGTAAAGGGTACATGAGCATTTGTCTACATCAATAACCCACTTCTTGTGATGGCCAAGATTAAACTGATTGAATCTTTGCGCAGCATAAAACGTATTACCATTCGGTACAATTATCTGAAAATCAAGACTATTACTTTTGGGCTCTATAGCCCTAAAGTCGATTTGACAACTAATAGTCGTTATTTTCCCACTTGAAGACATTTTCAAGCCCCACCTTTTTTAGGGAAGTTCTAAATTAGTATTATCTTTCAAATGCAGTTGGAATTTAACTTTTTCATTTTTTGGCCTGCAAATGGGACATAATACCTTTAAATAGACAACTACAAGCCTTTTATTAAGTCAAAGCAGACCGGGAGCCAAATATCTGAAAAAGCGGCTCCCGGTCCTTATTTTTTTTAGAGAACCGGGAGCCGTTTTCCAGGACCAGGAGCCGTTTCGAGAATTGATGAAAATATGTACCGTTTTCTTTTAAATTATTTGTTAAACGTTACCTTTTATTTATACATACGGTAGTTTAATTTCTAGTTTAAATTTTGAGCACTCTAATATTAAATCACTCATACCTTAGATAAATCTGTCATTTGTAGTTGTTGTAGTTCATGTTTGATACTATTTTCATGCCGTTAAATGTCAAAAATTTAAAAATGTTGGGAAGGGGGAATTAAATTATTTCTATAAAAAAAATATTTAAGAAAAACCAGATCTATAATGACAATGCAGAGCTTCCAACCTGTCGCTTTCAAAAAAACATATTATTCAGCTTGAAAAAACATATTTTAGGTGAAAAAAAAAGATTATGCCTGTTTTACGTTTTTTTGTTATTTTCCCTATAAAATGCTATTGCATTCATGTTTCTTTGAATAAAAACGCATTTAATCATTGAGAACGACCGACCTGTCACTTAAAAAAATAAAATAAAAAAAAAAAAATAATAATAATAATATAATAATAATTAGAAAATTAAAAAAAAAAGATTTGTTAAATATTTTTATCTATTTTATCAGAAAAGTCCATTATTCAAAACATCACAGAATTTTAGTCAATGATTACGAGGGCCGCTGAATCAAGGCAAGTCTGGAGTTGCAATCAACTTTGTACATAAAGTCAACGCATCAGCAGATCCGGTGTTTTGATTTTCATTTGCTTTTTTGAAGATACCATTACATTCGAAGGGCATGCGATAGGCAAAAAAACTGGTAACAAAATCGCTGATTTCTTGATTTTTAGCGCTATTTTGATGAAACTGTTTCTTAAAACTGAGTTTAACCCCCGTGAGCTTTGGAAATATGGCTCCGATTCCGCATTTTTGACAGCAAAATTTGGCTTTTCGGATGGATTTTTGGAAGTTACATCGAGACTTTCTTGTACTGACACTGTGTGTGTACTGCAGTACAGCACTGATGTCATTTGTGTGTGTATGCATGGCCTGGGCTGGGGAAATGCGCTCGTCTTTGAGTGGTGTACATCCCCTGTATTGTGTGCTCCGTTCTCCGCTAGGAGTAGGAAATAGCGGCCGCTCGTATTCGTGCTGCAATTGTTTCTGGGCGATTTTAATTAGGATTCTCATTATAATGATTTGTTAGGGTTCATTCAGTCCACGTTTAACTTGTATCAAGTAAGTTTTTGTCACATTTGTGAACATTTAGTGCTAGACATGTGGAAGTTTATGAAACAGAAAATGTTAATTCTCCCAGACCGGGCGCCAGAAATAAAAAATGACCGGCGCCCGGTACTCATTTTCCCCGTCTTACCGGGCGCCAAAAGTCAGGGACCGTAGGGTAAAAATCGCCCGGCGCCCGGTTAATAAAAGGCTTGGACAACTATATCATATGTAGCTTACACTTCGTTTTATTTTCTCTTTTTAATACTGGCATGACATTGCATTTTAGTTTAATATAACTACCGGTATTGTGTGGTCGTGTGTTATTACAAAAAATAAACTTGATTAAGAGAAGTTTATTCTAGATCCTTTATAATACCGGACATGACATTGCAATTTAGTCCAATGCAAATGTTAATTGAGAGGTCATGTGTTGTAAGTCTTGTTACTATAAGCACATTCTAGACCAATATTGTTTACCCTCAAAAACAAAAGTTGACAATGAGATGATGCATCAGTCTCTTTAGCTCGACATGACTCAGCAAAACACATCTTAGAACATGAAAACACAAGACCATATTGGAATGGAGGAAGGGCTTGTGGCAGAATAACTATAAAATGCAAGTCATAATAACTTTTGATTGTGACAAAACCCTTGTGGGTGTTTTAAACAGCTGTTCCCAATGTGGTTCTGTCATCATCTTTCATATGCTTATGCAATCTCAAATGTATTTCTGGAACCAGATAACCCCTGTATTAAGCCTATGGCAATGAGTGAATGAGGTAGTTGGCATGTTGAAGCACACAGGTTAAAGGTCAAACAAGGTTAATGAACTTACCACACGCGACCCTTGCATTGGGGTCAATAGCAAGATGGGCATCCAGGACGGCATCACTGACTTGATCACAGATTTTGTCTGGAAAGAAAAGAGAAAAAATAAGGAATGCAAAATAAATAAAAGCTTTACTTCATGATTTCAGCTAATGAATGAAGTGCTACAAATTTAATGTCAATCACATAGGGATACCAGATACATAATTAGCCTGCAAAATGATGCATACATAGAGCCCATAGGCAATGTATAGGTTATAAAGAGGTCAGAAATGGGATGGGGTTGGGGCCTATGATCAAGAAGCATGATCTGAGGCAATAGTCTGAAAGCTGGCAACTGTGAACACCGATATAAAAAGTTGGAGCAAAACATGATCCACTAATAGCAGAGTTGAAAAAGATCTCGGCCAAATTCATGAAGTTCATCTCACATGAAGTACTTCAACAATGCTACCTTTATCATGTCTTTCCGGCTTCATGGTTTCAATGCGGGGAAAGAGATGAAAATAAATCATACAACAATAAAGCCTACAAAAGAGCAATGGTTCAATAACTACAAAAGAGCAATGGTTCATTAACTACAAAAATGTTAACCCTACAGGAAATCTCTTCCCAATATTTAATCCTGCAAAAGCTTTTGAGAACAACTGATTAGTTTATCAAAATCCATGTTGATGTTGTTGTGGCTAGACTGGTTAATTGCCTTTAATACTTATTAATTTATATTTTGTTTTACTTGTGGTACATTTGCACATAATATTAAGTCGGGAAACGCAATGCAGAGATGTAGAAGATACAGCTAAGTTATGGAAAGTACATCATCATCATCAGCAACCGCAGCTGCAGGAGTGACCCACGTGCATCGGGTCAAATGGGCCTCCTCCTGAGTACCACATTCCACGAAGGGTATCACACACACACACACATCATCTTCCCAGTCACTGGACAATAGCAACAGAAAGATACAGGATGCCAGGCTGGCTGGTGAAGGGTTCAGGCAAAGTGAAGAGAAAACAGGAGAGCTCAAAGTGAACGGAAAGAAAGAAGAAAGACACAAAAATGGATGTTGGGCAAACGAGACAAACAGATGCACATGACCATACAGTTCTTGAGGAGAAGGGACGGACAAGTTTGAAAGAGGCAGAGCTAATTCGCTTTCTGAGAATCGAGGAAGGTTAAAGATGTAGAGAAGTATTAGACGTCTCAAGGCTACGATTGCATTTTTTAAAGATGCAGTCTTAAAGTCACCTTGTAACGGTGAAGACAAAACCATACAACAAGTAACTTAAACAATGACTCCACAGTTTGTGTTTGTGAATAATACTGGGACCAGTTGTATGCAAATTGCCATCAAACAATTCAAGCCTGTATGTACACAAGCGATTCCCTGAATTATTTACGCACTGGATTATCTCTCTCCTAGTGCAGTCATTAGGTGGTCCCTTGGCAGAAGGCGTATCCACAAGAGTCCCGACAGATGGAAAACATACTGCCCACACCGATGATGAACATTTGGCTGTTCCTGGCTGTTCTGGTTATGTGCAATAGAGATGCAGAATCTAAGGGAAAGCCGGCCACCTATTTGTTGATTTCTTTCACATGTGTAATTCCCTGGACTTAAGAAAAATATCAACATTGCACATTGCCGCATCACAACCCATTAATACTATCGGTAATTCTTTGACTTTGAGAAAAACAAGACATCAAGATGTTGAAAGAGAACACAATGCTGCCCACACCCAGAGACCTTTGTGGGGGAGGTACACAGGGCAACAAAGCAAAGCTAAACCCTTACTGGTGCAGAGGAATCAATAAAAGATCCCAACCCCTTTTTACTTTCAATACATGGGTCTGGCTGGATCTATGACTTTGCAAAATACTCCAGTACTCTGCTGAGGCATTCAAACCATGCAAACAACGCACTCACTGCCTATTCTTTAGCAGTAAAGCTGCTATCCTTTCAAGCTCAACTTTAAACTGCCTCACTGGTCACAACATCTAATTGATCTGCCTATTTTGGACGAATATATGGCTTCTATCGATTTCCAATCGAGCATAATTTTATGTTGCTAAACATATTCTAGATTGCTTTCGTCAGTTCAGAAAATCTAACGGTTATTTTTTCCCCTCTTTAGGGTGACTTGCATCTCATACAAATAACATCACAAGATGGTCTGTACACACTAAAATACAAGCAAATGAACTTTGCTTTAATTGTTCTTCTATAGGTCAATTTACACTCTTTAAAAAAAAAAATTAAAAATACAAAACATTGCGACATCTTTGCTGGCTCAGCAGTTCTGAAAGTAGGTCCGATGTCAGCTTAAAGTTGATAAACGTCATACCCATGGTTTCGTATTTGTAAATATATGCTTTGCTTTTTTAGAAAACGCCAACGTCAATGACTAATCGTTAATAGACGAGTTTGATTGCGCAGCATACTTTTTGTTTACATTTTTTTAAACTTAGCTTGGCAGGTGGCCAAGAAGTTAAAGTTCAACCACTGTTTGTTTTCATCTATTAAAATACAAATCATAAACTGTTCAAACAAAGCCACGTTGTTGATATTATTTCAGATATACTGTAGGCGACTACAAAATCAATCAACTTTAATAATAACTTGTTATCACAAATTTTTCAAATATGAAGTGGTTGTTCATGTACATGTATACATCAATTTGAATATCCATCAAAAATGACCAATGCAATTTTTCTGTATGAGTAAGTATTAGGTATTCATTTCTTTTCAAACTGTTTTTAACATAACTCGTTTCCTAAAACAATTCTGGAAGGTTAAATGCATCATGTATGAGTGCATTTCGAAGTCGAATGGAAGGCCCACCTCTCAAAACGCCCCCTCTAAAATATAAAATTTCCTCAAAAATAATGTCACGATATGCCTCTATTCAAGATCTCTTTTCTTCCTTTGAATTTGGCAAAACCTTCTTTTTAGTTTTTAATTCTCTTGTCAGTTCACTCTTTATCTTTCTGTCACAATCTACAAATAAACCACCCACTTTTCTTTAGAGTATACCAAGAAAAAGACCTGGTAATCCTCTAAGGTGACTAACCATGCCAAGACAAATATTTTTTGCTGAGCCAGCATTTTTTGGTAAGCCATCTTATCGTCTTTATCCCATCTGGTAGGGCCTTATTTCATCCTCATTAGTTGATGTTTGAACTGAGCGGAAGGTGCCTTTGACCAAAGGTGTCTAAAGCACGTTCATAGAACTTACAACACAGAACTACGGAGTACATGTGATGTCTTAAAGCAGGTTTTTATGTATATTTTGAAGGGTTGAAAGGTCACATAGAACCACTTTAAACCAGATTGCATTATCTTATTACCTTTTTCTTGGTGATATTAAACAATGATCATTCACTGTGTTTGCACTTCTACTTAGAGAAACCCAATGAGAATAGTTGTGGGAGGTAAAACCGGGGCTGCCAAAAGTCCAATCAGTTTATGATCTAACCTTCTACAATGTTTACAAAGTTTGGAATGATTCCAGCTCAGCACGGCATGAATTTAGCTATTTATTTTACTGCAGTCTTTATTGATTCTTGTGCTTTACTATGAAGACTCAGTGATAAACTGATAACTGATGACGTTTCATTTTCAAGTAGTGACACAGGCACATGTCTCCCAAAGGGGGAGGGGTAAGCATAATAGCTGTATAATCAATAATTTGTTCTTTCAAGAACAAGCACATGCAAGTTTCCCTTATCAGAACAAAAGAAGAATTGCAGGAGCCAAGAGAGATTTCACACCTGGAAGCTCCAAGCAAGGTTTAGAAATAAAAGTATAATACGTCACAAAATATAAGGGGGTGTGTCTCCGTACTCTAGAAGATGCGTGCATGAACATCCAGAAAAATCCAGAAAAAACAACATCGTTTAGGACAAAAACCTCTTGGCTCAACCCAAAATTTATAGTTGAAAGATGTTAACTTCAGTACCCAACTAACTTTGCTCCACACATATTGGACACCTGCAAGTTGTATCCTGTGCCAATACACATTTTCCACTTAGACTTTTAGAAATATTTGACTTCAAACATATTTTTTTTGAAAATTATTGCAGAAATGTGTCTTACATGTACACAACATCCTCTTGCAAATTATGATACAATTTACTGGAAAGTAAAATTTTGCCATGAAAATTTGGTGGACAAAAAGGTAAATTCAAGCATCGAAAAAGAAAAATACTTTGGAGCGGTAAGCGATTCGTACATATTGAAAGCTCCAAAAGTATTTTTAAACTGAATTCAAGGATATCAAAAAATATCAGAGAACACAGATTTAGACCTATATTTGGTTGTGATCAACAAGAAAAATAAACATCTGAATAGAAATGTGAATAGAGATTCTAGATCTACGACTATCAGAATTAGTATTTAATATACCGTAGTCTCTGAGGAACCCTTCCTTTCTGCCTATTCAATTTTCTAATATTAAACACTGAGTGAGAGATCTATTCCTAAGATTTCAAACAAATATATTTAGTGCTGTTTTTGTCACCTTGAATACCTTCCTTTTTTGATTTTCTGGAAGCTTTTACAACCATTTTACACATTTGTTCACATAGACTAGACTACTTCAACAATCCAAACATTCATTTTACTTGAAAAGGATCAACATTACCTTAAATCTGTCCCGATCATTTATTGAATTTGATATTATTGCAGAAGTCTTAATAGCAGAATAAGAACAATAATTCTTTTTCTTTGGGATTTTACCTAATATTTACTGGTTATGTGTTCATCATGACATGATCATGTTGTTGTTTGGTCGTCAAAAGTGTGGACAATTTTTTTTCTTCTAATAATCAGATAATAATCACTGATGCATGAGCATTAGGAGTTGATCATGTTGATAAAGATATAAATAAAAGATTGAATACATAACAAAATATGGATGGGCAACAACATGCAAAATCCACACACAATCATGACAATAAACATGTGCACATGATGTACATTGCATCATTGAATTGAACTTGTACTTACAGTCAATGACTTGCGCATGCGCCTTAAACGTAAACACACGACACATGACTGCATTGTGATTGCCAATGCATGCACATGCACTGAACTGTGAACGGGCTCGCCAAGGCAGCTAGCTCGCTAAGCGTACGCGTACGGTACGTGAGCATGCATTGAATTGGGGAATGCAGCGCAGTAACCGGGAATTTCGGATGAGCCGGTCTCTCTAGCGCGCAAAAATCACTTCATTTTCGACTTTAGAAGCCTTGCTCACCTGGATGTCCCTCTCCTACGGATTCAGATGTGAAGAGGAAGGTGTCTCCCTCGGCTACGGATGAGTTGTGGTTTTCTTGAGCCATTTTGGTGGAATTACAAGATGAGCTTGCAGCGAAAGAACGAGCGACCGTACTTCTCTCTTCGAATGCTATCGTGTAAAAGAGACAGACCAAAGAATTACGCGACCATTTACCCATGTCAGGCCTGTCACCTGACTTGAACGGAGACTTGTGATTGGATGTTGACTCAATCAGCAGCAAGCTCAGTGCCTGGCCTGGGCGCTTGATCATCAGAAGATATAGAGATGAGAGGGCATAGGTTGGATTAACATTCTTCTTCTTTTATTCTTTATCTTTAAAGGGCTATGCATGTAGCCTATCACGAAGAACTTAAGAAAGATATCCAGTACCATTCATGACTCTTAATCCTTGTCTGAATATTAAAAATGTGTCTATATTCAATTGTCTGCTCCTTTTTCCTCCTGCGTCCTCTTTTTGTTTTCTTCTCTCTCTTTTTTGTTTTGTTTTTTTTTGTTTTTTTTGGGGGGGGGGCCACCGTCCCCCCTGGCTACACGCCTGCTTAAAAACAGTTTACACACCTCAATCATCATTGTCGTATGTATAGGATAGACGCTAGAGAAAATCTACATTAAATGTAGATTTTCTCTAGCGTCTCGGAGGGCGGAGATGCAGGCGCGGATCCAGGATTTCTTAGGGGAGGGGGCCCAATTTTTTTTTTTTTTTTTTGCTCCCGAAAACTTGAAAATCGTGCCGGCCGAAAAGTCGCTCATTTGGGGGGGGGGGGGGGGTAGTGAGCACTTTTTGTTTGTTTTTGGTCCTCGAAAATTTAAAAATGTGCACCGACCCCCCAAAAAAACGTTTTTTTCCCAGAAGGGGGGGGGGCAGCCCCCCCCCCCCCTCGGATCCGCCACTGCGGAGATGAGTTGATGTACCATTGTAGTTAGCTAAGGGAGGGGGGAGACTGTGTCTCGCCACAGTGAAGGATTGTGAATTTTTAAAACAAGTGGAGATCCACGGGGGGAGGGGGAAGGCTCACTAGTCACTACCCCCTTCCAATACCCCCCCCCCCTCCCGTTAAGCAAAAAAAAAAAAATGCATACGATCTCCCTCCAAGCATTTCCCCAAAGTTGACAGTCTTGTATTTGTATTGGTATGTTGAGTCGAAATAACGGTCTGCGCGATTTTCAGGAGGGATTAGAATATAGCAGCTGCATGGTCAATGGCAGGGGGTTATCTCATCGTCAAATCAGCTCTCTATTAACTTAAGAAAAAGAGGACCATGGGGGACAAACGGCCCCCGCTTAGGCATTGTTTGATATTATAGAGGGCGCAAGTAGCTATAAGTAGTGCAATGGGTCTTTAAAATATTGCATGAAATAATTTTTGTATGAAATATATAGTCTATATAATATATATTTATTTTAAGTAGGGTACTTAAAGGACCTTACTAGCATACAGTTATATTTCCCAATCAAAGACTCTGAATACTTATTGGCCAACCAGTTAAAAATCGATAAGAGGGGGCGGTGGATCAACCCCCCCCCCCAAAAAAAAAAAAAAAAAAAAATCTAGAACCACTCCTGGTTTGGGGGTGCAAACATACTGAATAAATATATGAAATGCGTACGACTCACGGTTATGTAATCCCTTGGACAACACACCCCTAACTGACCCCTCTATTGATTGCCGGCGTACCTGGATCCTGCATGGAGGTCATTGCTCATTGAATTTAAAGGTAATACAAAGTTTTGGGAAATTTCGAAAGTTAGGTAGATAGTGATTCTTTACAATTTTGATATATTTGGATGCCCCTGTGGATGTATTATAAGCACTAGAAAATTTAGCCCCTAAAACACTTCTGTTTTCGAGAGAAATCGAATATAAAAATTTACCGGTGCTCCCGGTAAATTTTGATAAATTTCAAATAGCGCCTACGGCCGTACAATGGTAGCTGCGACCATGAAATTCTCAGAATATGTAGTTGTGATAATAATTTCCAAACGGGAATAGCAAATCAGTCGATTTCAGTCAAGAAACATTGTTTTATAGCTTAATTATTACCTTGACCTTGAGAGGGAGCTATACAACATAAAGAGTTTATTATTTACAATTTCATAACTTTAGACTCGATTTCAACCGCGACAACGATCACTGAATATTGTAGGATCGCAAATGCTTCCAATATAATTATTCATTTAAACCAAATTTATGACCCCCTTACCAAAACTTTGTATTACCTTTAAGCTCATCCGCGCGCTGCTCACTGTGAATTCAAGCGTTGCAAAGCCCGGCCCCCCCCCCCCCCACTCAGTGTTATTCAGGGTACGCATATGCTCGTACCCTTTTTTTGAAAGCACCCCCTATCTGAGGACTGCCAACATTTCCGAACCCCCCTTTCGCGGGCTTTTCGCGTGCTTTTCCTGCCTTGGAGACCCCCCTAAATCAGGAAAAATGCTCAATGTACCCCCCTTAATTCGGAATAATTTCTCAGGAGTCCAAAGAGATGAGAGAAAAAAAGAAAAACACCCCCTTTTTAAAGAAATCTCCGGGTGAAAAGTCAAATACACCCCTTTTTTTACAATTCTCGGGCCGGACTTTGTCGCACGAAAAGTACCCCTTTACCGGACATTTTGGCAACACGCATGCGGTCATTCCGACCTCTGAGTGGGGGGGGGGGGGGGCCGGGTTGCAAAGATCAATTTGTATCAAAACCTGTATATAGTTCTACTTTACAGCTCCATGGTTCTACCAACAATCTACTAGGTTTTCTTACAAAATCCTGAAACAATATTTACGAGCAGATAACAGAACTCTAATCAAAGACGTATAGGCCCATGCCCAGAAGAGGTCTAAACAACAAGTTGATCCTCCAAAGTTTGTTTTTACTTTTAGCTGCCACGCCCTCTTTCCCTGAATCCATGGTGTGTTTTTGACGGGTAACGTTTAGCTGCCACGCCCTATAGAGAAATAGTGTCCGTCCTACGATCCAGAGATCAATGTATATGCTATAATTATGGGCAGTGGAACAAGTGGGAAAACTCGGAAGGTGGGACTTTGGGGGGGGGGGGGGTAATAATGGTACTTACAAAGACTTGGAAGAAAATAGTCCTACAATACCATCACTGGTCACGATTCAATATATAAAAAAATCATAATTCTTTTTTTCATCGATGATTTTTTTTCTTTTTGTGTGATGAAACTGTTTATAAGTTATTCTATATATGCCTACGTTATCGTTTCTTCCTGGATACTAAACTTAAAGTGCATAGGAGTAGCAGGTTGACTGGGAAGCATACATATACATTTTTTTTCACAATTTCTCATAATAATCTCAGTCTCATTGCCATCCTATCCCATCTACACCGCAAAACCGACTCTACACCAATTCCAAACGGACCGATATTTGGCCATTTGGAGTAATTTTTGTTTTTAGTTTATTTATAAATATTTTTCCACTCAAAACAAAAGAAACAAATATGTTCGAAATAATAATATTTTTCCACAAATAAAAAATACAACATAACTTTTACAAAGAAAATATGAAAACACTATATTCTTATCAATCGTGTAAAAAAAAAATCGCTTGATTTTAGAAATGAGATTATATTACAATTATTTTAGAAATGAAACTCTTACTAGTAATGTAATTCTGTGTTCGGTCTCGTTTGTGTGATTGAAGTACAGTATTAGCTTGCTTGGTACCGCCACGTATAGCTAAGTTTATCACTAAGTCTATTTTTGGGCACAGGGGGTCAGTCGTTAGTCATGTCAGTCGAACTCTGTATGTAGAGAATCTGAAGGCACAACAACAAGTATCTAGGCCTACCACCAAATATTTCCCGACAATTGCAACGCATAACCGGTTTGAAATATTATCCGATAACACGAAATCAGACAACAGTGCCAAGAGTGTATCAATGCCAATGAAAGATCAACTTCATGAATACAAGGCCAAGCACCTGAAGTTGTTCTCCAAAACCAACATCACCCATCCTGAAGTTCTCTCTGATGACGCAACTGATGACAGCGACGCAACTGTTGACAGCGACGCAACTGATGACAGCTCAGGCCGATCTTTGTCAACACCTACTAGTATTACTTCTACTTCACCAACATACCATGAGCAGATAGAGGGATACCGCCACCGACATAGTGTGATCCGTAACAAACGAGATGTAATTGTGGTCGGTGATTCCATGATTAAACACATTGACGGAAGACATCTCTCCCGCATCAAGAACGTGAAGTGCGTCTCTATTCCCGGTGCAAAAGTGAGAGACATCTTCACCTCTTCACCTTGCGAGTTTCTCAAGCCAGAGGGAGAACTGATCATCCACGCTGGCACCAACAACATCTCTGAGGGTGCTGGTGAAGTTTGCCACCAAATCACAGACCTCGGCAAGTCTGTTGCTGCCGAGGGGTTTAACGTCTCAGTCTCTACGATCATCCATCGTAGAGGGGAGAGTGAAGCGGACAAGAAGCGGGTTGATGAGATCAACTATCTGATGGAGTTGGCAGCCAGCGAGAACAGATGGGGCCTCATCATCAACAATGATATCAGCGAGCAGCATCTCGGGCGTGATGGCGTTCACCTCAACAGAGCCGGTCAACGAATCTTGGCAGGCAACCTGAAACACCTCATCAACAGTGCTGACCAATCGACAACACGAGGCCATGGCTGGACTCAACGGTCGTCCGATCAAGTTACAGGCAGTGAACCTGGAGCAAGGCGGCATCAAGCCATCTACCGAGAAAACCAGAGTCTTCATTCTGATGAGGAAAAAAGCAGCCCCGTAAAGTCCTACGCCGAAGCTGTTTCTGGGAGATCTTTGGATTTCAGTGCAGTCAAACAGAGGTCACGACTGAAACCAGCCTTCAGACCATCCAAGGTGAACATGAAAGACTGGGCGAATTATCTTCAATTTGTAAGAAGGGTATTGAATTAAGTGAAAGTTTGACAAAATCTAGTGATGATCCGAAAATTATAGTTGACGGTCGAAAATATAAGTTCCCTTGTGGGAACTGTGATAAGCCAGTCAAATGTAATCAACACGGCCTTCTGTGTTCTTATTGTAAAAAATGGTTTCACACTAATTGTCAAGCTATCAGGTTTTCAGAGTACCACAGGTTATATTATGAATGCCCTGATGAGAAGTGGAATTGTTTAACATGTTGTCTGCCATCTTTTTGTGAATCAATATTTACTGACGATTGTTTAGAGAAAGAAAGCCAAAACGAGGATAGTCTAAAAGAAAACTATTTTAAGGTAACGCGCGTTACACCTGAAAAGCAAGCGATAGCAAGAATAATTCAGCCAAACCTCAAAGATGAAAACACTTCTCTTTTTCAAGAATTTGAAGAAAAGTTTAAAATTAAAGGTCTTCATTTTTTACACCTTAATGTGAGGTCTATTCTAAACAAGATATCGGAACTTAGAATTCTTTTTAAAAGAAAAAGGCTGTCTATTATTGCTTTCACTGAAACATGGTTAAACAATTCCATAAATGATGAAGAAATTGAAATAAACGGATATAAAATCATACGCCATGATCGATCCTCTGGCTCTGGAGGTGGTGTATGTTTCTATATCAAAAATGATATTGCATTTAATATTATGGATGCTATAAGTACTGGAGATACGGAATCCCTGTGGATAAATTTGCTTATACCAAGATCAAAACCAATTGTTGTTGGCGTTCTGTATCGACCTCCGAAAAACAATTTGTTTATCGAGAAATTGTCCAATATTCTTGATACATTAAAGAAGGATGACGAAATAATTCTTTTAGGAGACATGAATATTTGTCTTCTTCGCAAATCGCCACTGGCTAAAAAATATATTGACTTGTTGAGTCTTCATGGGTTTAGTCAACTCATTAAAGAGGCAACACGCGTTACACCTACATGTTCTTCTCTATTGGATCATGTTGGTTGTACCAAAGAAAATAAAATAAGTCAAAGTGGTGTCATTGATCTAGGTATTAGCGACCATTATTTTACTTTCTGTACACGGAAAAATGTTAGACTGGCTATAGGTCATCACAGGACTAATGATATCAGATCCATGAAAAAATATACAGAAGAGTCTTTCAATCTTCAACTATCTGTTGTTGATTGGTCACGAATAACTGACTGTACAGATGTAAATGAGGCATGGTCAATATTTCAACATGTTTTTATCTCAAATTTGAATATGATAGCGCCACTGAAACGGATAAGAATAAAACAAAGATCAGAAACTTGGGTGACTAAAGATATTCTTTCCCTAATTCAAGAGAGAAATATAGTATACAAAAAATGGAGGAAAAGAGCAAAAGATGAGAAGCTCTATAAAAGATACAGAGTATTAAGAAATATGGTCCAAAGAGAGGTGAAAAAGGCTAAACTCGTTTACTTACAAAACAAGATAGAAGAAAATAAACAAGATTCGAAAAAACTTTGGCAGAATCTAAAAAGCTTAGGATTGAAAAATAAGAAGCGAAAAGAACAAGAATCTGTCATTAAAATTGATGGGAAATTATGTCATGATAAGATGGCCATCGCTGATGAATTCAATTCTCATTTCACAAATGTGGCTGCCAAATTAGTAGACAAACTCCCCCCTTCCAAAGACTTTTTCAGCGCAGACAATGATTGTATTCGTGACTTTTACGAAAGAAAAGGTGTACGTGAAAACAGCTTCGAGTTATTACCAATCAGTGAACAATTTGTTTTCAAAGAGTTACGTAAGTTGAATGTATCAAAAAGTACTGGGTTAGACTTGATTCCAGCTAAATTTCTAAAAGATGGTGCGAAGGTTTTATTTAAGCCTCTAAGTTACTTAATGAACCTATCTATCTTGACGAGTACTTTTCCAGAGGATATGAAAATAGCAAAAGTGACTCCACTTTATAAAAAGAAAGATAAAACTGATGTTAGCAACTATAGACCTATTAGTGTTTTAAGCGTAGCATCAAAGATTCTAGAAAAATCGGTCTGTGTTCAAATTGAAAGATACTTCAAAGAAAAGGATATAATTTATGAATTTCAATCTGGTTTTCGACATGATTATTCGACTGAAACATGTCTAATTCATTTGACTGATTATTTGAGGAGAGAAACTTCCCAAGGGCGCTTTGTTGGTATGGTGCTTCTTGATCTGCAAAAAGCTTTTGATACAGTTAATCATTGCGTCTTATTGAAGAAGTTACAACTAATGGGTTTTGATAAGGGAAGTTTAGATTGGTTTAGATCCTACTTATCTAATCGGCACCAAGTAGTGGCCATTCATGATATTCGTTCCAAACTAATGCCTATAACTTGCGGTGTTCCTCAGGGAAGCATTTTAGGCCCAATTCTATTTTCAAGTTATATAAATGATATGTGTATTTGTATAAAAGACTTCAAACTATTATTGTACGCAGATGACAGCGTACTACTCTATTCAAATCCTGATCCTAAATATATTGAGGAAAAGCTCAGTGAACAGCTGTCTACGTGTGTCGATTGGATGACTGATAATAAGCTTTCTTTACACTTGGGAAAAACAGAAAGCATTTTATTTTGTTCTAAAAGTAGTTCTAAAAAGTCATTTGAATTCAAAGTGACACACAATAATCAAGCAATCAAGAGAAAAGGGTCTGTGAAGTATTTAGGCATTGAGTTGGCTAGCGCAATTTCATTTTCATCTTTAGTAGAATCAGTTGTAAAAAAAGCAAATTCTCGTCTGAAATTTTTGTACAGATATCAAAGTTGTATGGATTTAAAAGCAAGACGTACACTCTGTTTTGCTCTTATTCAATGTTTATTTGACTA
Source organism: Strongylocentrotus purpuratus (assembly GCF_000002235.5). Classification (NCBI taxonomy): domain Eukaryota; kingdom Metazoa; phylum Echinodermata; class Echinoidea; order Camarodonta; family Strongylocentrotidae; genus Strongylocentrotus; species Strongylocentrotus purpuratus. The sequence goes on from NW_022145595.1 coordinate 18,992,536, forward strand.
TGCTAACCCTGCATGGTATAGTAACATAAACAAGTCAGATCAAAAGAAGTTGAAGATTATACAGAACAAAATGGTGAGATTTATCAACTGTTCTGGTCCAAGAACTCATGTTGGCTACAGCGAACTTTCTAAAGCTGGTTTTCTTGAAGTCGACCAAAGATCAAAACAACTCGTATTGCATCATGTGCATAAAATATATCATACTAGGTCGAATCATTATATTCGATCCAACTTCGATCTTGTTACTGACGTACATGATTATAATACAAGAAATAGACGATTCAACTTTAACTTACCTGAAAGAGTAGGTAGTATTGGAAATTCGTTTTATTACAATGCCATAAAACATTGGAATTCCCTTCCCAATGGTGTAAAAGAAATAGGAAACTATGATCATTTTAAGAGGAAATTAAAGGAATACCTAATACTTGACAGTCAGAGAAGAGAAGTGAATGACATGTTATATGATTGAAATTTTAATTCTTCTGTCGGTTCATACTTTTTCATGTTGTATATACTTATGTTTTCGTACGTTATAGAAATTCTACAAATTCATCATTATTTTCCTCTTCTTCCTTCTCCTCTTTTTCTTCTTCTCCTTCTTCTTTTTCTTCTTGTACTTAATATCGTTTCTATCATCAGTTTAATGTTGTTATTATTATTATTATCTTTAATAAGTAGTTCTTTTAATTTTCTTATCTGTCTGTAAATATTACTATTTTAACTTATTAATTTTATACATGTCTGTAAGGGACCCCACTGGAAATAAGCTCTCGAGCTTTCGTGGGTTATCCTGTTCAAGCTGATTTTTTTGATCTGTTATTATTGTATATTGTTGTATGTTGAAGCTTGTCGAATAAAAATCAATCAATCAATCGTACGTATGTACCTGCTCACATACTGACAATTGACGCTATATATTCCAGAATCTGGACGGTGTCATTTTTATATCGCAATCTCTCCATCCCCTACCTGCTGCTAGCCGAAGATGGCGTGATCCTCGATTCTATAAAGGGACACTAATTTGTACACAGCGATGGTACGCCAAGCCCAGCCTTTTTTTTTCGCCTGGCGTAGAATTTCGGGGACCACGCAAAATAGATCGCGCGACGTTGGTTGAGATCCAGGGGAGGCGGGGCGTTTTCCAAAGTGTGTGTTAGGGGGGGGGGGGGGGGGGGGGGGGGGGGGGAACCAACGGATATTGTCACTTTCTGGGGGAAAAGTGGGCACCTGCAAATTACAAGGGGAAAACGTCAAAGCATATAAATCCCTATATTCTGATTACATTATCATCATGATTTCAATATTCTCTTTACATGGTCCAAGATGCATCATACTTTGCAGTTGGTGTGAATGGTGTGAATACTCAACTAAGACCTACAGAACTAGGCAAAAAATGTAGCATTTGTGAGGTCGCATTGCGAAATTAAAATATATTTATAAAGAGGAAAAACACAATCCTAATGGGGTTTTAAGCACAATCTCATCATGAAAGACTGAAAAGACCTTAAATAAGTTACACAATAATCAACTATAAGTATAAATGCGAGCAAGTTTTGGGGAAAATTATAGGTATAACGTTGCTCTAAGTCATAATCGACTATAGGGGTGGGCCTAGGCGCGTACGCAGGGGGGGGGGGGGATGTTAAGTTGGTTACCCCCCCCCCCCCGTCAATTTTTTTCTTGAAAAAAATTATACTCCCCCCCCCCCCCCCCCCCCCCCCCCACTCCCCCACTGAGCGAATTATTGGTAAGCGCGATTTTCTGATTTCGGGGGGCAAAAAAAGAGGAAAAAAAGAATTGTTGCTCACTACCCCCGCCACTGAGCGAATCATCGGTCGTCGCGATTTTCTAATTTCGGGGGCAAAAAAAATAAGTGTTCCTCACTGGAAAGGATAAGGGACACGTGTCATAATAAAGTGACACTTATCTAAGATGAAAAGGGGCACTTATTAGAAGGGCAGTGTCACGTCTTAAAAAGAGAAAAGGGTCCTTATCAAAGTAAAAGTGGATGAAGGGGGCGCTTATCAGAGATAGTTAAGGGGCACCTATTACGTATAAGAATGTGGAACGGGCACATAAAAAGAAAAAGGGGCCACATAAAGTTAAATAAGTATGGGGCGGCACTGAACTGACTATACCCCCCCCCCCCCTCCCCGGGCGTTCCGCCTCTGTGGAGATTAATAAAAACAAATTTTAAATCGGTCAGATTCTGGACCATATAAAGGCATAGGATCTTTCTTTCTTCTTTCATATCAGTTCCGTAAATCATTATTCATTATCTCATCTTGTACTTTTCAATCATAATATTTGCGTCGACAGATTATGAAATTTTGCTTTCCTTGAATTTACTGCCCGTGGCGCTATCACATAGGACTTCATGCAGTGCCTGTACCTTTTGAAGTACATTTGTAAGAAAATTGTGTTATTATGAAAAGGACTAGGCCTCCCTAGGCCTATGTCTATTTGTCATCGCAATACTTTTTTTCCTTTCGTTCCTACAGCCCTACATCAACCTCACTCAGACATGTAAATTGTTCTTGAGGTATAAGAATGTTTCTTTCTTTTTTGTAGAAATCATTTTGATCTTAAATTAAGTCCAATATTCAACATTGTGTTGCGATGAATACTTGTAGTATTAATACTACTACACCGAAGTTTCTGTCTCTTTCGTTCGTAGCCTCTGATTTGATTTGGGCAGGGTCTGTGTTGGCAAAATTGTGCTCGGATCGGAGGCCAAGCAATTTTTCATGCATATTCATCTTTCGCAGCCTCATGAATATTTATAAGGAACAGCTTGATCTTTGCTATTGGATCACGTCACGCGGTCGAAGTTTCGGTCGTAGATTTTAACTTTTCTTCAAAATATTAGCCTAAATAAAGCCAAATTTCATGGAACATCATGAGTTATGGACCAGATTGCGGCTAATTGCTGAATGACATGCCGTCATATATCGACTAGCTAGGTAGGAAGGCCAGTGTCTGAAGCACCGCTCACTCTTCACATCAGTCTTCAGTCCCATATGCTACATTCTGTGTTCGTAGGTATTTTTTTCCATAGGCTACACGATAACAATTAACATAGAAATTCGGATACCCTACCATAATGTTAGCTGTAGAAGTAAATTGTGATTTTATTGTTTGCGATAACGTTGATACAGGTAGGCCTATTGAATATTGTATAATGCAAGTGTTAGTAATCATTTGGTGGATGAAAAGTTAAATTTTACGCTGTTTTGTGCGATACACTTTGAAATCGGTCAACGACAAGGGTTAAGGCCAGGATGAAGAAATTAAAATAAAATCTGAGAAAGTGAGATTTTGATACCAGAGGCAGGGCCAGGGTGAAACTGATTTCCTTATCTTCCAATAGGCCAGTTTCGGCGGTTACGTAATGCGCGGTTACTGTAACCAAGCCCGACAAGCTTTGTCAAATCACCATTTTGAATCTGTGCATTGTGTATTAGACTGTCGGTTCTTGCCGTTAAATTGCATTCATATCTTTCTATCAAAACTGCGTGTATATAGACCTATATGAATTTCTGTTTTGGCCGGAAATGTCTTTCAACTTGCCATTCATCAAGCTGAGTTTCAGGCAGCTGCAATATTTTCTAAGAAAAAGAGGAGTTTCGACTTAGGCCTGAGTCATGTCGGGATTTTCATAAACCGGGTCCCGACGGCCTTGCACCGGTCGGGACCCGGTGTCCCGAAATCAGCTCGCAGGATTTGTCACTTGCCTCTATAAAAAGCGCATATCATCAGTATGTCCCTTAAAAGTGACATTTTTATCAGTCAAATAAATCAACACATGCATACCTCGGCACAGATTGGAATATTCTTCCATTTGACATTATATTCATCCATGATTGGCGATGTTTAGTGCCATTATCGTGCCTCTAAAAGTAAAAAACTCGAGCAAAAATATAAAGACTACAATCGAGCCGCCATTTTGATTTATGCAGGTTGAATAAATCTGGTCAAAAATATGAATGTTAGAATAATAAAACAGCTTTCTAAAAAATTCTTCTATACAATATACCGATCATATAATATTTTAAAGGCAAAAATAAATATTTATCTCTTATTTTAAACATCGCATGCTTTTTTTTAAAAGCTGAAAATTACTTGGTAATCACAAGAAGTTTCGATACGAATAGCTGTTGCAAGGCAAGTTCAGACTAGTCTCGGAAAAATGCGCAGTGCTCCTCGTTATCTGTAATGCGTGCCAGAACGAACCCAAACAAAGACGTGATCGTAACGAGAAAAAAATCATTAAAAACTACGAGAGCACAATTGGAAAGATATACTGCTCAAAATTACCATAATCAGATACATAACTTGGACAAAGAATTCAATAATCGCCCAAGAAATGCCAGAGAAATTGTGATAATCGAGGAGTAACTGGGTACATTTTTATCGCAAGGGGCCTGCTGCAAATACTCGAATCCTTTGTTATACTGCTTTTTACCGTAGAGGGCGGTATTTGCCTCGTGTTCAATTTAAACACGTTTAGATATATTGCAGCAGGCCCTTCCGATAATGATTGTACCTATAGTAACTCATTAAATATCACTATTTAAGTGGCTTTTCTTGGACAACTATTGTATTCTTCCTCCAAGTTATGTATCTGCTTACGATAATTTTGAGTAGTTGTCTTTCCAATTGTACTCTCGTAGTTTTTAATGATTTTTTTTCTCGTTACGATCACGTCTTTGTTTGGGTTCGTTCTGGCACGCATTATAGCTAACAAGGAGCACTGCGCATTTTTCCGAGACTAGTCTGAACTTGCATTGCAACAGCTATCCGTATCGAAACTTCTTGTGATTACCAAGTCATTTTCAGCTTTTAAAAGAAGCATGCGGTGTTCAAAATCAAAGAAAAAATATATATTTTGTCTTTTAAAAATTATTCGATCGGTATATTGTAAAGAAGTACTTTTTAGAAAGTCGTTTTATTATTCAAACATTAATGTTTCTTTCAACCTGATTTATTAATTCTGCCGAGAGACCCGGCCAGTACAGTAGCTAGCTAGCAGCTGGCAACAACAACCCCATGGGGCGAACTGCTTTGCAACCCATATTTATATCAGCAGTTCGGATTGATTCTGGATGAGCTAGAATACGATTGGTAACAATTAAATACTTAAGTTTTAGGGTGGACTGATTTTAGTGGTGTGCAAAACTGCAATTTCTTACATATTTCATTATTTTTTTTCGGAGCACCGGTTCTCAAAAAACGAAACCGGGACCCGACGGCAACGGTCGGGTCCCGGTGTGATCGACCGTACCGACTCAAGCCTATCGACTACGGTATACACCCGAGAAAAGACTCGTTAAATTAGCGTCCGCAGTAGCGGACTAGCCTGCCCGTAGCCCCTGACCTACGGGGTCCGTGTCACTCGGTAGACGTGACTGTATGGGGAAATTACAACGGGCAGGATTTTCGTTAAGTGAACTGGTTACATACCTCCCTTAAGTTTGACGATATTCCTGACTTTGGGACCTATGACATATTCAATTATCTAGTAGAGAATATGGCGGACCATGCATTTATGATCGTCGAAAACTGAAGGCTTTTAAGAGTTTTGAAGACTTTCGATTGATATTTCCCGATGGCCATAGATTATGTGGCCTGGAGAAACCGAGTACAATCCCCCCTCTAGTAAGCTCTCGGCAGCTCATGATAGCGACTCGTGACTACATTATACAGGTCAAACCGACGCAAAAAGACCAACTTGAACAAAAATAAAAAATATATAAATAATAAACAAATAAAAAATAGAAGTCTAGACTAGATCTAATAGAAAATGTAATAACAATTTTATTTTTAGACCTCTAAATGTTTTTTTAAAATAATAATAATTGCTTCTTGAAGTTGAATAACGAAGGTCCGGCATAATAGTAGTCTAATACTATTAACTTTTATTTTATGAAAATCAAACTTAATTCCTAATCTTATTCTAAACAATAAAATTATTCATCATCCTGATTCTTCTTCCTTGCCATCATAAGGTTTTTTTTTTATTATTAGGCCTACTTTTATTATTCACTTTTTCCATTGCTCTATCATTCTTTTTCCTTGTTCATTCTTTTTCTTCATTTTTTCCGTTCAAAATTATTTTTTTATCATTATTCATCATTCTTATTCTAGCTCTCTGTCATCGGACGATATTATTTTATAAATATTATTTTATCAACAAAGACCTTATATATATATATTATTATATTATTACCTTTATTGTCATTATTTCTCGTTGCTTTTGTTAATAATATTGATTCTGCGGTCAGTGCTTGCTTCTCGTTAGCCGTTTCTCGTCCGCCTTGAAATAGTCCGTATCGAGGCGTTTCACAAACATTTTTTAATCCGTAAAATTGTTTTCATTTTGAAAATGTGAATCGCGCCTACACGAACACGAACATGTGGTACGCGCGCACGCTTCTGCAAGCAGAGGTGACTGTGTGTGCGAACGAGTAGAAAATAGTTCATCACTTCTTTCATTTCTACGTCCAAATTTGTACTCAGATTCAAGCTAAGGTAAATGCAAAATTGAATGGAAATTACCGATATCGGCTAGCTAACTTATATTTTGGTGCTTCGCTTTCTGTTTCATCACTGGCTATCAAGCCAATGTCGCTTGTATCATCGACCTCGTTTTTCTTCTTTTTGAGGGGGTATCGTGCGCTGCCTGTTCCGGGGACTTGGCCGAACAGGTTTAGCTGCAAGATGTGAATCGCTAGTTCTGTACCAGCAATGCTTTTCTATTATTCTTGCCTAAGACTCAGCGATTTTAAAGATCAAATGTATGAAGAACAAAATCACATCTCAAAGATATTTATTATTCAAGTTCGAAACTGCCTCCTTTTTCTTCTCTCTCTCTCTCAAAATAGCGAAAACAAACGATACAATCACACCTAGCGAACACAGTCATGTATGGTATGCACGCAGAGTGTAGTCTGCTACGCACCGCGAGTTCTTTGCTTGTCCGACCCTCCGATTACGTAATGCGATTTAAAGGTCTCTGAATACATTACGAAACTGGCCTATTCTACGTGTTCCTTATGCTAATTAGTGAAGGTGTGATTAACATTACAAAAACGCTGACCTCTACTCTAGTAATTTATTGTGAGAGTTTGCGATGTTGGTTCTGGCTGAAATGCAAAAAAAAAAATGAGTTCGAGTTGCCAATTACTCTTTCTCATTTCATTTTGTTTCTCCCTCCCCCCCCCCCCCCCCCCCCCCCCCTCCCTAAAAAAAGGCTGGCTTAGGGATCTGATTTTGAAAAAAAATTGACCAAAAAAGACGATGGACTGTGTATACCTTTGCAGTGTCCATGATGAAGGTCTCATTTAATGACGGTATGGTGGATTTAAAAATTGCATGAGTTGAAATAATACTTATGAATTGAGCACTAGGAATATACATGTAGACAAAGGCATGGTAGGATGTAAAGATCTATATTTCAATGTTTTTCTATTTCTTACATAGTCTTGTTCTTGATTCCAGAATATGAATAATTATTGATATGAGATTTGACATTTCATTATCATCACGTTTAATCTTTATTAGTATTTCATGTTGCAATGATGCATGGTTTCAATACAGATGAGACTGAAAGCTTCTCAAACTTGATGTTTTACCTCTGTTTTTTCAGGTTTTAACATCTTGAAGTCCATTTCCTGGTAAGATGTATAGTGGAGATGACTGTGAAGAAACGGGGGAGGATGTGGAGTTGGAGCGTTATGGATTGACAGAAGGACAGAACTCGGGATCAGGAGAGTCAGACACAGAGGATGCCCTCTATAGACAGGTTCATTACAACATCGGCAATGACAACAATATTCAAAGCACCGCGCAAGGGGACTCAGAGTCAAATATTGGAATAGAGAAAAGCCCACCAGCTGTAAATCCCGGAAATGGCGACAATGGTGAGACTAGTTTGGACACTGCTGACTTTCTGGTTGCTTCCGATAACGATGACGACGATGATGATTTGGAGAATAATTGGAGAAGAGTAGGAAATGATAGTAAGTACAACGTGAGCTTCAGAACTAAGACCAAACATGGTATTGCAGACATACAAAGTAGCCGGAAGAAGAAAGCTGTTTTCATCGTGAAGGATGATTCAGGATCTGATGTAATTTTCTTAGATGTGAAAACCAAAGCCCAAGAGATAAAATGTGAAGAAAAGGTGAAACAGGAAGAGGGGAACCCTAGGAAGAGATCGTGGAGGAAAACATCCGATGATGATGAGGATAGGACAAAGGTCACCAAGATAGATCGGACTAGATTTTCCTCTGCACGTCAGGCTACAGAACCTTCAGCCACCTCGTCCAGAACTTCCAAGGTGGTGGTCATTGCTGATGACTCTTCGTCAAGCTCTGTTGTGGTGTTGGACTCGTCGGAGAGAAGCGAAGAAGACGTTGCGAAACCCAAACAGCGTCCTCTAAAGGATGGCGGTGAGTTCTTCCTGGATAGCAAAGGTATGGCCTTAGAGGATGTCCACAGGGAAAAGGACAGCGCTGAGCTGGGGTGGAAGGCGGAGCGGATGAAGACCAAAGCGATGTTAAAGGAAGGCGTCGAGATCATCGACCTCAGCAGTGGGGAGGAGGACTGCATGGTCATTGGGTCGTGCAGTGAAGAGGAAGGTTTGCACGTCCACTTTGAAGGAAAGGGAGATCAGACTTTACCTGATAAAAAGGTATGGGATCTTTTCATTGGTTTTCATCACCTCTTGTCACTTTTCATATTTTGTGTTTACTTGAGCAGTGCCAGAATAGCTACAGTTGGTTGTCTACTTTATCCCAAATCTTTCTCTATACATGTATGTGTTTTTGACTTTGATTGTAGATTTTATGTATCCCTTTGATTTCTTTGAACAAAACCATCACAACAGGGTTAGAAATTTTTCTATGATACTAACTCAGAGTAGAATTTTAGGTCAAAGTTACCATAGCCACTGAAATTAAAATCAATGACTTTTAAAATATCTGAGTAATAAGTTATAATTGACGTGACTACATCTCTTCATTATTATTTTTTATTTTATTACAGAATAAGTGAATGCTTTCTTTGGATTAAAAAAAATGACAAAAATTCAAATTCATTCACATTGGCAGTCTAATAAATAAATTGCTGAGAATGCCATAATAATCAACAATATTTATCATACTGTTACATTAGAAAATGATTTTTATTTTGATCGTTAGAAATTCGAGTATGATACATGTTTGTTGCATAACAGTGGCATTGACATTTAAATTGTAAGACCAGCTGTTAACTCTTCCAGGATCACAGTGAAAAAAATTGAGTGGTACAAATTTGTTTAACTTTGAAACAAAGTAGACAGTAAATTCATTAAAACCACTTAAGTTTGAAATGTGAGATCCAATTTGAAAAGTAATTGATTTTCTTTATTCTAAATGCTTCTATTTCACAGGATACTTCTAGGATAAGCAAGTGGAAAGGCAGAGAGAATGTAGCACCGGGCCGTTACTTTGTGCAGTCGAGACAGAAGCACATCAGGTGTCATAACTGCAATGAGATGGGGCACCTTAAATCAGAATGTCCAAAGCCTCTTCATATTCCCGCATGTGTACTGTGTGGGACAAGAGGTATGTATTTTGTTTGTTTGTTGTTTTACCTGATTGCTATTAAGGGGATTGATTGCTTAACAATGTTAAATCTGAGATGCACGGCCCTACGTGTTATTAGTGTCTGTGATATGGTGTAACATTGAAGACCTAAAAAAATTGCGCTTCAAAATGATCAAGAAGTGCCTCAAAAAAGTAAAAAATCTTTGAGTGACCGGTTTTACCATACTCGTTTTCCCCAATAGACTGTAGTGTTATGAAAACCGTTTGGCAAACGCAAAATTTGGTTTTGATTTCCAATCATAAATATCTTGATAATCAGACAGGCGATCAGCTTGTAAAAGTCATGATGTTCCTGACTGACCTAAAGGTTTATAATTATCATTGCAGCATGAGCTAAATCCAGGATTTTATTTCAGAATCTGAGACAAAGTTACCGGATCCCTTTAAATTTAGTCACCGACTTGGAAACCCTGAACCGCTGAGGAGCATGTTCTAATGATTGTGTTTTCTTTGGATAGGTCACACTGACCGAAACTGCCCTGATCAGCTCTGCTTCAACTGCTCCATGCCCGGTCATCAGTCCAGAGCTTGCCCGGTCAAGCGACACATCCGCTATGCCAGGTGTACCCGATGCCAGATGCAGGGACATCTGCGGAAGGTATGACCAGGGACCCCTTTCACAAAGCCTTTTTTCAATGACAAATGACTAAAATCAGTGACAAATCTGCTGATAACCAATCAGAAGCAAAGATTTCAGTAACTCATAACAAAAACTGTCATTTGTCACTGATGAAAAGTTTTGTGAAACGCTTCCCAGAACCCTGTTTGATAAGAATTGCAATAGATGTGGGCCCTGTAACACAGAGCTCAGTAATTGGTTGTGCAATGGATTAATTAATCATAGGCCTTCAATCAATTGATTGGACATTATAGTCAATTGTAAAATTGCAATCAAACTAATCTTTGTGTTATGGTGCCCATGATTGATCAATGGCAAATTTGCAATCTGTTTGCGATTGATATCAATTTGGATTGATTTGACCTAATTGGTAACTACCATGGAAACCTTGATTTTGATTGGCTGTTGAGTCCTGTTACCATGGTAGTTGTCATACATGGCAAAGTTACCATCAATGGTAAGTTTAATGCAACGGGCCCTAAGATGTTAACCATCAAGTCTGATTAATACCTGCGTGTATCTGTAAAAACTTAATTACACTCATGCACTGACAAACTTCTTTGTTACATGTATGTATTAAGATTTAAAAACAACCCTAAAAATACGGTGTGTGTGTGTGTTTGGTCAATTTTTTCATTGAATAATTTGTGTTTAATTTTGTTTTCCATAACAGATGTGCCCAGACATTTGGAGACAGTATCATTTAACAGTAAGTTCTTAATTATTTTTAATTTGTGACATTAAAGCTCATGTACATTTTGGGTAGCAAAAAGGAATTGGGAAAGAAACATGTTATGAAATATATTCTTATGTTGTTCTCCTTGTACTATCAAAAGAATTATATGTTCAAAATCGTTTGGTATTCTATCCACAATGTCCTGTGAACTGTAGTTTAAATATCTGCAATGAATGCTAGATAATAGCTCTACAATCCCCTACGCTAGAATCCTTCCACCTAATATAGTTCGTGGCATATCGATCTTGACGCTTTGTTTGGAGACAGCGTGTGTGTAGAGTGTATCATATATACACAGTCCTCATAGGTGTTACACGTGCAGTGCAGGTTGCCGTTATTAGAATTTACCTTCCAGGATTGAATCTACACTATTTTCCACTTCTCATTTGTTTAGTATTTCACTTGAGGGGGAAAAAACTTCACAGCACCTTTGTATTGCTAGTATCTTTCTATTTATCATCTTACATGTAAATAGAATAAATGTTATGATTATTTTTGGAGAACATACCACTTTACATCAGTTTGAATGCCGGTTCAACGGGTTGAGCCATTTCAATGATAAATAATTAGAAATAAATTATATTGCTAATGTAACTGTTGGACAAAAAAAATAACATGTATATTTGGATATTGTTATTAAGAAACCTGTGTTTCAAAGAAATGTTAATTTTTTAAAATCAGCAATGACATGAGATTTCTAATCGTGGGGCTCACCATACTGGAAAAATTCAACAATTTTTAGCAAAGTAGTCATCACAGCTCCTCGACTTGTAAAAGCGAATTTTCTCTTCTTTCGTTGAACTTCCTTCTTTTCTCCATTTGTCCAAATTCTCTGTTCACATTTGCTGCATTTATTATCTTAATGTTTTTGGGAAAAAAGAGAAAAAAAATCTGTTATGCTATTTCTTTTCCACCCTTACATTAGAATGATTTTATTATGTCAATCTCGTATATGTAAATAACAGGTATTTCCCCTTCTACTCCCTGTCTAGACGGAGCATGGCCCCATAGTTAGACCCTCCAGCCAACACCATAGAACCAAGCAGAAAGACCTGTACTGTAGTAACTGCAGCAAGAAAGGCCACAGATATTTTGTAAGTATTGGATCTTAAAGGTACTATGTCCCATTTGCAGGCCAAAAAAATGAAAAAGTTAAATTCCAACTGCATTTGAAAGATAATACTAATTTAGAACTTCCCTAAAAAAGGTGGGGCTTGAAAACGTCTTCAAGTGGGAAAATAACGACTATTAGTTGTCAAATCGACTTTAGGGCTATAGAGCCCAAAAGTAATAGTCTTGATTTTCAGACAATTGTACCGAATGGTCATACGTTTTATGCTGCGCAAAGATTCAATCAGTTTAATCTTGGCCATCACAAGAAGTGGGTTATTGATGTAGACAAATGCTCATGTACCCTTTACAACTCCTTTCATGTATGTTATTACCAAAGAAGAAAAAAAACCAGTCAGTCACTAATAGTGTCTGACAGTGAAGTCTAGCAAGTAAACAGGTTTCCTTGCATAATTTGAATATGAGGACACTGCTAACGTTTAAATTTCACAGATAGGACATACATGACATATTCATAATTCCTGCAAAGTTCTGCAGCATTTGAGGTTGGTTGCAAAAGGGACATAGTACCTTTAAGAGAGAGACGGTATCCATTAATACATTTCTTTGCATGGATCACTTGTTGATGAAGAGCTTGTCTGGAAGTAACAAATAAAATGGATAAATTATATATCAACAGAAGCTTGTAAACCATAGATTACAATAATATCAATTATATGCTATTTTAGTGTCTGGCAGAGGAGCTACTCAAAATCTAAAGCTTTAAAAATTGAAAGTTGTCGACCCACAAACTAGCTATCTGCTTGCCTTGATGACATGATCTTCTGTTGAGTACGCAGATTCACAATTACCTTGCATTAATAAATCATGGCTCATTGCCTTAGCCATACAGGCAAGCAGAATGGGTCTACATGTCATCTTAACTGGAGATTGGAGGGGTGCAGAAAATGAGGTTTTAATTTGCTCTTGTGCAATAGTGAAAGGGAAATGTTTTTTTATACCTTTATATATGTAATCTACATTTAATCAGCTTTTCATTGATATAAAGTTGTATTTGCATAGGGGTAGGTCTTTAAAGGGGAAGCCAACCCTGATATTAATTTGGTTTTAATATACCAGCAGAAAAATGGCATTTTATAGGTTAGCAGTAAATGAGTGTGAAGAAAGTAAAGAATAGCATACAGCCTTGACCAGTTAGACTTTGGTTATGTGCAGGCCTTATTCTTTGTGAGCGTGAGCGTGTGCGTGTGTGTGTGTGTCTAATTGGGTGTTTACAGATGTGTATCAATCAGATATGATTATTTACGTCTGAGGACCGACCTTTTAACGTCACCATCCGAAAGACGTGACTCTGTTTCGATCCTGCATCGTTGGCCGAATCAGTTTGTAACTTCCATTGTTAGCTGGATTACAGGCGCATTGCATTGTCTAGTCTACTCCCAAGTCACTTTTATGTTTAATTTAGAGTGAATTTAGACTTGCAGTATCTATTTATGGAAATAATTTGAAGCTCATGTCATAGTACAGTATAGTATTGTGACATAGAACTCATAATACACAGAGCAAAATAGTTTTTGATGGTTGGTATACTTTAATGTTATTGTTATCAGTCAAACACAGAATGGCAAATTTATGACTTACCTTTCTAGCTCCTCTCCCATTTTCTCTTTTACAAAAAAAAGCAATTAGAAAAATATTTAGACAGTTCTATAAGGTGCATTTCCCCATCACTAAAACTCCAGGTGACCTTTAGCCTTTCTCACTATGGTATATTTTTGATGTGTCGTTGCAGGACTGCCGCTCCGGGAGGTTTGACGAGTTTGTTGTGTTTACGTACGACAAGGTGTGCCTGTATGACAGGAAGCACATCGGGAAGATGGTGTACCCAGCCGAGAACAAGAATGCAGAATACCTTAAACTCTGTAGAGAACGCGAAGGTAGGTCTACCTTTTAGAACAGAAGTTTGGGAAGCATTAAAGGCATTTTTTAACAATGTTAAATCTGAGATGCATGCTCTATGTGTTATCAGTGCCTGTGATATGGTGTAATATTGAAGCCCTAAAAAGATTGCGCTTCAAAATGATCAAGAAGTGCCTCAAAAAAGTAAAAAAAATCTTTGAGTGACCGGTTTTACCATACTCATTTTCCCCAATAAACTGTAGTGTTATGAAAACCTTTAGGAAAACGCAAAATTTGGTTTTGATTTCCAATCGTACATATATCTTGATACTCATACAGGCGATCGGCTTGTAAAAGTCATGGAGTTCCAGACTGACCTAAAGGTTTATAATTATCATTGCAGCATGAGCTAAATCCAGGATTTTGTTTCAGAATCTGAGACAAAGTTACCCAATCCCTTTATACAGAGTTCCAACGGTAATGGAAAAACCTGGAAAGTTATAGAAAAATATACTCTTCTGGAAACTCATGGAAGTTGATCAGGGAGGCGGAGGCTTTGAAAAACATGAATTATATATATCACTGTTTGGTATTTGTACACAGTATGGTGGATGCCCCCACCCATACAAACTGGTACTTATCTGGTTATGGAAAAAGGCAAAAATGGGTCATGGAAAGTCATGAAATTTGGTTCTCAAGTTTCTGTGGGAACCCTGATTTAGGTTGTAGCAGATTAGTGTGAATTGAAACCCATTGCCTACAGGAACTGAGCGTTTCCTACGTAAAATCTACAGGAATGCAAGAGTTCGGTAGTCAACAGGTTAGAAGTTTGGAACCTCGTCATTATGCATGGGCAGGGTATTAGTTAGAAAGTGTTTAAATTTTTTTTAACATCCCTTATTCCTCCGTTATTCCCTTATAATCATATTTAAATCTTTTTACCACTTAAAATGACAGCTGAGGCATCACATAAAATGTCCTTGGCCATGTAACACAAAAATCAATCTATTGTATCTCAATTCATGCTTCACTTAATTGTATCTTTCAATGAAGTATATCTTTGTGTGAAACAGAAAAGTTACTGTTGATTGTTTAGATATGATCGATTGGAGAAGATATGATTAATTTTAGGATGAACTTGTAATTTTATGAAATCTGTTAACATTATTATTATTATCTTTATTTTTGTAAGCATGTTTGAATAAAGTATGTTTCTGTACACTTGTGTCCCAGGTGGTGCACCAACGAGTAACACAAAGAAAAATTCAGCAAGTATCACCGAGAAGGATTCAACGACAGTCACACAAGAACCTACAATTAATATCACAAAGAGAGTTTCATCAGGCCTCGCAGGGATTTCAACAACAAGTATCAGAAAGGAAAATTCTCAGCCTCACTCAAATAAAAGAAAGGTACGTGCATGTACTTGTACAGTTGACCACTTCTGTAGCAAAAGCTATAACAAAAAACCTTGAAGCAAAGCGTAGCACAAGTTTGTTTGATTGATATTGCATCTTGTATGTTCCCCAAAGCATCAAACATATTTTATGGAATAAAATTTAGTAACATTAGCTCTTTGATATTGTTAAATCTGAAGTGTGTGTTGATTGGTATGTCATCTAAATTGATTTTAACATACAAAATTTATCTTTGAAAGATACCATACAAACTGGAAATAATTAGAATGCCCAATGTGGCAGAGACCATTAAAATGCTGGATACCGTATTTGCCGGAGTTAAGGCCGCAGCGCCGTAAAGGCCGTACCCCCGATTTTGACATTTCGTAGACAAAAACGAAAAATGTTGTGCTTTTTTGAAGACACCATGAGCAGCAAGCCAGATGGCCGCTAATTTCAGCGCCATAGCTTGGCTCGCGCGTGCTGCAAGGATTGAGGTTGATTTAGCTATGGCAAGAACTTAAATCTAGATCTACCAGCACTGTTTGGTTGGTAAGTTATGAAGTTTATATACGAGATTGATAAAACTTTGCCCTTCATGTCAACAATATAACACAACATTGTTGGTAAGACATGTGTTATTCTAGACAGTTATTCTAGAAATTTCCAGTACCAGTCATTGTAGTCCCATATGTACAAATTTGTGCCGCACCCCGACTTTTTAAAGTTTTATCTTCCAAAAATACTGCGGCCTTTACGCCGGCAAATACGGTAAGCACTATCTACATCTAATCTAGGATTTCAGTATAAACTGTGTTAAACTTGTTACTTATTTTGCTTTCATTTCTGATGTTACAATATCTTGTTCATTCTTTTCTTCTCCCAAAGCTCTCACAGGAAAGAGAAAAAGAGGAAGAACCCATTCAAGAAAAGGAGGTAGAGTTCAAGTTCAAGTTCATCGAGAAAGATCAGACTAGCAAGAAAAAGGTTCTGAACCCTGTCCATACGTTTGTCAGGTCAGGTCTATTCGGCGGGAGGAAGGGTAGATGTTGGGCAAAGCAAGATGAAGATGCCATATTCCCGAGTGAAAGGAACATGGAAGAGATTGTGTGGGCGCCTGAAGAAAAACCAACAAAGGCAGAGAAGAAGGCAGAGAAGAAGGCACAGAGGAAAGCACTGAATCGGCAAAAGAAACAAGAGGCAAAAAGCAAGAGATTGGAGAAGCCGGAGAATGCGGCACAGGATCTTGCCGATGCAAAGCTGATCAAGCATTCAGCAGTCGTAGCTATGAATGCGGTGAAGAGAGAAATCAGAGCAGCACTAATGAAAAAGAAAGAGAAAGCCGCACCTATTCCTAAGGAAGTGACTGCTTTAATGTCAAAGGAACAGAAGAATGCGATAAAGAAGAAAAGGAGATCTAAAGAAAAACAGGAGGTTCAGTTGGCGTTGAAAGAAAGAAAGGAAGCCGATGTAGGAGTAAGGAAGGTAGCTAGGGTGTTTAAAGAAGCGCAGAAGCTTTGCCGAGAGGCGAAGAAGAGGAAAAGAGAAGTAGACCAGGCCAGGAGAGCTCAGTATGTACCTCGAGACAGGCAATATCCTGTGCATCAAGAGCCGGGGTATGCCACGTCACAAAGAGGATTCAACCTAAATAACCGCTTGTTGGAAGGCACTCATCACACTCATCATCAGAATAATCGATGGACGCCGCACCAAGCTGATCCGTGGGACCAACCCTTTCCTCGAAGCAATGCCACATACGATTTAACTAATCGACTGTTCTGCAACTCTCTTGATAGACCATACAGTCCTACCTTTATGGAGCAACCACACAGTAACAGTCCTGGCTTTGTTGATGGCCCAAACAATCATAGCTTTACAGAAAGTCTGCACAGCGGCAGTCAGAGCTTTAGTGGTCCAAAGGGGAAGAGGAAACGGAACAGAAGGAAACGTAAGAACAAGCAAATGGGATCATGAAACAAGCAACACAAAGCTAAAACATTGAAGAATGTTGAGTGAAAATGGGAGGAATTTGGAATCTTCGTCATGAATCCTATATTTTATTTTTTACCGAAAGTGCCTTTTGAATCCTGTTTCTACCTTCTCCCGACATTTTATTCCTGCATTTTAATCTCAATATAATTTCCCTGCGTTGTATCTCGATGATAGAGGAGTTAATGATTTCAGGAGAAAAACAGCGGCAACAAACTATTTTCAAATGTTTCTGGTTATATTTTGATAGTAATAGCTAAAAAAAAAGGAGCAAAAATGAGAAAAGATAACAAAAAAGAATAGATACTTCTTTTTGTATCATGTTATGAAAGATTGTTACCTTCAAAGTCAATGAGAACAATCTTTGGTAGAATTATAAAGATAATTCAATGTTAATGTTCCATAAAGAAAACCAGTTTTAACTTTTCATAATGTTCAAAACTTTTTTTTCTTTCTATAATTCTAGAAAAGTGAAATGATTAGATGATAATTTGCAACTCAGTTCTTTAATAGATTAAGCCTCACGAATTTGACCATCACACAAACTGTTGCAGAAGCAACTCTAAACCCAACCCCATATATTGGAATGAGTATAAGTTAATGTCCGTGAAGCAAATGTCAGGACATTGGGTAGGTCAAACTTGTAAGAAGCAACAACCTGTTTTACCTGAACTGTTTAATTTCTCTTTTTAAGTTAATTAGTTCCATCAACAAGTAATGTTTGAACCAGAACAATATTGCATTTTTTTTGTAAAAACAATTTGAATGCCAATTCCAGTTTAATTTTCATCTTTTGCAGGAATTCAATTTTTTTTTTCTTTCTCCAGTGTGTTTACAACACCAACGTTTTCAACTTTTTAATTACATACATTTTGCTCAATGCTGGATGCATTTGATATGGATATTTTCTACTGATTATTTGTATTAAATTTTAATTTCAAGAATCATTAAAGGTCCAGCTCTCTATCAAACTAGGAGGTGTTATAAGTACAAATCATTATTTAATTTTTACCCCTTGGAATACTTTATTTCATTGTTATGTATTACAAGGACCCCTAGCGTTACATTGTAAAAGATTTGAGATATGAATGAGAAAAAAACTTATGTTAAGTTCACCCTTGTATGGTGAAATTCATACTCACAAGTTCTGAATAAAATTAATTATGCAGCATAAGAGTGTAGTATTCTCTTTGATATGCACTTTGATAAATTATTCTCAAGTTTTCAAGAGAGATGTACAGATAGAAGGGGATAGAGAGAGATGGAGAGAGAGAGAGAGAGAGAGAGAGAGAGAGAGAGAGAGAGAGAGAGAGAGATTTATAGAAAGATAGAGGGAGAGGGACAGAAAGAAAGATGGAGAGAGATATATATATTTATAGAAAGATAGAGAGAGGGACAGCAAGAAAGATGGAGAGAGAGAGAGAGAGAGATTTATAGAAAGAGAGAGAGGGACAGAAAGAAAGATGGAGAGAGCTTGAGAGAAATCTTTTATAGAAAGTTAGAGAGAGAGGGACAGAAAAAAAGATGGAGAGAGCTATAGCTAGAGAGAGAGAGAGAGAGAGAGAGAGAGATTTATAGAAATATAGAGAGAGAGGGACAGGAAGAAAGATGGAGAGAGCTAGAGAGGATACTATAACAACCCAACATTTTGCGGCATGAAGCTTTGTGAATTGATGATAGGTGGCTGTTATTTATCTAGGAACTAATTCAAATGTCAAATATATACATGTCTAATTATATTTTGCCGCATTTAAACTTCACAGCAGAAGTGTACTAGTGATTACGACTTTAATCAATTCATAACTTTCTCATTTTTTGTTCAATTTCATTCAAACTTTCACCAGTCTACTTCTCTGATTTCCTGCTCTCCTCTAAAGTAGTTTGCTATCAAGGTGGGTATTCCCTTTTAGAGAAGGTCGAGTCCTGAGAAAAGAGGTGAAACATAATTTGCGTTTTTTCTTCTTCTTCATCATTTTGCGGTTAGTGTGGAAGAGTATTCCCCCTGTCCCCAAGAGAGTATGGCTCTATTAATGACCTCGTATTAAAATAGATACAACTATATGATTGAAAAAGTAACAGTTAAAATTTGGGGACCACAATTGTTTATAAGACGGGACCAAGAACTCGACTTGATCTTTAATACTCTAAAGCAGGGCTCCCACTTAGCCGAGTTGGAACCTCCAGTTGTGGCGAGCTGGCGCGATCTTATGGCAAGCCGTTTTATTATTTGTTGATATTAATAAATCAATTCTTGTTATCAAGAAATAATTTTATGGTGCAAAGCAATGGTAATTATTAATATCAAGAATTCGATTTCGTGATTTCAGGAATTCGATTTCGTGATATCAAGAATTGAATTCGTGATATCAAGAAATATGTTTTAATGATAAAACTGCTTGCCATAAGATCGCGCCAGCTCGCCATAACTCAAGGCTCCAACTCGGCTAAGTGGGAGCCCTGCTTTAAACATTATTGTGGCGGAATAGGGGGGGGGGGGGTATAATGATAAAACGATTGAGGAATAGAAAGAGGAAGGTGGTATGGGAGGAAGAGGAGGGATATAATGTATTCGTGCAGTGAGAGAAAGGGTGCATATCACTTTGCCACCAACATCAAGTAAACATTCTCAACACATGAGTAAGCTTCCACAATATCTAGTCTTTACAAGCGCTAGATTCTCCTCTCTTTACAACTGGATATTGTAATAATTGTATCTTTTTTTTTCCTATGATAATTGTTATGTATATTTGCTTATTTATGATTCATTGTCAGAAAGTACTTTTTAGTGTTTTCTAAACGTTTTTCTTTGTTACTTAACTTTGTTCATATTTTGTATAAAATGCAGAAGAAAATAAATCAAACTAAGTCTAAGGGAATGAGAGAGTTCAGAAGTCAACAGAATAAAAGCTTTGGAATCAAGTTGTTATTCATGGATAGGGTAATATTAGTTAGAAAGGATTTGAAATCAGTTTTTTTTTGTGGGGGGGGGGGGGGGGGGGAGATAGCATCACTTATTCCTTGGTTATTCCCTCTTGATCATATTTAAGTCTTTTTACTGCTTAGAATGACACCAGAGTCATTACATTACATATCCTGTGCGATGGACCATTAAAATCAATTTACAACTGGTTTTAAAGCTCTATTGTATCTCAATTCATGCTGCACTTAATTGTATCAGAGAAAAATGATTGTAAGCTAATGTTGATTGTTTAGATACGATCGTTTGAAGAAGATATGAATAATTTTAGGACGAGCTTTTAACTATGTATTATTTTTGTTAACATTATTTTTATTACTATCTTTATCATTTTAAGCGAGTAAAAGTATGTTTCGGTCCACGTTTTTCTTAATGTGAACCTCATTTTGTGTCCCAGGTATTACACCAACAAGTATCAGAGATGAAGATTCAACAAAAATCAAAAAAGAAGCTACAACAATTATCAAAAAGGAGAATTCATCAGTTGTCACAGAGAAGGGTTCATCAACAGTCGCAGAAGAAGCTACAACATGTATAAAAAAGGAAAATTTATCAGGTGTCACAGAGAAGGGTTCCAAAACAGTTGCGAAAGAAGCTACAGCAAGTATCAGAAAGAAAAATTCTCAGCCTCACTCAAATAAAAGAAAGGTAAGGGCAGGAAATATTACCGTTATCCACTTCTGTAGCAAAAGCTATAACAAAAACCTCAAAGCAAAGCACATCATATTTTTGTTTTATTTATGTTGCATCCTGTATGTTCCTCAAGGGCATTGGTGGGTGCGTCTTGATTGTAATCCTGATGTTTTTCCATTCCCAGGATCACTGCTTGAACCACTATGCCAAGGTGCTTCATTTTGTTCTTGTCAGGTAGAAGTCAAAACATATTTTACCTAGTGAAATGCGTACTTGACTATGTGAGGGCCAAACAAAAAATGGTGTGTGATGGAGAGCTGTTTGTCTACTAATTAATCCTGGCTCTGTGGTACAGAAGTTGTGTCTAATTATTTCAGTATGAAGTAAATATCACATCCTTGGGTTTAGCCCCATTGTGAAGTTGTTGCTTGATCAAAGTATCAAGCATTTTTTATGGAATCAAATATAGTAACAATGCTATTTCATCTAAATTGGTTTTAATCAAAAAAATATATCTTTGAAAGATACCATACAAACTGGAAATAATCAGACTGCCCAATGTAGCAGCTAGAGAACATTACGATGCTGGATAAGCACTCTCTACATCTAATTGAGTATTTCAGTATAAACTGTGTTTAACTTTGTAACTTATTTTGCTTCATTTCTGATGTTACCATAAGCTGTTATCTTCTCTTTTCTTTTCTTCTTCCAAAGCTTTCACAGGAAAGAGTAAAAAAGGAAGAACCCATTAAAAAAAAAGGAGGAATTCATCAGCATTAAGAAAGAAGAGACTAGCAAGGAAAAGGTTCTGAACCCTGTCCATACGTTTGCCAGGGTACGTCTCTTCGGTGGGAGGAAGGGTAGATGTTGGGCAAAGCAGGATGAAGCAGCCATAATCACGGATGAAAGGAAAACGCAAGATATGGAGATGATGAGTGTGAAACAGGACCTCGCCAAAGCAAAGGGATTAAAGTATTCAGCACAATTAGCTATGAGAGCGGTGAAGAGAGAATTCAAAGCAGCAATTCTGAAAAATAAAGAGAAAGCAGCACCCATTCCTAAGGAAGTGACTGATTCAATGTCAAAGGAACAGAAGAAAGTGATGAAGAAAAAAACAAGAAAACAAAAAAGACAGGAAGTTCAATTTGCATTGAATGAAAAAATAAGGAATGTAGTTCGGGTGTTAAAAGAAGCACAGGAGCAGTGCCGAGAGGCGAAAAAGAGGGAAAAAGAGGCGAAGAAGAGGAAAAGAGAAGTGGACGGGAGGGCCAGAAGAGCTCAGTATGTACCTCAAGACAGGCAGCATCCTGTGCCTCAAGAGTCGGAGTATGCCATGTCCCAAAGAGGGTTCAACCTAAATAACCGCTTGTTGGAAGGCACTCATCATCAGGATAATCGATGGACGCCGCCCCAAGCTGACTCTAAGGAACAAGCCTTTCCTTGGAGCAATGTCACATACGATTTTACCCCTCGACTGTTCTGCAACTCTCTTAATAGACCATACAGCAACAATCCTACCATGGAGCTACGACACACGTACAGTTCTGCCTCCACTGATAGCCCAAACAATCCTAGCTTTCCCTCCTCTGCTGATAGAACGTACAGCAACAAGCCTACCTTTACGGAGCTACAACACACCTACAGTTCTCCCTTCACTGATGGCCCAAATAATCCTAGATTTCCTTCCTCTGCTGATAAACCATACAGCAACAATCCTACCTTAACATGGCTATTGGCTACAACACACCTACAGTTCTACCTTCACCGATTGCCCAAAGAATTCTAGCTTCCTTCCTCTGCCGATGGATCGTACAGCAACAATCCTACCTTTACGAGGCTACAACACATCTACAGTTCTCCCTTCACCGATGGCCAAAAGAATCCTAGCTTTCCTTCCTCTGCCGATAGATCGTACAGCAACAATCCTACCTTTACAGAGCTACAACACATCGACAGTTCTCCCTTCACCGATGGCCAAAAGAATCCTAGCTTTCCTTCCTCTGCCGATAGATCGTACAGCAACAATCCTACCTTTACGGGGCTACAACACATCTACAGTTCTCCCTTCACCGATGGCCAAAAGAGTCCTAGCTTTCCTTCCTCTGCCGATAGATCGTACAGCAACAATCCTACCTTTACGGGGCTACAACACATCTACAGTTCTCCCTTCACCGATGGCCAAAAGAATCCTAGCTCTCCTTCCTCTGCCGATAGATCGTACAGCAACAATCCTACCTTTAAGGAGCTACAACATACCTACAGTTCCCTTCACCGATGGCCCCAACAATTCTAGCTTTCCTCCCTCTGCCGATAGATCGTACAGCAACAATCCTACCTTTACGGAGCTACAACACCCCTACAGGTTCCCTTCACCGATGGCCCAAACAATCCTAGCTTTCCTTCCTCTGCCGATAGATCGTACAGCAACAATCCTACCTTTACAGAGCTGCAACACACTGACAGTTCCCTTCACCGATGGCCCCAACAATTATTCTAGCTTTCCTCCCTCTGTCGATAGACCGTACAACAACAATCCTACCTTTACGGGGCTACAACACCCCTACAGGTTCCCTTCACCGATGGCCCAAACAATCCTAGCTTTCCATCCTCTGCTGATAGACCGTACAACAATCCTACCTTTACGGAGCTACGACACACCTACAGTTCTCCCTTCACTGATGGCCCAAACAATCCTAGCTCTCCTTCCTCTGCCGATAGACCGTACAGCAAAAATCCTACCTTTACGGAGCTACGACACACCTACAGTTCCCTTCACCGATGGCCCAAACAATTCTAGCTTTACAGTCTGGACTGCGGCAGTCAAAGCTTTACATTAACAAGCAGGTCAAGTGGGATCATGAAACACGCAACACAAAGCTAAAACATTGGAGAATGTCAAGTAAAAATTGGAGGAATTTGGAATCTCCCTTATGAATCCGTTATTTTAATTTTGATGGAGGTCATTTACAGCTGCCAGAAGTGCCTTTTTAATCCCGTCTTCTGATATAATTTCCCACCGTCATATATAGTGATTTAATTGAATTAATGGTTTCAGGAGGAAAAAGTATCACTATATGATTGAAAAAGTAACAGTTAAAATTTGTGGAACACAACTGTCATGCCACATATTTGAAGTCCTATATATATATATATATGCATTTCTGTATAGAGTGCATGTGCCACCTTGGAAGACTCACCCAATTTCTTTTTTCGATTCCAATACCTCGCAGGATATACCAATACTTATGTAATACATGATCAACTTTTCCGATCACTTCCACTCTGTTTCTTTCTTAATGCAATCGTGTGACCAGGACGCTGTTGGATCAATCGAACTAGTGTTCATAAGACGGGGCCCAGAACTTAATCTATAAAACTCTTATTCACACACGGGCCAGTATAACCACCGCGACATACATCAAACACTTCCAACACAAATAAAGAACATTAAAGTCATTTCTTCAAGTTTTCTTTTTAGAGTTTTATTTGCAAATCTCTTTCGGCTTTCTTTGAAGTACAAAATGGACAGAATACAAAAAAGTGTTGCAAAATATACACAAAACATATCACTATGCTCTTTATCTCTCGTGCGTGAGCAAAATTATACAGAAGTAGTATTGTACAGCCTGAATATAGTCAGGAAATCACATTTTCATTACAAAAATTGCATAAAGATTTTGCATTTAAAAAAAGGCAGCTAGATTTACAGACAGTTATAAAAATCACTGTGTGCAAAACAATATACCTGTACAGTTGTACTCGAAATCGAATAATAAATAATGAGAAGAATACAAGCATTGATTATTGCAGATGAAACGTTTTAAAAAATGTAGCTTTTGAAAAAGAAGAATTGTGACCTCTTTGGCAGCTAGTTTGCAGATGATGCACATTTTTTACTCTGAGAATTCAGAGTACATACTTATTTTGATCTTGATATTGGAAAAGAAGAAGGCAATTTGGTATTCATCAGATATACATTGTATGTCGTTGCCAGTGGTTGCAAGATTTGCTACAAGGCAGTTTGAAAGACAGGAACGCATTTTTTCTTCTTCAAAGCACACAAATAAAACTACAACTTGATCTTAAAAACATCTCTTTTGATGAATTTCCACATGAATTTGGTTTCACCTTACATCAAGTTATCAATAAAATTTGTATGTCGACCACATTCATAACCGCAAATGTATGAATTCAAATTTCCAACTGTTTATATATTAGCAGTCACAGTTTAGGAATGAAGAGTGAACAGAGATAAATGAGAGAGAGATAGAAAGGAGGGGGGCAGAGAGAGAAAGAGAGACCAAAATAAAAAAGGACAGAGATGAAAGTAAAACTTTTCACTATGTTACTTAAAATGTTCAGACATTACACAAATCATATTAAAAAAACCAACTTCAATATTATTAAAGAAATGTTGATGGTATACTTTAATATGTCTTTGCAGATAAAAAATTGTGTATTTCACAGAAATGCATCAAAAAAATACATGTACAAATGTATTTAGAATTACATTGTTGCCTGCCCTGCATTCCCATAAATATTAATATTTTAATCAAATAAAAGGAGTAATTAAAATGGTTTCATTTATATCTTGGAGCTACAAGTCACATACAAGTAGTAACGAAAAATAAGAGCACAATTTATCATAATGCATATTTTCATCTGAATTTCAAACTGGTATTGATTTTCTCATGACTAGATTCTACATGATTTTCATTAGTATCAGAAATATAACCACTCCATTTATTTCACGATTACTTGAATATAAAAATAGAATGCTTCAATTACACCACTAGGGTACCTCCCTGATTACACGTAGCAATAAAAACTTTAAAAATCACTCTATAATCACTTATGTATCAAAATATTGTCTGCATAGAAAGTTAATACTTATGATCCTATGAATATAAACAGGACCCTAGTGATTTTTTGTGTGTGCACGTACCTGACAAATAGGGGGTCTTAAAACGTTTTTTTATAAAATCAAGGATACATGCAAGATAATGGTATAATTTTTGTTATAAGTCATGGAATTATGAAGATGTAAAAGGATCACCATATGTGAAATGTCCTCCTGCTTACACTGATCAAGGGTAATGATGCTGTACTTGGGATAACATTACAAGATGTGAACTGCTCCGGTTAAGTATAATAACAAAAATAGTACTTCAAATAATTTAATCCTTTTGTACATGAAACTAGCTCAAATGTTAAAACTAAATATCTAGTTAATAATATTCCAAGCCTTGATGCATAATTTAAAGAATATCCATTTTCTCTCTCAATATTCTTCATTTAATTAAAAAAAAAATAGACTGGTAGCTTGAATTGCCAGAAGGAAGTTTCTCCTTAGTTTCAATAATTGGAACAATATATTTTAGTTCCCTTTTAAAGATACAAAACTGTCCAATCAAAAAGAGAATGAAACTTCCACTGAAAATGGATTCACATTAAAATAAAAAAACACATACTCTCACATTGGACTTGCGTGCTAATATTATTAATAATGTAACTTAAACTGAATACAGACATTTGGCAAGCTAGTAGTCATGTTTATGTACAAACAGATAGATAAATACTTAAATTGAGGGACATCAAAACCCCACAATGATTCAAGGAATATCTCTCACTTTGAACATTAAAAAATTGATCTTTTGCATTACAACACAATATTGGGAAATTTGGAAAGCATACTACATGTAACTCATAATGGTTCACAGATGCCTTTAATGGATGTTTATATATATATATTGTGGACTTAAATCATCAAATGATACGTAAAGAGATCTTTCATTATCTGGTTAATCTTAACAGTTGATACATTTTAAAACTGGTGTCTCTTCAAGTTTTAAAAATAACTATGTATGACTGTAATTCTAGGCAGGATTTCAGATAGAAAGGTTGTGAGAATACAAATGCTAGTTTTCAATACAACATAAATATTAATGGCAGTGTAATAGCTAGGCAATTAAAGGTGCTTTTTCAGAACAGATTTTTCTACGGTGAATGAAATACTTGGACTTCGAGGTTCGTCAGAGAATTCAGAATGTAAGGAATAAAGGTATACAATTTATATTCTTTTCTTGCTAAAGGTGCCATTAGAAAAAAGGAAAAAAAATAACATCTGGCGAAATATACCCCTCCCCCAGTGAAGAGTTATAGCTTCATGGAATGGAAACCTCTGTCACAACTTTTCGTTTCTGAAAGAGAGAAAGAAAGATGGAGAGAAAAAAGAAAGGAAGTACATGTAAATGGAGGAAGAAAGAAAGAAAATAGAAAGAAAAAAGAAAAAGAACACTTATTGAAACAAATCTTCAAGCTAAAATGTGACCAATCATAACATGACAAATCACTGTATATGAATTACAGCTGAGAGATAGACAACATGCAGCTGAAAATCTGTGTCAACATTACCAATTCTGTGGTACCCTTGCAAAGTAACAGACGTTTCCATGGATACATGCAAAGCTTCTACATGGAATATTCATAGGTATCATTAATTGTCAGCTGAAGATCAAGGAAAGGAAGCTCCTGATATTATTTTCTGCAGCAGATATAATACTGTCAACCTAAATTTGTACCAAATATTCTAAATTGATGCTTGGGACCAACATACAGCGACTCTTTGGTGATGTTTGAAATCCCGGAAGAATAGATGGATGTCAAACAAAAGTTCACTGAATAAGATTTCTCATTTGGTACATGTATACACTTATGGTGTCTTCCATACAAATGCAGAGCTGTGTCTTGACCTACTCTTTTGCTTGCTTTGCAATTTCGGCCGATCCTGTGAATAATTAGAGTGCCCGAGTATGTGTGTGATCCTCGGACAATACAGAAGCATATGCAATACGCTCTAATTGACGTGAGCAGAGGTCATTGCTGATGATCGAGGGCAGCAGATGGAACATCCTAGAACCTTTTCCAATTAAACCAGACAGTAACCAGCTCTGCAGCTGAGAGTGAAATCATGTGTTGACCATCCTTAATCAGTCCTATTCTATGGTATGCTAACGAGATCTTTAAAGTCACTGAGCAGGAATAGACTTTTGACTACATTTCGCAGCATCGATCTAAGTGCTGGAATACACTACTCCTGACTCAATGAATGCATTAAGACAAGCTTTTTCGTCACGCAAGATCCATAGTCATACAGCCTATGTATGACAAATCTCTAGGGGATTACTTTGAGCGCAACTTGCATGGTGTTACTTCAACAATCCCTCTAGGGAAAGTCAGGCGGGATCATGTTGCAACGGCTTTATCAGGATGTCCTGAGATGATACCTCCTAGGTTTCCTTCAGATGATGCTTCCAGATGATGCCTTCAGAAGATGTATTCATATGACGTCTTAAGACAACGTCTTTGGATGATGTCTTCAGACAACCTTTTCGGAGGATACCTTCAGTGATGTTTTCAGACAATATCCTCACTTCCAGATGATGCCTTCACAAGATGTATTCATATGACGTCTTCAGACAACGTCTTTGGATGATGTCTTCAGACAACATCTTTGTATGATGTCTTCAGACAACGTCTTTGGATGATGTCTTCAGACAACGTCTTCGGAGGATAACTTCAGACAATTCCTTCAGTGATGTCTTCAGACAATATCCTCACGGAAGACTGTGCATCTGGTCTGGCTCATCATGGATACTCTCCTCACTGAAAGCAGGTGTCAGAGGGGGGCTCCTTGAAGGACTGTTCACCGAGCTTGGAGGTGACAGAGAAAGGGGACCAGCAAACTTGTCCAGCTCGTCTGTAAGAAAAGATCAAAGAACCATGTTATGGAACTTATGGAATGCAAGGTAGCTATAAACGTTATAAAATACATAAGTTATATAGTATAACTTTCATTTTGACATTAGTCATAGTAAAAGAAAACCGCAGTTTTATAGTAAGGTTTTAGTTTTAGCGATCCTTTTCTTCTTCATTTTGTGGTAGTTCTTTTTTAATAAATATTCATTTATTCAATTTGAAAACTACACTTTAATTATCATTTGTTTATCTAAATTTATCCTTTGAAATCCAAAGATAAGATATATATCTTTACTTTAGTTTTATTAAATCTACTGACTTTTAAAAACCGAATATTCTTTCTACTGACTGAATTTCCCCACCATGCAAATCTTTCATACAAAATACATGTAGAATTAGGAGTTTTGGTGTTGCCTTACCTTTGAGATGTTGGAAGTCATCAGGATAGAAGGCTGTGGTGTTGGATGGCGAGGGAGGAACCTCTTGGCACTCATCCTTGAAGTCCTCAAGCCTGGTGTTCAGTAGACTCATGGACCTGATATCCAGAGACCCATATTTATCGCTCCTTCTCCTCCTCGGCATTGGTGCACTGTTCAGCGAGATGTCCGATGTCCTGTGGCTGTTGCCAGGATCAGAGCTCAATGACCTCCTCTGTCGGGAACCCCTCAGCAGGCTAGGTCGCCGTCCTGCAAGGAAGCTCGGAGACCGCACCGCGCGGCGCCCAAACCCACCAATGGTGGCCGACCGCTTCAATGTTTGTATCCTCATGTCTCCCGCATTGTGGATAGGACTCTGGGGGATGAACTCCATGATGGGGCTGCAGGGTTCTGAGAAGGTTGGCGTTCCTGGAGACTGCATCCTTGGAGAAGGCATCTGCCAGGATCTTTGCGTTAGTGGCAAGGTTTGGGAGTGAGCCGTTTCCTCGTCCGGTACACTCTTGCTTCTTGTGTGCATGGATTTGAGCTTGTTGTCGTAGGCAGGCTTCATGATGAGGTAACCTTCATCTTTCTCGTCTGGCAACTCCACCCATTCAGTGTCGCCCTCTTCGGTTGTGAAAGAAGGAACAGTATTGCATCGCTTTCTGGGAGGAAGGAAAGGTGGGCACCCAGTCGGACTGATCGGTGATGGTGGACCTCTAGGGAGTGGTCTACCACGAAGATGATCTAAAAAATATAAAAAATGGCAAGAGTTGTAATTATTAGATGAAATTGCAGTTCAAAAAATTGAAAAATAGCCAAATTTGCACATAATAAGAACATCATCAGTTTTTAGATTAAGGAAAGGAGTTGTTACCCTCTGTCTGTATAATAGATTGTTAACATAGATGTAGTCTATGAGCCAAATAGTAAACATTGAACGGATTTGTACCAATAACTTGTGGATTATAAGACATAATAAGAACATCATCATTGTTTAAATAAAGAAAAGGAGTTATTGCCCTCTGTTTGTAGAATAGATGGTATGTAGTCTATGAGCAAAACAGGGCAATTCCACGGTAACGGAAGGACACTCAGACAAGATTTTTGAACTTCAGGTTCATACTAAAAGAAATGTTTTATTAGTATGTATTAAACTATGGGGAACAAAATGTGTTTCAGTCAAGTGGAAAGCTTCATCAACTTCACAAAGTTTGGATAAACACTAATTAACTGGAAAAACCATGTCCATTTTTATGTCCTTCCGTTACCGAGATAATTAATATGCACATTCTTAAACTACTTAACTATAATGACAATTTTTTGGGGGAGAATTAAAGGCACTTATATAGGTATTATATCTGTACTGTTTCACATCTTATACTAATAAAACAGTTCTTTTAGTATGAACCTGAAGTTCAAAAATCTTGTCTGAGTGTCCTTCCGTTACCGTGGAATTGCCCAACAGTAAACATTCAACTGATTTGTACCAATAATTTGTGGATCATTTTACTTGTATTTAGTAATAGGACCATAAACTTCCATGTATATGCTAAACACATGTAAATCATGAACTGATTAATCTCACAATTTGGTAGAACATACAGGCGTATACGATATAGTAGATAAGTACATGTAAATGATCAACTGCTGCTTCGAATACATTTCTGTAAGGCAAGTCGTCTGGGAAATAATCTTATCTTTGGCAGACAAGTTAATGAGGTGTAAAAACAAAATTTGTTTAGTGCAATATTTCAGGACATCTATAAATTGGTATAAAAGGGTCGCGATGATCAAAGAGAGATTTTGTTTTCTTCTTTGTCACAAAGTTATTCAGCCATTAAACATTTTGCATGGTGATAGAATAGGGTAACAATAGCGTACCCTAGTCACCAACAGGAAAATTGATTGGTGTGTGGAATCAATTTTTTTGTTCATTAAGATGAATCTCCCCTCTGCCATATAAGTAACCATTTTTCTTCGACTGAATGAGCAAATAGTGATGCTTTCAAAAATTATTTTGTAATACCAAAAGATATTCTTGATTTTAGCTCCCTGGTCACCCTAACTTCTAAACAAATTCTCGTTTCCCTTGAGCAGTCTTTATATCCAGATTTCATTGTACTAGGGCAACCTGTCTATAAAGACCACCTGCTTATAAAGACATTGATTCTTGTTTCCCTTGAGTAGTATTTAGATAGAGATTTCACTGTACCTGGTTTTGGTGGGATAGGTGGCAGGTTGTCTTGCAAAGGTGATGAAGTTCTTGATAGTCCAGCAATCTTCAGTCTCTCACTGCTGAAGTTTTCAGGGTGATTGGACAGTAGCGTTTCGATGGATGGCAGTCGCAGGTTGGCCGACTTGAGCGGCACGGGAGGAGGCTTCAGTAGGAAGGTGTCGCGATCGAAGCTGTTGTGTCGCGAGCTTGCTGCACTGGAGTAATGAGAACTGTCATAGTCCGATCCACTGGCTATGTAAGATGAAGTCTCACTGTCCTGGGAGTTCCTTTTTAACCTTGCTATTGGACCTACGGGTTTCACTAGAGTGGCGTGGTCAAACGGAATAGGAACAAGAATGTTTGTATCTTCTGGAAGTGATCCAAAGGGGTCCCCGGTGAAATCTAAACTTGGATACAATCCTACATGGATGCTAGTCTCCTTCAGAGAAGTGAAGCTGCTGTGTGTTCGTTTATGGACAGGAGGAGGGGGTGGAGGGGAAGAAGGTGGCGAATAATTAAAGCTTTCCAAGGTTTCAGGTTTTGGCAAGGTAAGAAGCACTTGCGTGCTCCTTTTGCTTCTACAAGCGGGAAGTGTATTGGAGAGTGTCCTTTTCGGACTTGGCAAGTTGACATACTCTCTTTCATCCGGAGTCGCTGCATGGGGCAGTTTGAATCTGCCCGTGTTGCAAAGATCCTCGATACATCTCTGGCTTCCACCCGTACCTCCTCCTCCTCGATGGCTTCTACTGTGACTCGTCGAATGAGTCTCTTTGTTGCCTTCGAGGTGACTTCGATGTTGACAGGGCCTCCCACTGTCCACGTCCTCATGAATCGATGATCGATAATGATCAAAGGAAGCCATCACTTCATATTCCTGCTCCCTGATGGGAGTGTTCTTTTGCGGACAAAGCAACATTTCATGCTCAAACGCAGTCTCCTCTCCCGACAGATTACTTCTCGAGTTTCCTTCTGTCCTACTTTGAGAGCTTCCCTCCACACTTCTATCCACACTTGTCCACGACTGGCTCTCTCGCATTCCCATATCTGACAATTCAATTACTTCTCTGGACATTCTCAAATCTGAATGAAACTGCATATTTCTATTCAGGTCTGCTCCAGACATAAGAGCATCTCCTTCATGCGGTTCTTCATTTTCTTTACTCTCCATCGTTCTTTCCAAAATTCTTTCCATCGTTCTTTCATGCTCCCCCCTTTGTTCTGAAGCATATCTAATGTCTTTGGCATTTGCATTGAGTAACCTTTGCCTCTCGGCAGCGAGCGTGCCTTGCTCTTCATCACGATTTGCTGAAAATTAAAGAAAAGGAAATAAACATGAAAACAGATTAATATCATTGTCAAAACATGTCCCCATACACAATAAAACAAGAGTATATGAAACTTAGGATGAAAGGAAAACACAAGCTTGCACCTTTTCAGAACTTTGTTCACAGGTATTTCCTGTTTTGTGAAAATAGGTTAATAGTGTCAGATAGTTCTTCAGGCGGGAAGGAGCCCAGGTGCCCTGAGGCAACGTTCAACAGAGAACCCTAAAAAATATCTGAGCAATCAACAAATTGGAAAACTATCCCTCATAAAGTGGCAGTTTATGACAAAGACTCAGGATTAACCCTTTTCACGTCGCTGTGTTTTGGGGCAGTCATCACAAATAATCTTCAGTAAATTTTGACTTCGAGTGATTGCATTGATAAAATGGGGGAAAAATATCTTCCATGGTTATCAATCTTATGATAGAGGTAGTCGTTTTGGTTTCCGGAAGCAAAAAGGTAGACCTTCTTTGCCGCCAAACATGCTGTTCAATGTGAAGATTTTTTTTTTTGATTTTTTTTTTGGGGGGGGCGGAGTTTGCCACTAATGGCATGCAAAGGATGAATGTACAACTTGTTTGGAACACACAATGTCTCCATTTTGTGTTCACATGAACTAAGCACCAAAGAATTGAGGAAAGAATTTGTCAACACTTTAGGCAGAAAAGAAAATCTGATCTAGCATTGAAAATACTTGCTGGAATCCTTTAGATGAAAAACAGGAAAAAGGATTTGTGATTGCAAACTATTGTCAAGAAAAGTGATAAAGTGAAAGAGGCAAATTGAAGGTAGGATATAATGTTGATCTGAACTGCTCTCCTCCCCACGTATAAGTACACAGAACAAAATAAGACATTTTTGCTGTACCTGGATTTGGTTCGGAATGAGTGGACCATCGACTTGGCAAGTGTTTGAGCGTGGCAGCATCGAAATGATTCTTGATGATTTCCGGATCATCGACAAGAAGAAGATGGTTGCTGCTCTTTGCAGAGTGGAGGACTAGCACGAGGAAAGAAAGGACAAGAATGGATGATTGTAAAGATGTTCAAATTTCATAGGATTAACAAATTGTTTCATAATCTAAGCAAAAGAACATGACGTTGACAATTTGCCGAAGGAATGTGTGTGTTTCTTATGATTCTCTTAAAGACACAGTCATGGTGAACTCCCTAAACTGAAATTTCACACTTCAATTAACATGGATTTCAGTAAACAACATTTCATAAACAAGGATTCCTATAAATAACACTTCACCATTGAAATAGGGATCATAAAACTCATGTAGTTTACACAGATTTACACAATACTATTGACCTCCAGGGGAAAAAACACATAATTGTTTCCAAGAATCATTTTAAGTAAGCATAGTCAATGCTAAACCAATGACAAAATAATTAAGTGAAATATCTTTTTGCAATCAAGGTATACTAGCTTATATGAAGTATTAAACCTTGATGATCTATATCCATTCAATTCTAAGTGGTAGATACGCCAGTTAGTTCATGCCTACAAGATCCTTTATCCTACCAATTATTCTTACAACTATAGACTTCCCCAAGTAGATCTAGAAATGAGCAATGCTGGATGTATTAAAGTAAAAAGTCTACATCTCTCACCTTTGACTGAGAAGGCGAATCCCCCTTCAAAGCTTCCATAGCGGATGACATGCTTTAGATTCCAGGCACAAATAAGTCTGGTTGGAGTTTCTGGCGTGATGGCAAAGTGGTTATTGTAGAAGTAGAAAGCCGCTCGACCCGAGGGCAGCTTACCCTTGCTGGGAATCGATACCCTGATCTTGAATTCAACAGCTGCACAGAAATAATTAATGATAAATAATTTTATAATTATATATATATATATAGCTGACAGTAGATGGTAAATAGATGATCGTAAATAGTTACTTTAGAAAAAGGGAAGACTGCTTGCATGCAGTGGTGTTTTTTTTTAATTTCAAGAATGAAATAGAAGTTAAAGACAATATCCTGGGATAGTACAACTAGGGGCTGCTGAAATGGATTAGCATTTCGAGACTCGAGGTTCAAATATATAATACTCCCAAAATCCTACTTTTTCTGTTTGAAATACATATAAATATCCTAAAACTGATAGATTAAAGTAGAAGGACCACCATTCAGGTAATTTCAAACTAATCCAAAATTCTAATAAATATGAGAAGAATGAAGAGAAGGATAATGACATCTTGTTTACATCGAGTTAAGGTAACGTAGATAATGTGAGTATGGAGATGAGCAAAAGAAAAGTGAGAGAGGAGGGGGAGACGAGGGCAAAGGAGAAAGTTGTAATGTGATTACGAAGATGATTGACAGAAGAAAGAGATGTAGAGAGAAAAGGGAGAAGGGGAGGGAAGGAGAGACATAAGAGAAAGAAAGAGAGAGAGAGAAATTAACACTGGGAAGAGGTGAAAGAAACAGAAAGTGATGATTAATGAGAAGTGGAGCAATGGAGGAACATACAAGGAGGAACACAAAGGTAGTAAACAAGGTATGATACCAAGAAAGAGAGACAAAGCAAGGTGAGACAGCAAACAAACCATGAAAAAGAATTTAAAGCCTGTCTGCACTAGTTTGGCCAGGGGTATGAGACCTCCCTGCAAGGTCACTGACAGGTGGTTATCTCATCAAATCAGCTATCAATTAACATAAGAAAAAGAGGATCATGGGGGACCAAAAGGCACTGATTAGGAATTGTTTGCTATATAGAGGGGGCAAGTAGCTATAAGTAGTGTACGGTAGTGGGTCTTTTAGCAATCCTCACCTGAAGGTAATGTATTCTTTATCTTGTGGTACCATTCCAACAACCTCTCATGAGTTTCAAACGACAGCAAGATGACGGCTTGGGAAAGAACGATCGTCAGGACATGGATGTTCTTGGGGTATCTGTAGCAGTATTCCAGACCATTGTAGTTGGCAGCTGAGACGCAAACCTGCTCACGACCCAGCTCCTTGTTGTTCAACAGGGCATTCTGGTCCTTGTAGAACTTCAGAATGACTTCGGCTGTTCATGAAATGATACAAGGAATAGAAGAAATAGAGATTAACAAGGCATTCTAGTCTTTGTAAACTTCAGAGTGACTTCGGTTGTTGACAAAAATTCAAGCAATAAGAAATAGAGATGCTCTTTCATTAACAGGGCATTCTGGTCCTGGTAAAATTTCTTCATGACAAAGATACACGAAATAGAGAGGTACTTTTATTAAGTTGGTTCTATATAATGTGTCAATTTATATTTCTTCAATATGCCCAACAGTTGGTTTCTTTACCCGTTCTTAAGCACACTCAGACCAGGATTCTTAGTTGATAATTTTCAACGCATTTTACAACATCTACATAAATAAAATAATATTTTGATAACCACACTCTCTGCACCTTTGATTCTTGTACCTTTACAGAACTCTTTTAAATATCACTGATAATGACATGACATGTATATTCCTTTATTAAGAGATGTACAGTGCACAACCTGCAGTAATTCAAATCTTATTTTGGATACAGTAAATGGTTTGTTCATTTGTGAAGTATTGTTATAATAGTTGAAACTTAAAAAGTTATAATATTGGAAAGCTATTTGATGAGAAACCATGCTAAGTTGATACTAGTGATAGTTTGACTTGTAACAAACATTATGGTATATAATTTATTCATTAAAAAGATATATCAATGAAAATGTGATAATCATCCCAAATTTCAATGTGAAATCTCACCCAATATTCATCAAAATCTCAATAATTAATTCTCAGTCTTTTCAGAATAACACTTTACAGTGCCTTGAAACTGCTTACCCCCCAATACTGCTCAATCATAAATTGAAATAAAGAATTTGACATGTTGTGCAGTTCTTGTTTTCTTTTTCTCTTTAGAAAATGAAGTTGCCTTCAGGGGAAAATCCTCTTAATCACATTTTAAAAGATTGTAATTATTATTCCCAAGATGTAAACACATTCTTGATGACTGTTTGCCAAAAATTCTAAAAATGTCATCAAAAGGTTAACACGGAGAGGCTGCCAGACATTCAATGCCTCCAAGCGACCTTCTTGCCCTAAATTTAGCTGTATGCCCTACCCTTGAAGGGTATCAACAAATTAGTTCACTTGTCTCTTTTAAATGCATCTTTGCTAAACAAACAAACAATGCCAGCGGCCTGTTCATGTTAGTTCCAATGATGGGAAAGTTTTGACATTGAAGTACTTCACACATTTCAGCTATTTTCATGTTTGTCAAGAGTAAACAAGTATTTTTTTCCCCCTTCCACGCTTTCATTCAAATTGTGATAGTTACGACTCCAAAGCATTAGTCGAATGCAGCCAAGCAAGAAAAGGAGGCCAATTCACAAATTTATGAAGTTATCTTTAAACAATGATATCCGGATTACCCAGAAGGTAAATAAGAGGGCAACCATGACATCATTGCGGGAATTAGGGAAAAAAGAAATTTAGGAATGAACATGCGGTATTTCATGACAAAAATAGGAAAAACAAACCTTGCATTAAATATCAATTAATTGTTTAAACTGATTGGAAAAACATATTTTACCTTATCAACAATTTTCATTGCTCTTTTTGTTGTTGTCACAATTAAATATTTTGTTCAGAAGGAAAATGCCAACACTGTAAATTCTTAATCAAACAATTATTAAAACACCAACAGCACATGGTATTAAATAGCAGATAACATGTCATAATTGTCATTCATATTCCCAAAAGACAAAACAATATAAGATATTCATTAAATAAATTGATGGGACTAAAAAATGAGAGAGACAATGTGATAGTACATCAGAAACATTGTGTCCAAAACGTTTTAATGTTTAATAAACAATGCATTGATTTGGATTATGATTACATATCTTTCATTAACCTATTTCCAAAAGCATGAAAGGGCATTCAACTTCATTTACAATTTAAAAACATTCAAAATTTATTTAAACTGCCATATATTTCTGAAGTTCATAAGTTCATATATGCAGTGTATAAGAATACATCTCTCTGGCTCTTGTAACTTTATTCCTTTTAATCTTCCACAAAAGAAAAAAATATCAAGAGCAAAATCTGTTACCATCCTGTCACACTGATTTTGGTCTCTTCAGCAGCTTGCATAAATATCCCAAGATCAAAGTTGTAAACCAAATACCTGATAACTGCACCGAGCAAACAAGCCGCCTTCCTATTTCGTTTCTTAAGTTACATTGTTTACAAAACCTGATATCTTTCGAGGAGAAAGAGAAAGAGAAAGAGAAAGACGTGAGGAGAAGACTGTGCCTAGCTGGTACACACACTGTCAACCTTCTGTATACTTCAGAATATATACTATGGGAATGGGAGAGAGCTAATTTATGTATTTTTCGTCTGGTTTAGGGGGTATGGCTGGTTTACTTTAACAGTTTTCCAAATTCATTGTGTACTGTGTACATGTGTAATGCACAGGTTTTTTCCAGAGTATTTGCCGTTTCACTATTTTTGGAATGGAAATTTTTAAAAAAAGGAACAAAGAAAAGAGATATTTATAGAGGGAGATTGACAAATAGATATAGATATAGATAGAGAGAGAAAGGGAAGGGAGGGATGGATGGATGGAAGAGAGTCGTCGACATTTAAACAAATGGAAGCCACATCTCTCTTTTATATTTTGGACATTAGTACTACATGTATATGCATGTGAAAGGGTAGGCTAATACTTTCATAACCATCCTTCCAATTTGTATGAAGTCTATGAATCTCACCAATCGAAACATGTTTAAAGATGAAGTTGAGTTCTGGTAATGCGATTGCATCGTGAAAGAAACGGTGTGGAACCGACCAGAAAATGTTGATCATCTAGCATATAAGAATTTGTGTGTATTGCAAGGTTCTGGAATCATCAAAATGATAAGAAATTTGGCCAAGACTTGGTAAAGTTACAAACACTGTACACAGAAAGATGTATATGGGACTACACGAACACGTGGCGTAAAAAGTCGGCCCCCGATTTTTACGATGTTACATGCATATTTAGAATATGAAGGCATTTGAAGAGCCATGCTTTTCAGGGAACATGTCTTATCTGATGTTCTTCCACACTTGCATAATAAGAATGAGTAACGCTCACAAATTATTTTTCACCTCTCCCCAGAACTCAACCTTCTCTTTAAGTATACATGCACTATTATTTTTCAAAACCATCCCTATTAATTACCAGCTGGCATCGAAACTGTGAAGCCAAGAAAAGCGGCCTTTAAGAGCAAGTGGTCTTATGTACAGGTTCCTTTAGTACCGGTACTTGTTTTAATGAGAAGCACTTTTCCAAGGAGACAAAAATGTGGTCTATACAAAGCAGGTTTGATTGCAAACAATCTGCAGTATAATAGCTTTCCATGACTATTTCTCTTTAATACAATAAAACCTCTCTATAAAGACCTCCCAAGGGCGACAATAAAAGTGGTCTTTATAGACAGGTGGTCACTAAAGCAGGTTCGACTGTACTATCCTTTAGTGCAGTTTGCATTAACACTACCAATCCTGTCTACCTTTAACGTTCTTTCGGTATTAAAAACGTGTTGTACTTTGATCACCATGATGACTGAGATCAAGTTACTGGAGTGGTCATAGGTATGGATACCACTTCAAAATATATATTTCTTGTTTGCTTGCTTTGAGTGTCTCCTTCTGCAAATTCATTACCAGAAAATTTGAAATTTAGACCGAATATAACCTAAAATTAAATCTATACACATGTTAATGTACTTATACATATCAAAATCTGCATGCAATAGTATGGTACATCCATGTACTGTACCTACAAATGCCAACAATACCTGTATTTAAAAAAAAATCATCTCATAAAAAAGTACGGTAAGCCAGTGTAGGGAAATATTTCGTTATTTAAAAGCAAAATTCCACTTTGTACATTTGTTCGAGCTTCATAAATGTTATGGGTAATATATTTATTTACACAATTTGTAGAATTTTATAATGCTCCATTTCTCCATTTATACTACCATTCATATGATTTCGAAAGCAAACATTAATGATCTTTCCAATGCAAAAAATTAACAGGTGTAATCTTGTCCCGAGTATATTCAATCAACTATCTTATTTTGGTAAACTGTAGTCTGTTGGTGGTCACAATTTCCACTATTTCAATTCAATCATCTCCCCCCAAATTGTCCCTTCCTGCAGAAGGACCCTATGAGTGCTTTTCAATAATGGATTACAGTAAACACCAAGGCCTTGTTTATCACCACCAGCTAACCCCCCTTTTCTCTCTTCCTTGCTTTGTCTGTAACGGATCAGCGGGTTTGAATGGCGCAGCCTGAAAAACAACCGTTTGGGGTTTGATCAAACGTGAACGTGACCCCGCCCGGGTGCAGTGTCTTTCACACAGGGGACCACCTCCTCCGTTCACCTCGTCTATGCTTCTATTAATCCCCTATTCAATGTATCTTGTTTTCGTGGATGCCTGCTTGAAACATAATGAATTGTATCGATGGCTCGCGATCGATAAGAAACATGACAATACGTCTCATATTTTGTTCAGTACTTCTATTCGGCGAAACGAAAGTTGATAACAAAATTCACAACTAAAAACCTCCCATTATTTCACAAAGTCCTGTTTTAACTACGGAACATAAAGTTAAAATTGCATCAATGATTCACAATTCTTAAAAGCATGAATTCTCTGAATCTTACATATCATATTTCCTGAAAGGAAATCAATAAACTATTTATATCAATGACTTAATATGATTGATATAAACACATAAGATCACACTAATCCTTGCATCTCTTTGCCACACAATTGTTTTTAGATGCTGAATAAAACAAAAATCTTAATAAAAAGCCCAAAATTGCAACCAATACAAATTATTCTCCCAATGCCCAATCCTAATTTAATTTTTCATGTTCAAGATTAATAAAAACATAATAGGCCTAATTAAAAGAAACACAAAAGGTGTCAGGAGAGAAAATAATACAGATTATTGTTATGAAAATATTAATGTGATGACCCAATTTTAAAAAAATGAATCCATCTCCAGAATCAATATTTAAAAAAATATTAAACAAAGAAAAGAAGATATACCCAAGAGGATCCAAAGAGTTCATTATTTGGCACATGTCATGGACGCTTGTGTAACAGAGTAGCAAGACACTATATGCAACAATATAAAGATATAATGGTTTTGAAACTTTAAGTAATCTCCTAGTGGAGGAAAGGTCATAGGATTTTATTTTATTTTATTTAGGACACAAACAATGTCGAACAACATGTGGAGTCTGGTAGAAGAATGGGACCATATCAATTAAAACCAGTGCTAGTCCGCCTCGTGCAAACAGATCTTGGAGATAAATCTGATACTTCTGTCCCGTACAACAACAGATTGGAGCAGCCAACCGACCGCTGGAGCTTGTTTTTCACCCTGCGCGAGCGAACGAGCTATTTAGAGGGCACAATAACTTGTTTTTGACTCGGACTAGAAAAACAAGCAAATAAAAGGATTATTCTCCGGATTGTTTATGGTGTTTGTAGAGTGGAGAGGAGCAGGGAGAAAAACATGTACAAAGTCTGCTTCGTTGATCATGTTCAGAAAGTGTATTGACACATCGGGAGAGGGAGGTGATAAGGGTCTATGCGGGCTGCATGCATGGGCCAGGCACTGCAGCACGCGTTTAGTGAAGGACACGGGTGTGTTCCCACTCGATTTTTAGAGTGGTTTTGGGGGTGTTTAGGATCTAAATGACCATGTGCTTTTGAGCTAATGATGACGTAAACTGTACGTGTGTAAAAAAGGTCAGGTGATCGACGAGTATCCAATTTAAGGAAGGGTGGAGATCTAAAATTGGTAGATAGGAATAGGAGAAAGATGGGGAAGAGAAGATGAGGGATAAAGAGATGAGAGAAAGAGAGAGGGGAAGATAGAGAGAGTGAAAGAGAGAGAGAGAGAGAGAAAAGAGAGAGAGAGAAAGAGAGAAAAGAGAGAGAGAAAGAGACGCAAAATGATAAATATTTGTGCAGAAAGAATGACATTTAGCAAGGAAAGACAGTTTAGTGAAGCATGTTGATGGTGATGTACAGAGAAGACAGAATTAAAATACCTTTTGAAGGAGGATGGGGCAGCTAGAGAAAGAGAGAGAGAGAGAGAGAGAGAGAGGGGGGGGGGGGGGGGGGGGGGGGGGGGGGGGTAAGGGGAAGATATAGTGAGTGATAAAAGAGATTGAGTGGAAAACAGACAATAATTATCACCATGAGGAAAAGGAGAGCAAGTGGGAGAGTCAAGGAAAAATTAGTATATAAGGCAAGAAAGAGAGATAGAAAAAGAAGAAAAGTCACACAAACACACACACAAAGGAAGAAAATAGGGACTTTGGCAGGACAGATGTTAAAGCACATCTGTTTGAGGCCATGTAAGACCCCTGTTACACATGCGTCGGCTTTTAAAGCGGGCCCCGGAGGCGGCCTCACACCGGCAATTTGAAGCCGCCTCGAGATCATCAAACCCCTGTTACACATGATCTCGGGCCCGCAATTTTGCGTCTACACATAGGCCGGCCTCACGTCGCCTTTTCACGAGCTGATGTTGGGGCAGACTCCAGAAAGACAGAAAGAGAAAGTGATAGAATGATAAAAACAAAGAATAACATAAGAGAAGGTAATAGAAGGGAGAAACAAAGAATAACATAAGGAAAGACAGAAAGAGAAAGTGATAGAATGATAAAAACAAAGAATAAGATAAGGAAAGACAGAAAAAGAGAGTGATAGAATGATAAAAACAAAGAATAACATAAGAGAAGATGAAAGAAGGAAGAAACAAAGAATAACATAAGGAAAGACAGAAAGAGAAAGTGATAGAATGATAAACACAAAGAATAACATAAGGAAAGACAGAAAGAGAAGGTTATAGAAGGAAGAAACAAAGAATAACATAAGGAAAGACAGAAAGAGAAAGCGATAGAATGATAAAAACAAAGAATAACATAAGGAAAGACAGAAAGAAAAAAGGATAGAATGATAAAAACATTTCACATAAGGAAAGACAGAAAGAGAAAGTGATAGAATGATAAAAACAAAGAATAACATAAGGAAAGACAGAAAGAGAGAGTGATAGAATGATAAAAACAAAGAATACAGGTTACGTCACTTCCGCTTATAAGCCGGCTCGAGTCCACTTTTGGTGTTACACATACCGATTGCGGGACTGAGGCCGGCCTCAAACCACATCCCGAGGTGGACTGAGTCCACCTGGCCTCAGTCCGGCTTTTCGAAAAAAGTTGGTGTTACACATACGTCGAGCCGACTCCGGGGCCGGCCTCAGTCCACTTTCAGACGTATGTGTAACAGGGGTCTTAGTATTTGTGCCTAATTCTTTTTAGTTTCAACTGATTTAACAGTATGTTTGTACTTAGTAGCCAGAAAGGCAT
This sequence comes from Strongylocentrotus purpuratus, assembly GCF_000002235.5. Lineage (NCBI taxonomy): Eukaryota > Metazoa > Echinodermata > Echinoidea > Camarodonta > Strongylocentrotidae > Strongylocentrotus > Strongylocentrotus purpuratus. The sequence continues at coordinate 19,035,635 of NW_022145595.1, forward strand.
GAACAATTTAAAAAAAATTAGCTCTAAACAGATTATATCATGTACTAGCAGGACCCGCGGAAATCCGCGGGATTCTAGAGGGGGGCGGGGGTGTAAATAGATATATAGAGACTGTCTAAATTAAAACCACCAAGAACTTTGCTTGCCATTCAGGCCATTAAAAAAATATACATGTTGAGCGTCCCTGCCCGATTCCTTTTTGGGGGCCGCCTCCTATTTTTTTTTTTTTGAATTTTTTTTGATTTTTTTGATTTTTTGATTTTTTTTTGAAAGAAAAAAAAAAGCGTCCCCGCCTGCTTCCTTTTTGGGGACCGCCTCCTATTTATTTTTTAAATTTTTTAAATTTTTTTAAAAAAATTTTAATTTTTTTTTGTAATTGTTTAATATATATATATTTTTTTTTTTTTTTTTTTGAAAGAAAAAAAAAACAGCGTCCCCGCCTGCTTCCTTTTTGGGGGCCGCCTCCTATTTTTATTTATTTATTTATTTATTTATTTTTTTTTTTTGAAAGAAAAAAAACATGAATAGCACTGCTAAATTGTATTTCTGTTTTTAAAAAAGAAAAAAAAAAAATTGTCGGCCGCCATCTTGAAAAATAGCCAGAGTGTCAGGGAAAATGTACGGAGCGGCCATTTTGAAAAAAAAAAAAAAGGGCCTCCTCCTTCCCATTTTTTCGAAAAAACAGGACGCTAAACATGTTTTTTTTTTAATTTGGCCTTATATATAAAAAAAAAAAAAAAAACGATCCAACTGTACCTGTAGTTATTCTTTAAGCCACTGGAACTGCGTAGAGTTCCGTAGTGTGGCGTACCGACTACGCAGAAATTAGGCTGCATATTAATGGGAAAATAGTCCCTGCGTAGGTTATGCGTAGGCTGGCGTACAGGTTTGCTTATGGTTGCTTACTGTGTAGAAAGCTTTTACTGCTTTGACGATCTGGCGTAGGGTAGCGTACTGTTGCGTAAAAAGGCGTACTTTCTGCGTCAAGTTTCTACGCCGAAAGTACGCGAAAAAAATTAAACATGTTGAATTGTTGTACCTTGGCGTACCTCTTTCCGTCCCTCAGCATATAGTAACGTAGGCCAGCGTAGTTGGTACGCAACACTACGCAACTCTATGTATTGACCCCACGCCAATTAGTGACCCGCAAGTGTCACAAATAAAGTATTAAAAATATGCTTATCTGACCCTAAACGCCTAAACCCCCCAAGCTTTCGGGGGTTTATGGCCCCTTGAAACCCGTGGACCCCACGCCTATATTGTATATACACTCAACTCGCCGCGATCTGATCTCTCCCCCCCCCCAACTTTGAAGAACGTAACCCCCGAGCTTTTGGGGGTTTATGGCCCCTTGAAACCCGTGGACCCCACGCCTATATTATATATACACTCAACTCAGGACCCGCGGAAATCTGCGGGATTCTGGAGGGGGGGGCGCAGGCAAAAAATTAAGTTTTTTCATTTTGGGAGCTCCATTTCAAATTTTGGGGAAATTTTCGGGGGCTACTTTTTCAACTTTCGGGGGCTCTTTTTTCTGGGGCTACTTTTTCATTAATTCATAAAAGGATAGGCCTACACTTTGTTGAGATTTGTTTAGTAGGCGAAGGTTTCAGGCTCAATACTTCATAGGTCTAATTGCCTATTTAAAAAAAAAACATTTTTCTAGTTCAATAACTAAGTTTTCATGCATTGCTTTGATGCAAGAACTGTAACATAATTAATAGATCTAGATTGTGATTATTTCTGACCATGAATTTCGATAATCATTTTTCAAAGTAAAATTTTCACAAGAAAATCAGACAGTCGTTTAAAAACGTAGACATTAGTAATACTTTTACTAATTCTAAGCTCAGGTTTCGTAAATCTATTCACGAAACTATATTGAAATCGTGATGCAAACCAACAGATAACAATTTCAAAGTGTCAAATCTCTTCGACTCGAGCTCAGCTCAGCTGATCGAACTCGCACACACTCCAGCGTAACTCCATGATCAGCTCGAACACCGACGCCGCAGGCCTCGGAAGCCTGCGGTGCGCGGTGCCGGTGTTACACTGCACTGTGTGTAGTACTGTATGGGTGAGGACTGAAGGCAGCTTGCGACTGAATTGTCAGTCCAATGGTTTTCTTGTGAAAACTTTCCTTTAGAAAATGATAATCAAAATTTAGTAGCATGGCCGTAATAATCACAAAATAAGCTTTCATTTCATACCTCCATTCACGACACCTATATAAAAATCGCGGCAATAATGATGGAAATAGGTCCCTAAGTTTGGACGTGGACGGGAAGCTTCGTGTGTATCTCTGTGGCTCGTGCAGCTACTATACAATGGATATCCTATAGAAAGATGCTTTACTCGGGTAAGCCCGACCCTGTACGTCGTGCATTTAATACGCAACTTAATGTGAGTGGACAGTCATCGGTCGTGTGTCTACGGATGTCATGTTGAATATCCATGAGGTATCTCTGTCGTCACGCATATCCTGCATTATGCATGTCGCGTCTGCTTTCGCCCTGGACGTCGACACGGAGGAGGACCTCGGGCGGAGTATAGCCAATTCGCTAGAGTAGACTCTCCCGCGGACGACGGCACCGGGCACCGGTACCCCGAGGGGAGGGTTCAGGAGGAGATAGCTGCACCAACTTGGGTCGGCGATCTCATTAAAAAACAATAGAATACAAAGGCCGGCGGAGACGTCGCGCCCCCCGCGGAGCCTTAGCGTATTATTATTATAGATTTAATAATTCATTCAAAAATACAAGAAGTTGAAATATATATTTGAGTATAAACTAATGCTTTACCATGAAATGAGTAATCATCTCCTGATGGACTTAAGGGTTTACAAGATTGAATGTAACCACCAAAAGTTATCAAAGATGGCTTGAAAGTTGTAAGAACAGTGAACCTAGATACTAATCTTAATATGATGTGAACATATTGCAAATTTAATATCATATAAATGTATTTTTCATATTTCAAGTATAATAGGATCTTAACATTTTTAATCAAGGAGCTGTAAAAACACTATTGCACATTAATCATTTTTATAAGAAAAACACAAAAGTATTTGATACTAACTTTGCTATTTGTAGGCAAAAAATAATGTGTGAAAGATGAATAAGCATACTAAAAACAGCTGTGAGCGTTTTCATCAATTTTTCAATTTGGGGATATATATAGAATTTTATTATGGCATTAGAAATTTATGATATAAATTAGAACTTCAAAATATTTACACATCTTTATGTTTTTATGCCAGCTGGCCTAGGCCTACATGTACATCCAAAATAAACAAAAATATGCCTGGTTATCACTGCTTGTCATATACTTTGATCTTATGTTGTGTTAACACTTATAATTTTCTGGCTAAACATGTCATTATGTTATATGAACAGGGCATGTTGTTCTGAAGAGTCAATATTATGAGAATTTGTGCAGTGTTTACACAGAACTAAGTATAGTTCATTATATTTGGTAAATATATGCAGAGTGGATTCTTATTTTCAACTGAAATCTCAAAGTTCACCAATGATGCAGAAATAATTTTACAAAGTCATACTACCAATTATAATCAAGGTATGAGAGCTTGTGGAGTGAGGTGGGAAATAAGGTGGGAAAAGAACAAGAATGAAAAAGATATCCCCCAAAATTTGCCACATTCAGAGTGTAAAACACATGCTCTAGCAAGTGTTTCTTGGACAATTTTCCTACACTATATGGACCAATTTACACAGCCTAAACGCCATTTAAAAAAGTTGTCAATTTTTTGGACTGCTACAGTATTTACACTACTGAAAAACAATTTTTTTTTCCCCCTGATACTATTTGCTCTGTATTAAAAAAAAAAATCAGAAATTATAATTTTTAAGAATTTGTTAAAATCATACATGCACATTAAATAGAATTATTGCAAATATATTCATATTCTACCCCTGTTTGGGAACAACATCAATTCTTTCTTCAATAAAAAAGAAAATGAAAGTACGAAATCTCTGTACAGAGCAATAAGTCACAGTGTTGCCAATTTGTGTTTGATTGATCCCAACTTAAAAAATTCATAACTTTCTTATTTTTAGTCATAATTTGCTAAAACTGGTCAGGATTAGGCATTTCACAGCTATTTGAACTTTAGTTAAACCTGTTTTCCTGTATGGGGCTGGTTATGAAGTGTCTCAAAACAAATTAAAGTTCACAGGTAGCCGACACAAATACTTGAGGACCATTAGGGGTGATGTTTTGGTGTTGTTGTCGATGATACCAGGCTGGTCTAACCATTTTATTGGGGGTCATTTGAAGAGGCCGTTTTGGTGTAAACAAGGATTGGACTCATCTTAAGCTTAAAATATATTTATGTCATAGACAAAGTTCTTAGAACCAACTAACTGCTCACATGGAACAAATCGTCTTTTGAAAGCCAGAAGGGTGTCTATTGTGTGTAAAAAACATATAAATTACTGTTCTTCTGGATCTCAAGAAACAAAACTCACTATCCAAATGGTGCTTTGCAAGGTACTTATCCACTTTTCCCTAGCAGTAGTCAAAAGAATTGTAAATGTTTATGCCACCATGGTTGCATAGACTTTTGACAAATCATCTTCAGGAAATGTCAATACTACCGTCTATCACCTGGTGAATGCAGTGTTAACACTGCATTGACAGCAACGTTTATTATGCAATCAGAACAGGATTTCTATGGGACATACAATAGGGTACTGAAATAGATGATTTCGTGAAAGTCTTGTTATACATGTATATATTTCTAACTAGAAGTATCAATCAATTGAATAATGAATCGTCATAATTTAACCATATTTGTCACAGACTTCCTACATGAATTCATACATTATATAAAGTTTATAAACCATGTCCCAGTTAAATTGTCACGACACTAGTTGTCACAATACTAACTTGTGATTTGAAATAGAAAGCACTTTTTAGGGTTAAGTACAGTCTAAGCTACATATGGAATGCACAAGCAAAGATTTCAGAAAGCTCAGGTCCAGCCCTTGATATTACTAGCAATGTTCACACGATTGTGTTGTGGCTTAAACTTTTTTGTGAAAAAAAAAGAAAGTTGAAAACAATTCACTAACAATTTTGAGGGTTCACACAATCTAAAAAAATGAGTATTCTAGTTTTAAACTACAAGCTTAGAAAGCATCCTTTTTAACTACAAGTTAGTGTAGCCTCAAAGTTATTTCTATCCACATGGTACATAACTTGTCTTCAACTGAGGACCCATCCTGCTTGTAGTTATCATGCTAACCTTAAGATCTGGTTGATTAAACTTCAAGTAGATTTAAAGTTGTGTAACCATGAGTGCATCTGGGCGGTCCCTATAACTTTGACGTTTACAACCATGACTTAAACTTAAAGTTGTCTAAACTTAAAGTCAGGCTGCCGTGTGAACCAAACTATTACTGTTTCCCAATGACTAATCCCAACTGCCTACAAGATTAGCAAGTATATCAGACCTAGAAATGCCATGTTTCACAATACTCCGAGTCAACATACTTTGTGTTGTAGTTGAACTGTAAACCCGTGCCCTCCTTGTTGCCATACATACAATTAAAAAGGGATCTACGTGGAGGCAAAATTTGATGTTGAAATAATTTTTGTTTTACACATCTATTTCTGGTAAAGATGAAAAATAATGTGGGAGCATGCATTCTCATCTATACAGGTGGTCGCTAAAGCAGGTTCCCAGTTACATAATTATTTTAGTGAGCAGTGCATGTGACTTGCAGCAAAAATTGAGTCAAATTCTTGTCATATTGATAATTCAAAATTGACACTTTTTTCCTTCCTATTTTCTACATGCATTTTCTCTCATACTCTTCCTAATCCATGTAATTTGTGTAAAATATAACTAACAACTGAATATTATTTTTTTAAATTGAAATGTAATCTAACAGTGCCTTGCATTACATCCTGAAATTATTGTTCAGAATGTCATAAATAAACTTAAAACCGAGTTTTAGGCATTTTTCACTGTTAAGTAGGCATAAAGTTAATTTGTTTACAGTGTCTACAGGTCAATGTTTGTGTTTTTGAGGAGATGCTTTAAATTGTAAATTAAATCTTTATATGCCAGACAAATTATCTCCTGGTGCCACATTGCATCCTCCATGTGAAAGATCTACATCTACCAAAGACATCAAGATTATTGAATTGTTTCCAGTTACCAGCATTAAAGTAGTTGTCATGGAGATGGAATTGGGTAATATTGCTAAGCCATCATGTTGCACAAAGACATCCTTTCATTAATTGGTTCTTATGGTTTTGTGCGAAATGGCACAAGTGGTCAACGAGCAACTGTGTAGAGAGGCGAGGAAAGTAAGGGAGGTGTGTGTGTGTGTGTGTGTGTGTGTGTGTGTGTGTCGATCATCAAAGACATTTTTCGACTAATTTGATATATACTTCAAAGAAATCAGGAAATATGGACCAATAGTTTACCACCCACAGTATTACACAGAAATAAATATATTGTCAATTAAAAAAAAGGCTTTACCTCACTGCAGCACAGTTATTTTCTTTTGATTAAATTCATTCAAAGTATTCACTACAATCTTTGTCACATAGCATAAATATTTGCCCACTTATAAGGATGTTGTGATGGAGAAAATATGTTTATTGTTATATTAACACATTTTTTCAATAAGATTGAACGCACTGATAAATCCTCATACATCAACAGATGAAGTTTAGAATTTTAAAAGATAATGAAATAATTGCTCACCCATTTGGAAGTTTTATTGGAGAAAATATGGTAATTTTTCACTTACACTTTATTTTTCTTAATCAATATGATGGAATGCATTCCAAAATCCTATTAAATAATATGTTGAATTTCAAACATATATGAATGAATGGGCGACGTTGTATTAATTGAATAAACTCAGAATCAGAATATAAACTTAAATCTGTCATTGCAATTTATACATGCATCAGCTTGCGCTTAATTGTTGTTTTGATTCTTTTTTTCCCTTAAAATTGTTTTGATCAAAGTTAATACTCCTTGGATGCTTAAATGGGCATGGGTAGCTTAAAATAAAGCTTCCTAAAACATGCTTAGTCACATGAAATGAGCCGAGTAAGAGAGGGATTAAATGCTAACCACCGATCGACCGACCATCCCCAATGCCCATCTCATCACACACCCTCACCATTAATGCTCTTAACCAGCCACAGTAGGGAAAGTGGGGTATTGGATGTTAAAGATAAAGTTGAGTTCTGGGGGTGTTTCACAAAGATCCTAAGTTGAACTTATCTCTGGACTTAACAATTATGGAAAGCCATTAGCATCCTTTAAATTATTTAGTAAAAGTTATTTTAAAAGGCATAAAATGTTAATTCAAATCATTCATATTTTCTATTATCATGGGATATTTCATGTTCTTGATGTGGAATTTATGAAAAGTCTAAAATACTTGAATTTTTGCTTTTGAATATATTTCAGTATAATGCTACAAATGGCTCTCCATAATATTTAAGTCCAACTAAGAGTTAAGTTCGACTTAGGATCTTTGTGAAACACCCCCCTGGTCCCTAATGCAATTGCATTGTGAAAGAAATAGAGTGAAATCGATCAGAATAGGTTGATCATCTAGCAAGTATTGGTGTGAAGTGCAAGGTTCTGGAATCATCAAGATGATAAAACATTTGGCCCAGTCTTGGTAAAGTTACAAGCACTGTACACAGAAAGATGTATAAGGGGCTACACTATCTTGTGGCATTAAAATCTGTCCCAATTTTTATGATGTTACATGCCATATTCAGAATATTAAGGCATTTTAAGAGCCATGCTTTTCAGGGACCATTTTTCATCTGATGTTCTTCCATACTTGCATACTATAAAAATGACAACGCTCACAAATTATTTTTCACCTCTTCCCAGAACTCAACCTTCTCTTTAACCTCTGGCAGCAGCAAATCACTGCCTCCACACTATGAGCTGCTGAGCTCGCTCACTTGCTTGCTTGCTCGCTCGACCGACCATCATCATAATACACCTGTAATCACGGGGAGGCTTTTAAAATAGCCAAGACGGTTTGAGGTGGGACAATGGTGGTTCCACGGCCGGGCAATGCTGACAAACAACTCCAGTGACTATATGTATGCTTGGAATGCATGAGTCTCCGACGACAATAGAAGGCAAGCAGGCAAACAATAGGCGACTGGTAAACAGGGAAGTTGGGTCACACATAAGGCACCACTCTGGCCGCTCCGCTAGTTGTGGCGTTCGAACTGCTTTATTTTTACTCTTCCTTTCTCTCTGTCTCTAGTCCTTTCTCCCATGTGCTCTCTCCAATATATCTATCCTTTTCTCTCTCTTTATGTCTTTCTCTCATCCTCTTTCTCTCCATCTCTTTCATTTTTCTCTTCTTGTGCTGTGTATCTCTTTCTCTCTTTCTCTCTCTCGGTATATTCTGTCTTTCTCATTCTTTCTCTCTCTTTTTCTGTATTTCTTGTCCTCTCTCCCCTACATTCATTTGGATTTTCTTTTTTGCTCTTATCCCCCCCCCCTCTCTCTCTCTCTCTCTACCTCTCTAACTCTCTTTCTATCTGTCCCATCTCTTATCTAATGTCCAAGCGATTTTGACATGATTTTGACATGATCATCAGGCAATTACAGCAAACTATCACCAAATTCATTTAAAATCCATATAATGTAGATAGTGCACAAAACTTGCATACATTCAAAGTTGATACTCATGTAACAGCTACTAACTCCCGGACATGTATCAGGGAAAAAATTAATATTTATTTTTCGGGGGCTACTTTTCAAGCTTGCCTGCATGAAATAACAATCTAAAATTTGTTTTGCATTGAACTCTATGCAAACTACAGGGGCTCTTTTCTGATTTTCGGGGGCTCTTTTAGGCATTTCGGGGGCTAATTCGCCCCGAGCCCCCGTGTATTTTTTTCACTGACATGTATTAACCAAAATCAAATTGTATCAAATGAATCAAGTATGAATGTAATTCAATATATTCATGATAACAAAGAAGAACGTTAAATAGAGTGATGTCCATTGTCCAAACTGATCTTTAATTGCACAACAGTAGATTTGTCATAAATCGTGGGTGGACATGTCCATGCATACTCAAGTACTTGTTATGTAGAACCATGAATCATAGAAATGCCCATTTCATTAAATGGGTTTAGTAGCACCATTGGAGTACAGAAGGGCATTATTGTTCATAATCACCAAGTTGAAATCCACTTTCATTTTGAACAATCCCCTACAAAATGGAGGTATTCCTTTGTCGTAAGCGCTTTCAGCGAACCACCTGTCCAACACAGCACACATCAGTGATTTGAGTCATACCCTATATTAGTGTTTACAGTCAAATTTATTCTGAAGTTTGCATTTAAAAAACACCATATATTGCTGCACTTGAGTCACTTTACAATTATGTAGTACAGTCAAGATTATTCACGCAGTAGAACTTTGTAGTTTGTAGAGGAAAAATACAACACAGTTTCGAGTTTTGTGTCAATTTGTAAGTATTTAGAGTGATGATTATTAATGCTAGCTTGTAAAAAAAAAATTGGAATCCCTTCTTAAATTTTGCTATGGCTCTTTGGTATTGATGAAGTATGTCAAAGATTTAAGATACCATACCATACAGATCTTTTTCTTTTTTAATCACTTTCTTAGAGAATAAAATCATAAGTTTCATGTAAGTGTCTCTTTTGGAATGTTTGCTTTGTATCAATTTGGGATCCTGTTTATGGTAGGATTGATACAATCCTACATATATCAGTAGTCTATTTCAATTAATTACTTTATTTATTTATTAATTCATTTCTTTTTGTTTTCACTAAGCATCATGGTGTCCAGTGTTTTTCACAAGCATTTAGTAGTTTCAACATACAAGATGAATGTCCCCTAATAGGCTAATATACACCCACACATGTATTGTTGAATATTGTTAAATGCTTGTAAACATCATTTCTAAAATGTTCTACACTTGTAATTAACATTTCTAAAGAATCTAGTTTCATTATGCACCAGTCAAGAATCAACTTAATACGGACAAAATAATAATTAGAGAGGTACATGGTGGATCAAGCAATGTCTTTTTACTTGTACACTGTAGCGCTATTCAAGCATATTTTTGTTTAATTAATACATGAATTTTTAATAATAAATTTAATACTAAATTGAGAGCAGATCAACCGGTTTGATAAGAGGAGACATACCTGAACAAGAAAGCATCACTAGGTCTAAATATTAAGACTACCAAGCTCTTGTTTTGTTTGGATCTTAGCAGCAGAACGAACTCATGTGAAAAGAGTCTATGGAAAACGAAAGAAAAACTTTGTGGCTAGGCAGCAGCGGAGTTTAACCCTACACTGATTGCATAGTGTGAGTGAGATCACAGAAGTTTGTATGAACAGTATTGGGCGCATCTCTGAAGAAACGCGTCAATTAGGTTTGATGTCTTGAAGACATTCACAATTGAGAGGGTAGCCATTTTCCCATTAGAAATATCTACTTGCCCAGCAAAACTTCAATAGGTTGTTGGTTGTGAAAGTTCTTTTGTTATAAATTATTATATTACAAGTGTGGTAAAAAGTGTAATTTCAATATAAAAGATATAAGATATATTAGGGCACCTTGCTGTCAAATTTGTAGGTATTTAGGCACTTCGCTGCCAGAAATTTCTTTTTATTATAATTATTATATTACAAGTGTGGTAAAAAGTGTAATTTAAATATAAAAGATATAAGATATATTGGGGCAACTTGCTGTCAATTATGCAGGTGTTCAGGCACGTATAATATAATAATGTACAGAATTACAGATTTTAAAAAAAAAGGAAATGTGGCATTTTCAATAGCTCTCTCTTTAGAAGAATGGACCAGGATCCAAAGTATTGAAGAAAATTCATACTCAGAAATACATAGATCTGGGCCCCGTCTTACAAAGAGTTACAATTCGTAAGTCTTCCAATCAATCGCAAGTTTGCATTCTCCTATCTCTTATCGACATAGTTGTGATTGATATAAATCAAAATAAGTTGTGAATGATATTAACTCTAAAGACGGGCCCTGGTCTGTATAACGAGCGAGATTTTCTGATGAAATCATAGACCTTATAAAATTCAGTGTTTAGAGGAGATTATCAAGCCAGTCTCTGACAAACAAAAACATCTTAATGACCTCCAAATTCTTTACAGATGAGTCAACAGCTAACCCATCAATCTACTTCATCCATGTCTTAGGTATTCAAAGGGCTCATAACATTCAAAATGACATGATGCAAACAACATCAGTCTGAAATGACATTGGCAGAAAAATAGAAAAATAGAAAAATAGAAGTCCATTTTACCTGTGTGAGGATACCAACACTTTAATTTTTTTAATATTTTATTCTTTCTTTGAATTTGATAAAAATCTAACAGATTTGAACAACTCCATGATATATCAGGCTTTGCATCAAATGCATGATCAGTTAATTCGAACAGCTTTCAGCTTCATTATTCAGTTTTATAACCTGGGCCATTTTACACAACCTGTCGTCAATAACAAATTACATTTAATTGATACATATGTATAAGCTACTGAAATCAATGCATTGACGGTAACGATTGCCAAATTTGTCATTGATCTATAGCAGTTTGTAATGATAACGAATCTTAAAGGGGGTATCTCACTGAGCGACGAATGCTTGCGAACGTAGGGAATTGGGGTTTTGCCAGGGTTTCGTAAAAGGTTGCAAAAGGTTTGTAAAAGGTTGCAAGAAAGTTCGCAAACAGTTTTCATTGTCGCAAAGAAATTTTGAACAGTCATTAAGGCAAACCCTGATCTTTGCCAACATGCATTCGTCAAAAAAGTTGGCAAATCCAAATTCGGAACGTTCGCAAGCATTCACCACTCAGCAAGATACCCCATTTATGAAACAGGGACCAGCATGCAATGAATACCTTTGAGTTCTACAGAGTGTGGTATTCTAAATGAAGAGGAGACGGTGCATGTCCGCGCTCTCTGGGAGCCCTAATCAAAGTTAATGGGCTGAAAAAACTGACACTGCTATTCACCTTTGAAAAGAATGAGAGATTCTTCTTTTCAGCCTACCTACATGTACAGACCCCACCCCCCCCCACCCCCGACCCGACTCACAACCATAAAAGAATATCATTATAAAGGTGAATTTTGAAGAAAAAAACCTGTTTCATGCATCTTCACTGGTGCAGATTGGCTCTAAACTGTGCTATTTTCACTTTCTTGGGAGTGACGTCTGTGATCACTTGTTTAGGAGTGAAAATCGATTGATTTTAGAGTGCTCTCTAAGAAGAAAAGAGTGAATGTTCACTCTATTTTCACTACATTTTCACTCTCCAGAGGAGTGATGTCCGTGATCACTCAATTTTTTTTAGAGAGTAGATAGCAATGAAAAAAAAGAATCTACCAAGAACATCTACATATAACAGGGATATGCATCTACTTTAGATGTGGAACTATGACCCTATCTAACCCTAGATAACCTTTGACCTCACACAGGGAAATGTGACACTGTCATATATGAAGTATAACCTATTAGATTGTCTTTTTGGACCCAGAAGGACATTAGCTCATATATACTAACACAGAGTTTATGTACAAGCCCCAAACAGACAAAACATCATGCACACTCATCTTACATGTGTAACAGACCTACTTTTGTGCATTTACATTGAAAGGTCCTAATTTTATAAAGTTTTTCCTAAACACAAAGCACATGTATTTGTGATGCCATTACCAAAGTGCAAATGTTGTGTATATGAAAATTAATCAACTCAATCACAAGACTATTCAATAGCAAATAAAATAGGAATTAACTATACTCTAATCAATATGAAAGAAAATTTGAAAATAAACACCCCCTATAAATATCAAGGGTGAAATTTTGTCACATACTTGAACACATGCATAAGGCACGCTTCCACAACAACATGGCTGCCATGCAAATGTCTCATACATTTCACAACGGACCTCACAAATGGAACGGTTACAGCACAAGGAGAATTTGCTGGACACAAGGGTTTTCAAAATTAATTCTGTACAAAGTTAATTATTTTGTGATATCTTCATATTTCTAAACTTGTTACAAATGAAGAAAAAAAATATTTCACCATTTTGAAATTGTTATCTCATTATCTGCAATTTGCACTATGCAAATCTCAGAGATGTTTAATATCAATGGGGGGGGGGGGGGGAGAAAATGGTGATCAGTACAAGATGTATGATACTGAAGAACGTTGTAAAAGGCTATTTTTGTAATGTTACCAAACTTATACTTAAGTGCCTCATATGAATAATTTCATTCACCTGTTAATTTGAATAAATGTGTTTCAATAGTCAGAATGCAAATTGCATATGACATGTTGCTAGGTAGGGCAAGGGTATATTTGTCCGACCTAGCAACAACTAATGTGTGCAATTTGAATTTTGACTAAAGGTGACTATCAAGAATTAAGATACATTCATTTGTAACAGGTGAATGAAACAATTTGTACAAGGTAAAGGTACTTCACAAAGGCATATATACACCGTATGCATAAATTTGGTTACATTACAAAACTGGCCTATTCTATCAGTGTGGCACATATCATAATGTTGCAACTCTTACTCTTAGTGCTCTCAAAAGCGACCATAGAAATGTCCTGTTTAGACAGTAATTATAAATCAACATTAGAAGTATTGTAGGGGTAAGTAGGCCTACAAGGGAATGAGTTCTGTACACAGGGGACGGTTTACAAATATACCTCAAGTTATATGCAGTAACAATTACTCAACATCATTCCTGATAGCTGAAGCATGTCTGCACAAAACCAACTTGGTACTAAATACCATGCACATTGGTTTTTATTTGTATTTAGAAAGAATAGGAGTGAGGAGCGTGGAGAGTGCTAAAAAAAGACAGGCTCTTTTTTGTTCCCCAGTCTCCCTTTTCCCTCACAATACCTTGAAATGCTATGCCCACGGCATATACACTTCGATTCAAAGGAGAGGCTTTTTATTGAAAGCAATGGATTGGACTTTAGCAAACAGGGAGGTTTTTGCTCTTTCTCTGACCCCCCTCCCCCACCTTCCAACAAAAAAAGTCCATTCTTTCTTTCTCTTTCTCTCTCCCTCTCTCTCTCTCTTTCCTCTTGTCATTCTCCGTGTACCCATCTCATGATCTCTGTCATTCTTATCTGATATTTCTATATACTTTATCCTCTTATTTTTATAATTTTGTTTAGTTCATTCTCTTACCTTTTTGTTCATACTTTGTCCATTATTGTCACGATTGCGATGAAAAGTCAGAAAAAGAGACTAAACGTTCGCTCAACCAAATATTCCCTTTCTTCTTGATTCAAAGCTACCTTTTATTTTAATTGCTGCATCTGACTCTCCTTCATAAAATAGCACCCCTCTTCTTGATATAACTTTCTTTTTTCTCCTTTCTTTCTTTCTTTCTTTCTTTCTTTCTCTCTCTCTCTCTCTCTCTCTCTCTCTCTCTCTTTCTTTCTTTCTCTTTTCTCTCTCTTCATTCCTCTTCTATCCCTATCTCTTTTTCTCATTGTGGTTATTTCATAAGCTGCCTCTCTCTCCTTGAACTCTCCTTTCTTTCCTTTTCTCTTTATTTTTCTCCTTTTCTTTTTCCTCCTTTCTTTCTTTCTCTATTTCTTTTCCCTCCTTTCTATTTTTCTCTTTTTCTTTTCCTCCGCTCTATCTTTCTTACTTCTCTAATTCTTCTTCTTCTTTCTTTCTTTCTTTCTCTCTTTCTTTCTAGCTTTCTTTCTTTCTTCCTAACCTTTTTTCTTTCTCTTTTCTTCCCCCCTCTGTGCCTTTTCATCCCGTCCCGGCTCACTTCTCCCCAATTCAGCATTAGAGGTACCCCACACAACGATTAACCCTGCAACAAAACCACAGCCCCTGTGTGTTTTGTATGTTCAAACACATTGGCACCTATACCGAATCAATGAAAGAAATCCTAGATACCTCCTTACAAAATTATCACCCCTTCGCAGTGGTATATAGGAAAACAAGACCGATCTGTTCGTTTGCTCGTTGCGCATTCGGCTGGAATGATATTTGAGTTCATGATCTTGTATAGTGCCAGTAGATCACACGTTGTATTTGGAGGCATGGAAGCACAAATAATCCAGATATTTACCCAGCCTTCCAATGTCATGAGTAATACTTGGGGAACATGAATGGTAATGTTGCGCAGGGGAAAGAATAATAGTAAGGTTGATTGAAACTTAGCCAAGTTGAACAATCTTACATGGTTACAGTAATCATCTTATGCAGTAAAACAGAAAGTTGGCATTGAAATAAGTCCAAACTTTTGAAGGTAACTTAGCGAGATGTTGTGGCACTAAAAGACGCGTCCGGAACACAAGATGCACAACTGTTGTAAATAATAATTTCATCAGATGGAAGTAGAATGACATTGTAAAAAATTTGGGGCTGATCAAATCATTTACTATCTTAATTAGGCAAATAGTTAGCTACATGTAGACTTTTTCACTCAGATATATAACAAAATATAACTTTTTTGTGTCACTGCATTTCACTAATCTACCTGAGAGTTAGTTAGCCATTTCATATTTCCCTCTAATATCATCAGGGCAGGGCCCCAATTCACAAAACTTGTCATCAGTGACACATGACAGTTTTTGTTATGTGCTAGGAAAATCCTTGCTTCTGAATGGTTATCAGCAGATATGTCACTGATTTTTGTCATTTGTCATTGAAAAAAGGCTTTGTGGAATGGGTCCCTGATTTATAGTTATCACAATATTACAGGGAGGTGTTGGATAAAAAGCTTGGGGATGTCAAAAAGCATTGGTTTAACACCATGTTATCATTATGCACTTATATCCAGCATCACTCTCAGTCTCTAACAAACATATCTTGCCAAGATATGATGGCAGTTTATTCTATAGTCAAATAATGGTACTTTATGGTACTTTAGAAGACTAAATATCAAATCAAACAGTAACTCCTAGAAAATGCAGCATGTAGAATTTATCATGGGATAAATTGGGGTTTAACATTTATATGGAATCAAATCATTGTGATTTGAAATTCTCCTCCTGCCACTAGCAATGACAACTATCACTGAACATTAATGTTTTTTTAACTTTTCTTGCATCCCAGTAAATGCTTATTAATAACTCTGACAATGGCTGTATATAGGCATGTCTGCCGAATGGCCAGGGGCAAGCAAATAAATTTATTTTGGCTATAAAATTTATAGAAATTTTCATGATAGTATCATTCAATATTAACAATTTTCTCTTTGCTATTAATGTATGAAAAATAAAGAACTGCATTTACCTCTGCATTATTCTATAGCTCTCAAAATGGTATGGTATGGTATGGTATGGTATTTATTTCATTCTTCATAAAAAAAAACATATACAATACATACAGAGTATTAAAAAATATATATATCAATACATGTAGAAGGGTAACGTTACAGATAATATGAATACAATAAAATAAACAAGGAAACTAGTTAAGAAAGCAAATTTATGTCGAATGAGGGGTCAACAAAAATGTCTGTTCATAGCCAAAAAGGCATTAACTCTGGGCCCTGTTTTTATAAAACTTGTTATTAATAACAGGTGCCATACACTGTAGATCTATGACAAAGCTGCTTATAGCCAATAAAGTGTAAGGATGTCAGTAGCTTATAACAATTATTGTATCTTGTAATTGATAACAAGTTTTATGAAACCAGGCCATATTATTTAAAAGAGTTTAAGCCCTTTTGGCTCTAAAATCCCAACGGATGATACAACAATCACAACTCCTGCACTCTACAATCAGTACCGTATATGAAATACCTACCGTACACTGTAAATATAACATTTACACTGTACATGTACTTCTGTTCTATAAACATGACGATATTTCATCTCAAATTATCTGGTTTACTTTGACTATAGAATATCATTCTCGTTAAATTTTGTATGACGAGGATGCCCCCTTTGAACTACAGTAATCTGGCATTCACCAAGCATTATGGTATTTTTACATAGACAATTCTGTTTGAGACAGACTAAAAACTTTGCAATCCCTCATCACTATTTGTGACAGTGAAAAAATACATTGGTATGGTGAGCGATTTAGCCCTGAAAAAATGCAAAAAGAGCTATCACGGTAAAAACTAAAAGTAAAGAAACATGTTTTTATTTGCCGAATGAAAATCTTGCAATTACACCACCAAATCCACAAAATATTTACATTTACCAAAAAGTTTTCTTTCAACAATGGTTCATATGTGTACAAGAGTTAAATCAAACAGTCTTTACTTTTGTTTAAATACTTTTTTTGCTCTCAACATATTAAGTTTTTATTTGCGCAGAATGTTTCTTTATCTGAGCATCAGTGATCTAGAAAGAAGTTTGTATAGCATGCATGGACGCTACCTTTGACCTTCGGCATACTTCAACAAGTATGATGTTATATATGAGTAAATACAGACAAACCACATGAGCTACATTTGTAGACTGTACATATATGTACCTTAGCAGTCCTGTCTGTGTTTTAGATACGTGTACAAAAGTCAATTCATAGCATGTTTACGGCATCTCAGGGTTAGCCCTGGTTAACAGCGTCATATATTGACATTTGGGTCATTGGTTTGTAAAAACCTCCAGAGTATTCAACTTTATTTTGCCACAAATATGTGGATACATACCTGTACTGTACTTATTTTCCTTTAGTTGTTATTGTTGTTTTGTTTGTTTAAATTATACACCTCATTTATTAGGCATGTAAGGTCAAATACAATAAATGCATCTGGTTCTACCGTTCTAATGCAATATATTACCAAAAAGGGGGAAAATAGAATGATCGTTACAGTATCAACAGAGAAAGGAAGGGATACATAAAAAGCTCAAGAATGGAGATGTTGGCCAAAGGGGAATTGGACAACTACAAGTCCTAAAGTTTTTGAACATGTGGATTGTAAGCCTAAAATATATGCATATATGGTAACAAATGAAACTGATACAAGAGTTTAATTAAGTTATTATATATCACTATTATGTCAAAACCCAATTTTGGAAGGGGTATAATGATGTACACTCCCTTATTTGGATACAGATATTCCATGTCATAAATTTATGAAAATTTGTATACATGTACATATATGCACAAGTTAAATCATCTTTTATTTTTTCTTAATTTGATGCTCAGTTCATAACAAAAAAGGAAAAGCTGGATAAATTTGGACCAGAATATCTGACTCATATTACTGTCAAATCATTCCTGTATTCTGTTGAGAGCCAGAAGGGTGCTAACTTTGTCTTCTGGGGTAATAATTATGAGATAATACTCTTCTTGCTCTTTAGACTATATTCTATCGGCTTTCATGGAGTTGTAGGCTTGACTTTTCTGCTATTGTTCAAGTATTGTGAATTATTATTCAAATTCCTCTGGAACAGTAATTATTACCATTTCCAGAATAATTTCATTACAGCAAAATATATTTCATAACAGTATTTGAATGAACATCTCACAGAAGTCCAGTGCACATGTATTGTATCATTCCCATTTAGAGTCTGAAATTCCCTTATCATAACTACCAAAAGGACTGCAAGTTGAGAAATTATTACGTTTTACTAGAACATATAGTCTTATATACAGTGTATTGTCCCCTTACTATATTTGAGTTGATAATGAGTCTATGTTATATAAATATTACTATCTAATCATATCTCATTTTCCAAACTATCGTTTCTCAAAAATTTATTTCTATTAAAGTAATTCAAAACAGAATTTTCTACAGATTGCATCCTGGTGCATTCACATGGATATCAATAACATGTAAAAGCAGCAACTACAAAAAGAAATCTGTTTATAATGTTAACTTGGATTAGACCACAAATAGTCTACTTTTAGGGGAAAATGGACTATTATCATGAATATACACTGTCAAACCATAAAGTCAATACCTGAAATCTGTTACTTTACTTGTTTTTTGAAAAATCAATTTTCTAGTCTTGTGACGTAAATGCACCTTTTCACCCACCAAATCAAACATCAATTAATCAATACGCAATCAAAACATTTGCAAACTGAAAGTTAACAATGATTCCACTACTACATGCTCTACTCAAAACAACTTGATCATTCCAATTTTAAAGGCAAAACACTCTTGTTACTCTTCTTTTCTGCCATTAATACACACATAACAAGCGCAGTCATCAATGAAAATGTGATGGCAAAACGCCAAAATGGCCACTTGTCTCCCAGCCCCATCTGTAGAGACAATGTGAACAGTGCTTCGACACTATGTGGGCCATGCATGCACCGCGGCTTCGCCGGGCAGCTGGCCGTCTACCAACAGGGTATTACTACTATTCAAACTCTTTGTAGTTATGGCAGCTTTGAAATATGTCACTAGAAAAGTATCTTAAACCGTCCATTTTTAAATATTTTATGGAAAGAAGAAACTTATAACCACTCTGAATCACGGAACGGTACCCAATTATGAACGAAATAGACCGGATTGCCGGTGCCAAAAAACAAGTTGATACTGAGTGAAGGAGGGTACAAAAACAAGCACACTCACCCGAAACTGGACTTTGTCTCGACATCACACACCATCTTGTTTTCCACTAGAAGAAAAGAAAAATGGAGAAGTGTTAGATCCAATCGTAATGATCACTTAGAACAATCCAAGAAGATGATTAAGAACTCTTACCTTTCTCCCTTGCCGGATTTTTACGGAGCACTCCAAAAGGGTGCTCCGTGTGTCCGCCATTTTACTACTTGCACTAACCATAACCCGTTGAACCGTGCCCCATAATCGCACCACAATAGCAAGCTTCTCGCGCTGGTTTTTTTTTTTGGCGAAAACAACTCCTGAAAAAAGAGCTTTTGTTGGGTTGAGGTAAACAACTTGGTGGTTCGCTTGAGTCATGCCATATTATTCATTAATTTCTCACGATCCCATTTTCTAAGGCGGGGCTTGCTGACATGAGTAGGCCAATATTTTCTCTTTCAAGTATGTTATTCCTCCAAGCATATCAACTGCTTCTTCTTTTTACGCTTCTCGATAATCATTTATCATTATGCTTTTCCTATAATGGCCTTATGTTTTCTTTTCTTCTTCTTTTCATTTTCTCCTCTCCCTGCTTTACTCTCCTCTCCTGTGACCCCATCTCTATCTTTTCTCTTACACATCTTTTTCGCTTTTTACATTGTCATTTTTTCACCAAATTCCTTTATTGGCCTATTATAATTATGAAGGCCAATTGGACAAATTTATAAATTTCTTGACATTCAGACTCTTCTCACCCCCCCCCCTTCAGTATCCTGCTTAGTTTTAATTCATCATAAAATAGGCCTATACATGTATATTCGGTTGAATTCTGATCGAACCGGATTATCCAAATTGTTTTTCAGTCTCGTTAAAAAGGCCCAGGCCTCCGTCAATCGCTAATCCCTCTTTTCTTTCTCTTGCGGAAAAAACACACTTAGAAAAGATGCGGAAAACATTGTTTCCTGGAATGTTTCGTAAATAGTTTTTATGTTGACATAATAACATGTTCAAATAACACCGCCTTTCTACCTCTCTCTCTCTCTGTCTGTCTGTCTATCTCTCTCTCTCTCTCTCTCTCTCTCTCTGCCTACCTCTCTCCCTGTGTCTGTCCGTCTGTCTGTCTGTCTGTCTCTCTCTCTCTCTCTTTCTCTCTCTCTCTCTCTCCCATACACATACACCCTCGCTCTATATCATTTATTATTTACAAATGAATGTCTATCTAGCTTTCTCTTAACCCCCCCCCCCCCCTCTCTCTCTCTCTCTCTCTCTCTCTCTCTCTTTCCTCTCCTCCTCCCCCTCTCCCTGCATCTTTCTTTTACAAAACTCTTCACCTTCCTTCTCCCTCTCTCTCTTCTCTCCTCTGTCTCTCCCTCTCTCTCTCTCTGAATCAAATTATATTTAAAAGTGAGTGAACATAAGTATACGAGGAGGTAAAGTTTTCAGTCATAAATATTGAAAATACCAATATTTTTAAACTGCAAAGGTTTTTCCAACTTTTTCATGTTCTTACAATCCAAGTGAACTTTTTGCAATTTCACCGTCAAGCTATCAACAAAAAATCAAACTCAATAAACATGTCCTTTAGATTGGCCATAAATATCACTTCTCTTGGTTGGCCTAGCATTATTAAGCCTCTCGTCTAGGATAATTAGGCCTATTCATTAGAATACAAGTCTGAAATCGGGCAGAGTTATTAGGCACTAGGGAGGGAAAGCAAGATGGATGAAGGTGAGAGAGATAGTACGAATTTAATCACCCGTTTATTTCCAGTTCATTGAACAGTGACCAGTGACCAGTGAATTCCGACCAGTGACTTTTCGAACTCGTGTTTTTTGTGGCGTTTTTTTCTTCTCGCATGCACTGCCAAAAGAGGGAGACAAACAGCAATGCGAATAAGCGTGATGAAAAGTTCCGACCAATGAGAGTGGAGCGCTGTTGCTGTAGAGCGCACGACGGACCACTCACGTACGTTGACTCTTCTGCGACTCCACATGCGCAGCACATGTTGTGAGCTTATATGAGGGCGACAGGTGCAAAGCGGTTTAGGGAACAGGTGATGAGCTATCTTAAGTAGACAGCAGTATATTGTTTTTTTTTTAAAGCAATACCAAGCCTCGACTTGTTGAGTTGTTGTATGTGCGTACGCAAAGTTCTCAGTGGGCAAACGCTGAGCTAGCATGACTAAAACACTAGCACTTTGCATAATTTATCAGTGGAAGCCGTGATCGTCTAGTGGTTAGGACATTGCGTTGTGGCCGCAATAACCCAGATTCGAATCCTGGTCACGGCATTTTTTTTTTTTTTTACTTTTTCCATATTTTAGAACATCAAAGAGATATCAATGGATCTATTTTGTAAAAACATATACCATATCTTTTAAACAATTTTCGATATTAAATTGTTTTTAACAGATCGAGGCTCAGGTAAGAAATACCATCTCTGTAAATATTCCACGAACTGTTTTGACTTTTAACAAATATTGGGACATAAAGGGATAGAGAGAGAGAGAGAGAGAGAGAGAGAGAGAGAGAGAGAGAGAGAGAGAGAGAATACTAACCTCTCTATAATGAGTCCAATCACCACCGCAACTTTGAATAATATATTAGTGGAAGCCGTGATCGTCTAGTGGTTAGGACATTGCGTTGTGGCCGCAATAACCCAGGTTCGAATCCTGGTCACGGCATTTTTTTTTTCATTTTCCCTATTTTATATTCTTGACAAATATCAAAGAGATATCAATGGATCTATTTTGTAAAGAGGAATGGCTCGAATTGAAGCATCTATTTTGTAAAAAACATATACCATATCTTTTTAACAATTTTCGATATTGAATTGTTTTTAACAGATCGAGGCTCAGGTAAAAAATACCATCACCGTAAATATATTCCACGAACTATGTTTTGACTTTGAACTATTTTACAAAAAAATAATGGGACATAAAGGGAGAGAGAGAGAGAGAGAGAGAGAGAGAGTGTGTGTGAATACTAACCTCTCTATAATGATTCTAATCAAGAGCAAAGCTTTGCAAAACATATTAGTGGAGGCCGTGATCGTCTAGTGGTTAGGACATTGCGTTGTGGCCGCAATAACCCAGGTTCGAATCCTGGTCACGGCATTTTTTTTCCTTTTCCATATTTTAGATTCTTGATACACATCAAAGAGATATCAATGGATCTATTTTGAAAACAGAAATGGCTCGAATTGAAGCGCCTATTTAAAAAAACATATACCATATCTTTTAAACAATTTTCGATATTAAATTGTTTTTAACAGATCGAGGCTTAGGTAAAAAAAAAATACCATCACTGTAAATATTTCATGATCTATGTTTTGACTATTTTTCAAAAAAAATATTGGGACAGAGAGGGATATAGGGAGAGAGAGAGAGAGAGAGAGAGAGAGAGAGAGAGAGAGAGAGAGAGAGAAAGAGAAGAGAGAGAGAGAGAGAGACTACTAACGTCTCTATAATGAGTCCAATCACTACCACAACTTTACATAAATTATTAGTGGAAGCCGTGATCGTCTAGTGGTTAGGACATTGCGTTGTGGCCGCAATAACCCAGGTTCGAATCCTGGTCACGGCATTTTTGTTGTCCTTTTTCGAATTTAGATTCTTGATAAACATCAAAGAGATAAAAATTGATCTATTTTGTAAACTGAAATGGCTCGAATTAAAGCACCTATTTTGTAAAAACATATACCATATCTTTTTAAGAAGTTTTAACAGATCGAGGTTCACCGTACAGGTATGAAATACCATTACTGTAAATATTTCGCGATTTACATTTATTTTACAAAAAAATTAGTGGGACAGAGAGTGGGGGGGGGGGGGGGAACTACTTACCTCTCTAATGAGTCCAATTACTACCACAACACGGGAACCTGGGGGTCTAGTAGTTAGGGCATTGTGTTGTGGCCGCAATAACCCAGGTTCGAATCCTGGTCACGGCATTTTTTCCTTCTTATGCACATTCCCTTTTGGGATATCGATAAAGTCTTGGCTGATCTTGTAAGTTGGCATTTTTACAGTAACTGCCCCATCCGACACTGAGAAATGTAATCTGTATGCCTATGTTCATAAGTTCGTAAGTTCATTTTGTAAGTACGCCATAATGTCAATTTTCCTCTACAATATCCATCTTGTCCTAATCCTTATCATAATGGAAAGAAATGACGGGAGTGGGATGAGGGGACTCACGGGAGAGCCACAATGATTGAGAGAGGAGATAGGGAGAAGTAGTTTGAAAGATAGTAAGAAAGAGTGAATAACAAAAAGATAGAAAGATGGAGAGAGAGGGAAAGAGGGGTGTGGGGCTGTCATCGTATAGTGGTTCATTCATTCATTTGTCTCTCAATCCAAGGGTTGAAGGCAGGCGCGGATCCAGGATTTCTTAGGGGAGGGGGCCCAACTTTTTTTTTTTTTTTGCTCCCGAAAATTTGAAAATCGCGCCGGCCGAAAAGTCGCTCAGTGGGGGGGTGGGGGGGGGGGGGGGGGGGGGGGGGGGGGGGGGGGTAGTGACAATTTTTTTTTTTTGGTCCTCGAAATTTTTTAATTTGCACCCCCCCCCCCCCCTTGAGCGCCAGGGGGGGGGGGGGGCCCAACCCCCCAAAAAGGTGAAAATCGCGTGATTTTGCATGATTTTTTTCTCAAGGGGGGGGGGGGGCCCGGGCCCCCCGGGCCCCCCGGCCCCCCCCCTGGATCCGCCACTGGTTGAAGGTTCGAAACTCAGCCGGGAACTAACTTCATTTGGCAAGACATTGATCCACATTTTATACTTCCCACCCGGGTAATCATCGGGGCAATAGTAATTACAGGGCCCTCAGGAAGAACAGCATTGAAGCTTCTCTAGGTAAACAAAATTATTATCATTATTATTATCATCATCATCATCATCATTTTTGTTATTATCGTTATTGTTAGTATGAGAGAGAGAGAGAGAGAGAGAGAGAGAGAGAGAGAGAGAGAGAGAGAGAGAGAGGTGTGGACCTGTCGTGGTGTAGTGGTTCATTCACTTGTCTCTCAATCCAAGGGTTGAAGGTTCGAAACTCAGCCGGGAACTAACGTCCTTTGACAAGACATTGATTCACATTTTATACTTCCCACCAGGGTAATCGGGGCAATAGTAATTACAGGGCCCTCATGAAGAACAGCATTGAAGCTTCTCTGGGTAAACAAAATCATTATCATTATTATCATTATTATCATCATCATCATTATCATTTTTGTTGTTATCGTTATTGTTAGTATGAGAGAGAGAGAGAGAGAGAGAGAGAGAGAGAGAGGTGGGAACAGGTGCTAAACAAGCATAAATCTGTAGTTCGGGCTCGTATAAATACCTGAAGTTTGAACATGTTATCAGAACCCAGCCGTGATCGTCTAGTGGTTAGGACATTGCGTTGTGGCCGCAATAACCCAGGTTCGAATCCTGGTCACGGCATTTTTGAACTTTTTTGTTGTTGCTTTTTCCTCTTCTTGGTCATCAATAAAATAATATTAGACCGTTTGTTGTTGTTCCTGTTGTTGTTGTTGTTGTTATTGTTGTATAACACACACAGTCATATATATATTCTCCCCTCATAAGCGAGTTCTTTATTTTTCATTTTGACCGTGGTAGACATAATATTGTATAAATATTACAGAAATACAGAAAACGTAGAAA
The DNA here is from genome assembly GCF_000002235.5 of Strongylocentrotus purpuratus. Lineage (NCBI taxonomy): Eukaryota > Metazoa > Echinodermata > Echinoidea > Camarodonta > Strongylocentrotidae > Strongylocentrotus > Strongylocentrotus purpuratus. Next base: position 19,060,838 of record NW_022145595.1, read on the forward strand.
ATTAAAGTTCACAAGATCTTGTGGTGTTATGGATAAGTTTGATATCGGTTTCAAAGCGATTTAATTTTATAACGGAGCATCAAATGACTAAAAATAAGGAAATACAAAAGAGAATATGACAGGGAGGGGAGAAAGATTGAGAGAGAAAGAGAGAGAGAGAGAGAGAGAGAGAGAGAGAGAGAGAGAGAGAGAGAAAGATTGAGGGAGAGGGGGGGGGGTGAAGAAAAGAAAATATATCTCTTCAAAATGTGTGTTTGTGTTGTCTCCAGCAATCATCCTGAAGGTTTAACCCAGACTTTTTCCTTTCCAGTTGTGCCAACTATCTCCTTGCCATATTTAGTGGCAATATTCAAGACACCAACTTCTTCCTGCTACAGAACACTACTCTAGGCTTATATTTTTCACAGACATATAATAAGTTCACTGGCAGACGTTGTCTGTAAAACATTCATCTTTTATTGTGGACCTTCGTACAGACCATTCACTGATATAGATAAAAACAGTTTTTAACAGTCATCATACAAGAATACAATAGAAAACAGAGACATGTTTCAATTCCATACAAAATAGACCAGTCAACAAATGTATTCTTAATCAGTAGAAGCTTATACCCAAGACCAATTGCATTGACCTGTTGCAAACAATAGTTGTTGCTTTGTTAGGCAAGCCTCTTGCTGGTCACACATGAATAATAACTTGGACAATATATAATGATTAAAACTGTTATAAGTAACACATATAGTGGATGTGAGATCAATATTGTTGATGCTTGTATGCGACCATGCCCTAATAGAGTGGTCATTACTAACAGTTGCAGGAGAAGTACACATAAATTTGAATAACTTTGTGAACTAGTCAATTTGTTCCTTTACAGGATGCCTACTACAAAATAAATCGGCATGAAGGCTAAGCTTAGGGCCAAATTCAGTAATACAATTCTTACTTTCTACAATTTCTATGGTAACACATAAACGCTTAAGAATCACTTCAAAATAAATAGGGTGCAAACACACACATTCATGCATACTGCATACACTTACACAAATATCTATGCATATTGTAAGTAGGATTTAGTACATGTCTATAAAAGAATAATTAAAGTGATAACAAAAAGATGCAAACATTGGCATTATTGATGAAGTTAGTTAAGTATAACTATTAGCATAAGTAAATAGTCTTATAATGAAAACATTGGGGAAAAGGGAGAAAAGGGGAGGATGGAGAGCAGGAGAGACAGAAAGGACACTCAAAAAGAGATGGAAGAGAGAGAGAGAGAGAGAGAGAGAGAGAGTGGGGTGGAGGGGGGGGGGAGTTAAGCAAACATCAAGATATATAGACCAACAATCAGAGAGAGACATAAAGCAACAAGAAAAATACCTATATGGTACTTTTCAAGTACCAAACTTAAAAAATATGTTTTCTGCAGAAAAAAAATCATATCTACAGTTAAAACATATAAGAGCATTCATTAGTAAGTATATTGACTCCTTTGAGATAACTATAATATCTCATTAACACATATCATAAGTATGTACAATGCAAAATATTACATAAAGTACTGACTAAAGAGTGAAAATTATTTTAACTATTGCATCTTACAATATTTCACCAATACGACTACTGCAATTGAGAATTTTTGTTTAAATTAAGATGATCTAAGAAAATATCACTTTTATAGCTTGTATTTAAAACAAATACAGTTTAAGCTTGCAATGATTCGTACTGTTTCAACAATATATCTAACAACAGAATTTTCTGGTTGATTCTTAAATGATTCTTTCAAAATTTAACAGGACTTAAATCAGATATGGCAAAACATGATTCACTATACATCAAACTATTATACCTGAGAATTTTCTAATTAAGTAGTCTATAACACATAAACCTATTGCTAATGCAAAAATATCTCACTAGTCAACTATTAAAACAAATAACATTTTTATGGCAAAATATAATACAGGTTACCATGCATGCCAGGAAGGAGAAAGAAAGGGGAAATATTTTAAAGAAATAAAATATTACAAGTCCAATTAAAAAGTAGCTGCAACTGTGAAAAACATTCTCCTCAATGTAATTGCTTCTTGAATACTAACATATTAATTAAAACATCATATACCCAGCCCTCTACTTTAAACCTATTTCAAATATTTAATAGTTTCAAGAGAATATGAATATAAAACAATGGATTTAACCATGACGAGCTGAACACTCATCCCGATTAAACTATTTCACATACTTCAAGGGGAATTCAACCTTGATTTGATTTAGCTCTATGACATGATGGTCATCGTGCCTCATAATAAGTATACATAAATTTACAAGCAAAAATAAAAATGGAAGTTTCTTCAATATATGTTGTATTATAACCATACATGCCTCAATTCGACTCCACTATATATCCTTACGGTAGTCTAAATATTCTAAAAGCTGTACAAATTTCCACTACATTCAATCACTGTCCAAAAACCAAATCTAACACAAACTGATGAAAGCTCTTGAAAGAATTTGCGCAGTTGAAAATTTGAGACACACACTCAGAGATCATGCAAAAAGTTTGAGTTGCAATAATTATGATCAAAGGTATGATAACAAATAGTTTGTCATTATCTGGAGCCACATCTTAAAAATAAATACATTCCCCTTTAAACTTGAGACCATATTTCATGAAGGTTTACCAGCACTGCGAAGTTTTACAATCCCTTTGGCAATTAATGGTTAAAATTACAAGAAAATAAATTATGTTACAAAGTAATTAAATCATGATTATTGAAAGAATTATAATTATATTATAATATAATATAAAAAATTCACTCAAGGTTTTCAAACCAACAGTTAAAAGAAGATGATTACATTAATACTATTAAAATTAATAAAATTCTTATATATACTATTCATTTGTTTAAAAACTTAAATGAATTTGCATTTAATTGGTTGGTTTATCTACTTGCGACCAATTATGGAATAAACACAACTCAAGAATTCTCTATGCTACATACATATATGTAAAATATTATGATGCAGACTGAATAGTAATATGTGAACTTATGAATTCACGATACAGCTAAATACATGTACAATAAATAGATAAACATGTATTTAAGTCATAGATAACATGGAAAACCCAATGATATCCTGGTAATGAAGTTACTGCATGGACCAACCGACAGCAACAGCAAAGGCAATGTAAATATCTGACTTTCTTTCGAGAATGATAGAGGAAACGACTGCATTCAAACAAAAGCTTGTCATATTGTGGTGCATATATAGGTGCATACATGAAGTTACCATAGTTACACCGCTCTAAGTTTCGCATCACTACCCTGATAAAGCACAGGGGCATTTGAGAAATTTCTTCCTGCAGGCAGCCATTACCTCACCCGAGTCTAGAGAGTCAAAATTAGATTAAATGTCTGCTGAATGCTGTGGCAGGGAATTGAACCCAATACCCTGTGATCCACAGCTCAGTGACCTAGCCACTAGACCACAACATCATGCATACAATAAACAAAATTATATCCACTGTTGAAACTAATACCGGTATCCAGAAAAGCATTACCGATATCTCAATATTTTGAGAAATTAGTTTCTTTTGCTACTCAGTAGATGATATATAGAACTTAAAAGGCAGTGGTTTGCTTTGCAAATGAAAACATACCCTGGTCCGAGATGTAACTACAAGCACGAGGGTTTGAATGAGTTTTACAGCATTTTAAGCAAGCAGATACAACTATTGATTTTGACGCCGATTCCACATTTCATCCTTGTGAATGCTTTTCACTAATTGTTTACCGGTATCACTAATAAAGTAAATGTGAAACGGTAAATACATGGTGGCCTCGGCTTTTCACACAAACTATCACTTTATCTCACTATAATCATTAAAGCGATACTTGCGTTGTAAAAACCATCATGAGAATTAGAGAAAAAATTAAACACGAGAATGTATGATAATTTGATGTTATCATTTTTGTATGAACATACATTGCACAAATTTGATACCCAACTTGAACTTTGCTGGTGCCAGCCACAAGGGACTTTGTGGACTGACATTACATGCTGCATGTCAACAAATCAAGACATCATTAGCACATCATTTTCACCAATCAACAAGGGTAGTAGTGTTTGATATACAACCCAATTGCACAGTGGTCTATTGATGCAATACATTTAATAATAATAATAACAATAGTGCGTTCTTGCACAGTGATCATGTCTGTCAGATTTGACACTCCTGGCGCTCCACAATTATTACCCCAGCTTTAGCAAAGCTGCTTTTATGGCTCTCTAGCAGACCGGGTCGAGTGTGGCAAATTAGATAAAAGTCTTGCCAAATGACATTAGTGCCGCAGCAGAGCTCGAACCGTGAACCATTCGATCCATTGTCCAGTGACATAGCCACTAGACCATGACACCTCTACATACATAAATAATCTATCTCCAGTCTTAATAACACAAAACAATTATTAAATCACATATGCAATGTATACATGGAAGCATTTTACAAGCAATTTTTAAAAAAAAGATACTTTTAAAAACTTTGCCAATTTCAGTAAATTCTGTGGCACAAAAGAGCTATCAAATCAATTCTCACTGGAAAGCCTGAAACACTAAATATTGCCTAGTTCTATGATGAAAGCCAATCTTGAGTTCTGATAATGGCATTGCTTTTTGGAAGAAAAAAAAGCGGATGGGTTGATTGGACCAGTCAAATGAAAACTAACATTACAAAAATTACTGAAAAACCACAAGTAACGAGATGCACAATACACATACCGATAAGTTCTACGCACGCGCAGGACTAGATTATGTGTTCTCATGTGAGTACATGTAGTAGGGTAATTTTCTTGAATTCTGTACATTTACAAGCTGATTATTCAACTGTTCTGTCTACCAAAATCACGTAGCAGATGGTAAGCAAATAATTAATGTTGGTGAAGGTGATGGGACAAACTATCACTTCCGAGACAATCTGGATGTAGCTATCTTTCCGAAGCAAAGCTTCGGATAGATAGCGTATACATTCAGATCAATTAACAGTATCAATTAACAGCTAGCAAATAGTGTACGATACGTACAGTGCATGCAGTACTTGTATACGTACGTATACGCAACGTATACAATCTTCAATGAAAGTGCGTTGCACTGTGTAGATAGTACTAATCTTTCTTCTCCCATCATTGATGGGCGAACTATCTTTCATCACATGATTTACTTTTGGCCAATTGTAGCACAAGATTCTTTGTACCGTATAAGGAATATAATATTTCTTTGAAGTATTAAAAATTAATTATATTAAAACTTCATGAATATGAATTAATACAATTTGAATTACCCGCCTTTAACAGAGCTCAAGATTACCTCTAAATAGCTACATGTACTCCTGAGACAGTAAAATACAATTGATTTTATAAAGCGATTAATGGCAACCTAACATACAGACAGGGCTCAACATTTACCATTTTTTCTGGGGGTCTTAGGTAGTGGGGAGGAAGGGGGGGGGGGGTTGTGCACTAGATCATCTACATTTTGAGATTTTGACAATTTGACAAGCTGTGTGCATAACATTTTTGTTAGTGTTGAGCCCTATGAAGGGGATACAAGAACTACCTACTCTCAAAATCTACTCTCATTTCTTCAACACAAACATACAATGTCATGGTCAACATCAATAGACTTTCATAACCTTGGAAAAAAAGATAATAATATTTTGGTAATAGATGTATTTACCAACATGATGTACATATTGCCCATCTATAAGATGCAAAAGTAAGGCAAAACCTGAAGCCTTTTGACAAAGGAACACATCTGGTCAATCAACATTTGCCATCCCCATATCTAGAATCTTTCTAAGGTAACTTAGTGAAATGACTTGGCATGAAAAGACGGGTCTGGAATGCAAAATGCTCAATCGTCGAAAATGAAAAATGTTATCACACACAGGTAGAACCACATCGTTATAGGATATAGAGGGGTAATGTAAATGTACTGTCTTGATTTGGTTTTAATATTACTTAAACATCATTCAGATATGTCAAAGAAGAACTTTTAATCAACTGACATCACCAACTGTTACCCATTTTGCCTTCTGGATGCGTCTTTTTAAGCCACTAAATTTCACTGAGCTACCTAAATAAGGCAGGCACGCACCAGTGTCTACAAAACTACATTTGGTGCATGACTGTAACAAAGTGGCAAGATCCAAGATAGGTGTGTGAGTCAGTTTGTTTGTTTGTTTTACCTGAATACATGAGTGTGTTTGTAAGTAAGCAAACAGGAGGCGATAGCTTTAAGTCCTCTCTAAGGGCCTTGGTAATGACTAGCGCATTGACTTGGTTTTGAACCCGGGACCTCCTGGTTACAAGACCAATGCTCTACGACTGAGCCATCGGGCCTCCAGCATCGGGTTGGTCCCTGTACATTAAGCCATGGAGACTATGAGAATTCAGTATTCAGTTTCAAGAGTCATTTGGCAAGACATCAATTTACATTTGCCACTCCATGCTCAGGTGAGGAATGGGCGACCTGGTAGGATGACCAAAGCCTGTGTGATAGAAATTGATACCCTCACGGTGACCATAGGGTAGGGATACTCCCCAGGGAGTGGTAATGGTGCACACTGTGACAGTGAATAAATCTAGGGACCAGGGTAATAATAATATCTGTATTCCATATTAAATACTTTATAAAACCAGAACTTTAAATAATTATTATGAATTGACCAGATATGGACATTGTTTTATAAAATTGCACGGTTTCAAGTGCCACTGAATATCGCTTCGTTACCGATACTACCACACTACCTCCAAGGGGATTGCAGACATCATTTCTTGGGCATGAATATAAGCTTCCTGGTCAGCATGGACATGTAACACGGCATCTGCTTCTTGCCCACCATGCGTGGGTCCAGGCAGCGCTCCACAGCGCGCTGGGAGATGAGTTGATTGACGAGGGTGAGGATCTCGGTGATCTCCATGGTGGTACCGTGAAGGGCCAGGACCTTGGCCAGGGCTTGGATGTACCAGGAGCCAAACGCCGTGTCTCGATGCGAGTAGTAACCTGCAGAGAAGACACAAATGATAGATGTTGGAATCATAGAACTATTACATATGCACATATTGGCGAGTCAATCATACATGTACATTATCAAGATCCATCTTACAAAAAGTTGCGATCGATTTGGATCAATCGCAACTTTCAGTTTCCTATCTCTTAAGTGCACAGTTGCAATTTAAATCAACTCTTTGTAAGACAGGGCCCTGAGCTACAACATAAATGGCAAAGCCAGAGTATGAATCATTTTTTTCTATAACCTTGTAATTAAGTTTACAGAGCATTTGCTGATCAAGAGGAGCGGGCTGAAATGTCTATGTCTAGAAGTGCAGTCAAACCTGCTTTAGTGACCACCTTTATAGATAGATCACCTGTCTACAAAGACCACATTTTTTGTTTCCCTTGAAAATGGTTTCTCAATGACACATGCACTAAAGGAACCTGTACATGAAGACCACCTGCCTATAAAGACCACTTTTCTTGTCTCCCCTGGGTGGTCTTTATAGACAGGTTTCATTGTATTACACATGCACATATTGGAGTGTCAATCATACAGTATCAAGATCATAGCTACAATAGAGGTGGCAAAACCAGAGTATGAATCATTGTTCCTATAACCTTGTATATTAAGTTTACAGAACATTTTTCGATCAGGCGGAGCGGGCAGAAATGGCTATGTCTCCAAAGAAAGAAACAAGAACAATGATGCCCGCCCCCTCCCCTGAAAAAATAACAACAACCAGGGGTGGGTCAAGAGAAAAGAAAGACAAAAATAATGTCAGGAAATTTGTTAATCTTACTCCCCCATGAGAGTGTCTGGGATAGCTGGCTGGAGCACTAAAAAGGGTCCCAGAAAAAATGTTCAAGTCAGGAACATTCTTTCTTATTCTATTTCACTCCTACCAACTACCTTCCCAACACAAATAGACTCTGAGAAGGCAGGTAGCATTTTCAGAAATGGAATTCTTGGTAAACTAGATGGAACTTCGAATGCGCGCAGTCGAAAATGATGCCTCCGTCATAGAGCAATTTTACAAACCAAAACAGAAGAATTTTTTTCAAATTCAAGTTTCATTGTAATCCATTAACAGGTTCTCAGAATATCGTGATTACAAGCAATTTCTCATATACATATACATGTACATGTATGACCCTTTGATCTTTGACCTCATGACCCTAAAATCTACTCAGTTCATTAGCTCTGCCAGATGTCCTGAGTTAAATAGTAATCCATCTGTCAGTTCTAATGAGAATGCGTTCACAAGCTATTTTTGCATACATAATGAGCCCATGACATTTAACCTTTGACCTCATGACCCAAGAACCTACTCAGTTCATTGTCTCTGCAAGATACATACATGATCTAAGTTTGGCAGGAATCCATCAATCTGTTCTAATGATAATGCGATCACAAGCTATTTTTGCATACATAATGAGCCGCATGACCTTTGACCTTGACCTCATGACACCAAAATCTAATCAGTTCATCGGCTCTGCAAGTAACATACATGACCTAAATTTGGCAGGAATCCATCAATCGGTTCTTGAGATAATGCGTTCACGAGCTGTTTTTGCATACATAATGAGCCCTGTGACCTTTGACCTTTGACCTCGTGACCCCAAAATCTAATCAGTTCATCGGCTCTGCAAGATACATACATGACTAAAGTTTGGCAGGAATCCATCAATCGGTTCTTTAGATAATGCGATCACGAGCTGTTTTTGCATACATAATGAGCCCTGTGACCTTTGACCTTTGACCTCGTGACCCCAAAATCTAATTAGTTCATCGGCTCTGCAAGATACATACATGACTAAAGTTTGGCAGGAATCCATCAATCGGTTCTTCAGATAACGCGATCACGAGAACGGGACGTACGGACGGACAGACGGACGGACGGACAACCCGAAAACATAATGCCTCCGGCTACTTCGTAACGGAGGCATAAAAATGTGTATGTCAAGAAACATTTTTGTTATATTAAATCCCCACTGCACTACTTATAGCTACTTGCGCCCTCTATATAGCAAACATGCATAATCGGTGACTGTTGGTCCCCCATGATCCCCCTTTTCTTGTGTTAATTGAGAGCTGATTTGATGAGATGACCCCCTGTCCGTGACCTTGCAGGGAGGTCTAATCCCTTCTGGCTAAACTAGTGCAGAGGGGCTTTAAACCATGCAACTACAACACTTCGGCGGATGATAGACATTATAGATTACCTTGTACTACCGAATATGATAAGAGCATATCTGCTGCCGCAGGGATGGTTGGTCTTGTTCCGCTGTCTGTGACTGTCACCCATTCATCTTCTGGTGCAGCAGAGTCCGTCACGTCAACAGGAGGGTCAACACCTATCTCATGCCTATCTCCTCTACAGGCCTGTAATGTAAACAATCAACAATTTAAAAGTGTACCAATCCCCCAGAATATTTTGTTCTGTATGTAAGCGGTTCACTGTGGTAACACTATATCCAATTTACGAGCTTCAAACAGCCCTCCTGAAAACAGATGTTGCAAGTTTAAATACACTCTCAATTAAAAGACAAAAGACACCTTTGAGTAGAATACTTGACGTACCTGTACATGTACGCTGCTCGCATAAAACAGGGCACGGGCACGGAACCCAAGTCTGACTTGGTTTCCGTGTGTGCAGTTTTATGTATTTCTTTTTCCTTTTTTCATATTTCTTATCCATTAGCCCCTAACTGATTTTGTTCATTGTATTTTGTAACATAATGACATCAATTTACATCGGAATTAGGGGTTAAAACTATGGCAGAATAATTTTTCATTTCATAACTTACAAATTACTCAAAATCAAATACAGAAATGTTCAGAATGTGGAGCTGTGCACCATACTAATCCTGTTTCCCTTGATTAAAGAATCACCTCATTGTTTCTGAGTAAAATATTCATTTCATTTATAAAATTCCAGTCATGGAAATGATCACTTACCCTATAAGATATCCCTTCATTTACCAACATGTATCATAAATAAAATTTGTCATGCACATTTCAACGTTACGTCTTTTTTTATGGTGTATTTTTACAAAATCATTTTATACAGGGTACTAAACTCTTTTTAATTTCAAAACAAAAACATGCACTTCTTCCTCTAAATATTATTAGAAACCTGGTACTGTGAAAACCCACCATAGCACTCAAACAATAAGCCAGTTCATAGCTGCAGTTTGAGCATGAACAGATAAAGGTCATTGCAGACCAAATTGTGAAATACACAGACTCAAGAAAAAAATACTGGATACGTGCTCATGAAAGTTATGTAATCATCCATTATCCATCGCTGTAGGAATGATTATTATAAAATGTACAAAGTGGGACCTCTTTATGTTTTGAAGATCTGTGGATATCCAGGGTAATTTGGGACATGTGCTAACCGTGAACTGGTCTATTATTAACAAACACTCATTTAATAAGCAAGAACATATCATTACCTGTATTAAGAATAACTTGGGCTTCCCTATGAGAGTCGGGCACTTCTCCCCTCGGAAGAATTCAAAGAGTTCTTGCAGATCTAACGTGGAGTCCCTTGCGTACAGGATGCCATCGTCGCCGTGGGTTAGGAAGACGCACATGAAACAGTCGCTGTCTGTGTGGTCTGCCTTAGACGCTGTTAGAAACATACAATAGTAATTGTTGGCATAGATAATCAAGCTCTAATTTTAAACTGATGTTTGTAATAAGCAGTTCTATGAGACATTCAAAAGGTGTCTGTAGACAGTTTCAATGTCTACAGTGCAGGCACCTTCTTCAGACATATATTGGCAAATTGTTTTTAGCTGCCATTAGAAGACATGGGAGGAAAGAGTCTTAACCATCTATATACTGGAGCTGTCATAGGTAAATATTTTTTGGATGCATCACAGAACTATTAGATACAGATTTTTAAATTTTTGTTTGTATTTATTCATTTATTTCTGCATGGTTCACTAGTTCACATAGTATGATCATGACCATCACAGTAGTAAACACTAGGAGACTACCATCATTAGACACTTGCAATTGTAAATAATACAGAAGCATACCGAGGTATGACAATGTAAGCTTAATGCTTTAATATCTCTCTCTCTCTCTCTCTCTCTCAATACTGTATATCACATATCATCTACATGTAGTTCATGGTTCCTCACTTCCTCTAGTCCTCTCCTGCCAAAAATGACACAAAACTAGAAATATCGCAATCTGTATTGCCGCGCAATGCGAATGTATCCCCCGGCAGTGGCAGCGATTATTTTGTCATCCTTTTGTTCGGAGGAGGGACAAAGATCCTCTCTCCACTCCCTAACAAAAGGATGAAGTAGAGATAGCCACTATTGGCTCAGACTATTGTCAAGACTTAGAGCAGCATCACCAAACACTAAAGATGTGTAGATTGTACTAAGACACACCTCCATACAACATTTGAAAGAAATCTGTCAAGAAATGTGGCAGTTAGAGCGCATAAAAGACATGACCTTTGACTATATAAAAGACGGAACAATGAGGGCAGCATCCCTCAAAAGTGTAGATTGTATCAAGATACAATATACAAAATTGGAAAGAAATCCGTCATGGAATATGACCTGCAGAGCGCATACTAAACACCCATCAAAATATGAGCTTTTGACCCTAAAGAAGACGGAACACTGGGGGCAGCATCACCAAAAGTTGCAGGTGTGTAGATTGTACCAAGATACACCTCCATAAAAAATTTGAAAGAAATCCGTTGAATGAATGATGCAGTTAGAGCACACACAAGAATATGACGCGGTGGCTGCGGCGGCGGCGGCGGCGTAACCCTGCTGAATCCAAAGTACCCCACCGGCATACTGCCGGGGGAAACAATAACCAAACACCTTGGGCATGCCAAGTCAATTCTCATTGTACATGCAGCGGGTGTACAGCATCTCACCTAGTTCAAGATTCCACTCTCTTTCTCTCTCTCTCTCTCTCTCTCTCTCTCCCTCTCTCTCTCTCCTTCGCCTCCCCTCTCTCTCTCTGTGTCCTCCCCTCGCCCTCTCTCTATCTATCTCTCTCACCTAGTTCAAGATTCCTTCTGAGTTCAGAAGCCGATGCATCCTGAAAGACCAAGACCTTGAAGCCTAGACGTCCTAGATGAAGCTTGAGGTTCTCTACATCGTGGTTGGTTCCGACTCGCTGGTTCATTCCCGTCTTCCAGTCAAAGTTTTCATGGTTGAAAATGACCGCCATGCCCCGGTTCTTGTGGTTCATGTCGTAGTAGAGCAGCCGAGTCGTGTCTTCGTTCGTCAGCGACTCCAGGAAACTGTTTCCGAACAGAAGAAGATCATGACCAATAATAGAAAACTCATCAACCAAATTTTCTTTGTAGAATCATGTAGGATTAACTGCCCGAAAATTTGAGCAGGTACCCAAATTAAAAAGATACTCAAAATTCCCTGTCCTAGTAGAATAGCAAAATCATGAATGAAAGATTTTATTGTCACCATTTCAAGTAATAAAACTAATAACCTGCGAGTTACAGTTGTCTTTTTTTTGTGATTCCAGAATATTTTTTAAAGAACAGAAGACATATTGTGAATACCAATAAAGTGAAACACTTTTTATAAATTCTAAAATGGCAGGATTATGAATGCAGGATGTTGTCTTAACTGCTCAGGGAATCAAATTAATAAAACAAGATTAAAACAATTTACAACTCAGAAAAATTTCAACAATGACTGCTTGGTTTGTTTATGGAATTCCATGTGCCTACAAGTATTATTATTACCAGAGCTTCAGCCCAGCTGCGTTAATACGGCACTGAAATCATTCTAAGTAGAATTATAAGTTCCTACATGTAGGTATATTACACTTCCATAGATAGTGGCAAATGCAGATAAATAACTTTCCAAAGGAAATCAGTGCTGCAGCGGGAATACAAAAAAAACACGTGACCCACAGTCTGTGACGTACCGGTAATGTACTAGACCATGAACACCGCTACCCATATAATCATTATTTCACACTGATACATGTACATACCCTGGGAATCTAAACGTCTCCTCCGTCACCCTTTCTCTGCTTTTACTCGCATTGTCATGCAGGAGAGCAAAGGGTGATCTGCGTGCCCCTCGGGCGTCGGCTTCTGTTCCGTCCGTCTCCTCGGTCTCCTTGGGAGGCGACGCGATGGCTTGATCTACCTCCGGCTTGTCCATTGAGAGATATTATGTGATGAACCTCAGGAAAGATTAAATTTCCTTCCACTCCTTCTTTTTCTCAGAATTTGTATCTGTGTGAATAAATTGGGAATAAGAATGAAAGGTTATACAATTTAGGAATACAAACAGTTAATAACAACTAACTTAATTCACCCCTTGTAAATTGATGTTTTTTGTTTTTTTCGTAACTCAAGAATGAAAGGGGGACTAGGTGAAATGGGGCCTTTGTTGAATACTTTTTAGATGTAAGCTTTAATATACTATATTATCAAGAAACATAAAGCGGGACAATTCAAGTTTTCACATACTTAATTTTTTTTTGGTAAGGGTAGGAATAATTTAGTTGTTAACTGTGTTTGAAAACTTGAACATAAGAATTAAAAAAGTATGCAAATCTAGGAATACACATCTGAAAACTGAACATAACCATTGATGAGAATAATTTAGGAATAAATATCTAATATCAGGTTATCTTGAAAATTACATTGAATAAACACAATCACTCCTTAAATCTGCCTATGATTTGGGATTGATCTGAAAATGTGTTGTTGGAGACTATTCAAAACCAAATTAAAATCAGAAGTATAAGAGAAGAGGAAATTTTTGGGGGAAAGAATATATGGGATTCAATTTCAGCCAATATAGGTGTCTCACTCAAATTCTTAAATTTCTTTATTAGCTTATCTTGAAATGTTTCATTTGTCAGAACATCGACAGAGAAATATATAGAATATGTGATACATGTGTTTTGTAGAAAATAAAGAATATGCCATTGTACACATAATTTATAACTTTGTCTTTAAAGAGACAGTGTAATTCATTTTAACACCATACATAATCTGACATTTATCATTGTATGACAGAACATAATACATCACAAGACGCAAAATGGAAATGAAAACCTGCATTTCTTTAAAATCTTTGAACCAAAAATTTATTTTACACGTTACCAAAAAAAAAAAAACTATTGACATTTTGCTGGTTTGCTAATGAGATGCACACAAGTTATGTTTATAAAAAAAACAGTCAACTGGGCATTTTCTTACAAACATTTTCTAGAACTACAATTTAAATGTACCAGTACATGTAGTTGAATATGTTTGATTATAAAAGCAATTTATGATTTTTTTTGGATTTTTAAAATTAATACAAATAAATTGTTTGCCTCAAAGGCTCAAAGCTCTTTCTAAATTACTACCCCTTCACAGAACTCAAAATAAAGCTACTACATGAACATAATAGTCTATAATTTGTTATTAAGTTTTGTTACATATACATGTATATACAATGTATATTTAATTGCCAAACTTTACTACTTTGATTCTTTGTATTTCCCAATTCATTCAAATATTTCATTTGATTCATTATACTTAAAACTGGAATTTTCATCAAGACATAACCAGTCCATAATTTGACAGCAGACTTTGTGCAATGCCAAAATCAAAGATTGAGCTGCAATTACACTGTGCAAATTAAGGTCTTCTTTTGCTAAAATTAAAAATGCTCACCTCAGGTCTATCAGTAATTAAGAAAATATAATATGGAATTATACATAGATCTATTTACACAACTTTGACAAAAGGTTATGCACAATGCCACACATGATTAATCTCTGCAAATATGCACATGATAAATTTCTACAAATATGCATGTGATTATCTTTTGCAAATATGTGAAACTGGCAAACTAGCTACCACAACAAATCCAGCTCTTAAAATCTAATTTGAGATAGGTAGATGTCCTGCATGTAATGTCTAACGTTAGATTTTGTGCATGTTTTGAGCTGGCGTGTAATGGCAGCTGCAGTTAGTTACTGTACATAAACTCAAAGATCTTCTAGTCTACGCCGAAGGCAAAATGATTATGAAGGAAAAACTGTGCGCGAGCTACACGTTCGTAATGGCGTTATCACAGTTTTTCTTCATAATCATTTTGCCTTCGGCGTAGACTAGAAGAGATGAGATTTAGATGACGTCATGCGCAGCGAGAATTAAAATACGTCTTGCAAGATTTCAACATGGATTTCAATTTTGGACATAATTTCCTAAAAAGGGACCATTAAACGAATTATTTTAGTCAAGTTGGTTAGTAGAGCCAATTTATTATAGCCTAGATCTAGATCTAGGCCTAATTTACAATATAACAATATTGTACAGATATCAAAGTTGTATGGATTTAAAAGCAAGACGTACACTCTGTTTTGCTCTTATTCAATGTTTATTTGACTATGCTAACCCTGCATGGTATAGTAACATAAACAAGTCAGATCAAAAGAAGTTGAAGATTATACAGAACAAAATGGTGAGATTTATCAACTGTTCTGGTCCAAGAGCTCATGTTGGCTACAGCGAACTTTCTAAAGCTGGTTTTCTTGAAGTCGACCAAAGATCAAAACAACTTGTATTGCATCATGTGCATAAAATATATCATACTAGGTCGAATCATTATATTCGATCCAACTTCGATCTTGTTACTGACGTACATGATTATAATACAAGAAATAAACGATTCAACTTTAACTTACCAGAAAGAGTAGGTAGTATTGGAAATTCGTTTTATTACAATGCCATAAAACATTGGAATTCCCTTCCCAATGGTGTAAAAGAAATAGGAAACTATGATCATTTTAAGAGGAAATTAAAGGAATACCTAATACTTGACAGTCAGAGAAGAGAAGTGAATAACATGTTATATGATTGAAATTTTTATTCTTCTGTCGGTTCATACTTTTTCATGTTGTATATACTTATGTTTTCGTACGTTATAGAAATTCTACAAATTCATCATTATTTTCCTCTTCTTCCTTCTCCTCTTTTTCTTCTTCTCCTTCTTCTTTTTCTTCTTGTACTTAATATCATTTCTATCATCAGTTTAATGTTGTTATTATTATTATTATCTTTAATAAGTAGTTCTTTTAATTTTCTTATCTGTCTGTAAATAGGTCTATTACTATTTTAACTTATTAATTTTATACATGTCTGTAAGGGACCCCACTAAGCTCTCGAGCTTTCGTGGGTTATCCTGTTCAAGCTGACTTTTTTTGATCTGTTATTATTGTATATTGTTGTATGTTGGAAGCTTGTCGAATAAAAATCAATCAATCAATCAATCAACATGCACAAGGTAAAATGACATTTGGGGGGGGGGGATGGTCGGGGCATAAAAATATGGCCATATCTGGCCATGGTGTTAGCAAGGGCAAGGCTAGGGAATGCGTATAGTCAGCTTCCGTCTCTAAAGAGAGAGCCGACCCTACCCAAATAAGAGGCTTAACGAACGAAAGAGATGGAAAATTCGGTCTACCACCTCTCCTCCCCCCGGAAATCGACTCTGGCCGAAAATGAATTCGCCGGTGCGCAATACACAACCCAACACACAGATCAACGAGTGGGGCTGACCATATATTTGTTGTACAATACCTTGGGCCTCATTCCGTATATCTTTGATTACAAATAAAAATCTGCTTATTCTATGTAACAAAAATAAAGTACAAAATAAAAAGTCAACCAATCATCAATAAACAAGCAAATTACCTTTATCCTTGCAATAACGCTGCTTTACCGCGCCCCCAATTAGTCAGAATTTAGTTTCTCAGAAATTTGTCATTGCAAAATTAATTGAAGGTAGCGGTCTAATATTTGTAAACTACCAATTGTACTCTTGAAAAGAAAAAAAAACAACGCATAAGCAGTAACATTTAATACAAAAGATTTAGAAGCAGTAATAATTATTTGTGTTTATATTTCAATTTGATATTTTACAGTTTCCCGAAACGTATCGTCTGTTTTTAAAAGAGAAGAAGTAGGCCTAGTTCTCTTTATACTTTTCTAATAACGTATAATACGTCGCGGAATGGATACATATCCGAACGGGTAATAAAGGTAAAGACCAGTATTGGAAACACCCCAATTTCAAAAAAATGAAATGGAAGCTCTCATTACCAATCATGTGAAAGAATATGTTTTGACTAATACATGATGATAAAAAATTTGCCGGGAAACCGCCTACTAATTCATATATTTGGTAAATTTGTTTCTCTCATGGTCTGTGAGAGATATAGGGTAGTCCCATATACATCTTTCTGTGTATAGTGCTTGTAACTTTACGAAGAATGGGCCAAATTTCTTATCATTTTGATGATTCCAGAACCTTGCAGATGCTAGATGCTAGATGATCAACCTTTTCTGATCGATTCCACAACGTTTCTTTCACGATGCAATCGCATGACCACAACTGGTCTTTACCTTTAAGAAGAACAGTTACTGTTTTATGAAAGTTAATTGATGGGCGAAATCGGAATCCCTCATTAGGACGAGAATACCCCCAGGAAAAGGCTGGGTCGTCTAATTTGCCAATTTTTGGCTGGGCCCGAGGTGGGGGCAGTGGTGGATCCAGGGAGGGGCCCCCCTCCCCTGGGAAAAAATACAGTTAAAAACATGTTAATTGAACCTTTATTCGGAGATGGGCCCCCTCCCCTGGGGCTCAAGGGGGGGGGGGGGTGCAATTTTTCAAATTTTCGAGGGCCAAAAAAAAAAAATAGTGCTCACTGGCGTCACTCCAAAGAAAGGTAAAATAGAGTGAAAATTCAGTCTTTACTCTCAATCACAAATTTTCTAAAAAAATAAAAATAAAATAAAAATGAAATAAAATAAATGTTTAAAACACATTTGCACAATTCTTCTTTAAGTAAAATAATTATTTCATCATCATCCTTTCAAGGAAAGGGATAATTTGATTATATTAAAGTAAAATGAAATAAATCGAGATTTTTTTGCAAGGGAAATTACCAGTTTGTGTAAATTATTGGGTTTGATCCGCAATTAAAACAACAAAACTATTTTTCTCTTTAAAAAAAATATATCAGATATTCACTCATTTGTCTGCTTTGATTAAGACAAACAAATCGTATTGTTGTTTTGTATTCACTGTTCCTGGAGTTCGTATTGTGCGGTATGAAGAATTAGCTTTTGAATACAGATTTTGTGTAGGTAAAGTAACAATTTTCCCCTTCACTATGGCGCGTTAGAGTATAGTAGTATGCTATACAAAAATTGATCTAATTAATATTGATAATAATAATAATAACAATAATAATAAACATAATAATAATGATTATACGACTAATATTGTAATAATAATGGCAATGATAATAATAACATTCATAATTCCAGTAATATCAATATAAATCAAACTCATAATAATATACATAGTTATACAAAATATGAAAATAATAAGAAGAAATAAAAATTAAAAAAAGTAATAATATTAATAATATTAATTATAACAATAACACACTTGTTTTGAACTGCCACTGTGAAGCCTTAAAGGCTTCTGGGATAGGCCTAATTTCTTTACGGTGCTAGATTTAATGAGGAGGTTGATCAGTTGAGGTGAATTTGTGACCTATATTTACCTCATCATCAAAATATCAGAGTAGCAATGTTCTCTGAAATGTGTTTCCTTAAAAGGATTGCTATTAAAAATGCTGTCACATTGGAAATATGACGAGAAATATCTGAATTGGACCAAATTTTCATGCCAAATGTGTCTGTAATACTTGCACAAATTTCTGCGTGAAGTGAAGAAAGAATAACAAATCTAGTATCATTTAAAACCTCAAATTGTATGCACTCCCAACATGACTGGCTATACGAACCCGCGCCCAGAAAAAGCGGCGAAAGAGTGTCTTAGCTATACAGCGGCGTCGACGTTTTTCTTAAAAAGGGGTGTTTTTCATGCACTGATCGCACAAAAAACAAAAAAGGGTACCTTTTCAGATTCACATGTTCGGTGTCGTCTACTTTTTCCTTCAAAAGGTTTTTTTTCAAGCACTGATCGCACAAAAACGACAACAAAGGGTACCTTTTCAGGAGCACTGACAGGTTTCGACGTTTTCTTTAAGAAGGGTTATTTCAGAAAAAGTGCGATACGCCAATAGGGTCCATTTCATCATTGTTGAGAGTGACCCCCCCCCCCGGTATGTACCTCATACATAATCATTATATTATTCTAATCATCATCCTTACCAATAGCTCAAAGACACTTCGTTTACAATTACTGTATATAATTGCATGACGTATAGGCCTATACCATGCAGTAGTAACTTTATCTTTAAGTTGGCCTATGCATGCATGCCGAGGCTTATAAAATGCATCCTTGTCAAATCTGATAAATGCGAATGTACAATAGGGTATTGAAATTGCCCTTGAGTTGATTTTTCGTGAAATAGTTTTGATCGTATTTATATGACTTGTCTCCTCTTCTTTTACCGATACTACCGAAAATAAACTTAAAGTTTAGTTATGGCATACGGGTGGCATACCCATAGGTTAGTCAACCCCCCCCCCCCTTAAACATTTTTTATATGAGTGTTTTGGAGGAAAACCCCTCCCTTCAATTCAATTCTTCCGAAAATCAAGGACTTTATCAACGTAAAATGTGACCACATATTCACGAAAACTAAAAAGTTTAAAATGATAGAACAATTTTGTATATAAATATAGTCCGAAATAGATTGTTGTAAAGCTGGTAATAATATTTGATTTAAGTTTAGTTTGAGGTTGATTTTGAGAACACCATATTCTCGCAGAATAATATTCAGCTATGTTCACTTTCAACCACCGATTCAGCAAAGATAGTTGAGCGCGCATAAATGACACAAGACTGTAGTTTCAAGTCCTGTGGTAAATGAGCGTGCTTAGACGCGCGCTCTTTTTTCTTTGATACGTGTGTACTGTATATTGTAAGTCGAGATCAAACGCGGGCGCGCATACGTACTAGCTAGCTGCTAAGCTTAGCAAATGAATGAATGACGATGATATTTCTCCAGCCAGAAAAGTAACAGTAGTAACACCCCGTGGGTTTGAAGAATGTCGGACTTTGGTAGCGTAACGGAAATGATCATCCGATTCCTGGATTTATTTGGATTCCGATTGTGAGGGGAGGGTGGTCTGAGTAACGACCAACTGTTCTCTCTTCCACTTGTTCAACTTCAACTTCAACTCATTTTTTATTAAACTCCGCTCCAGCCGCGGCTCTGCCCACTGTCTGACACTCCTTTCTCTGTGCACGGAGGGATCACGGCCCAGGACATTGCTGCTTATCCGGCCGTTGTCGACGCGAAGCTCTGCAGCTAGCTCGAGCTCGATGCTGCAGATGCAAGTCCCTATTTTCATTTTGCATTAGCCTAGTTCTCATTTGCATTGGATCATCGCATGTTTGAAAGGAGATGTCGTGTGAAGAAAAGATTGATCCTCCACCCCCAATGGCAATGCCAAAAGGATGCAAGCTGCTAAGTCATCAAGTGGCAGGACATGTCTACGGAAAAAATAAGACACGAGCAGGTTAGTTAAAACGAGTTAGACCGAAATTTCTATCTCTTTCGTTTGTTAGCCTCTGATTTGGGTAGGATTGGCTCCTCTCTTTAGAGACAGGGGGGAAGGGGGGTCACTCCCAACATGACTGGCTACGCACCCACGTCCAGAAAAAGCATCGAAGGGTGTCTTTTTCGAGCTCTGATCTCACAAAAAAACAAAAAAGAATACCTTTTCAGGTTCACAGGCTTCAACGTTTTCTTAGAAAACTGGAAAAGGGCACCTTTTAGGGTCCATTTCAGAGGTTGATAAACACGGGTGGGTAGCACTTGTGTATGAGAGTGAAACCTGTGAGAAAGTGTATATTATAATCATAATGGCTTTCGTTTTTAGGAAAAATACTCCAAAAGAGATAAGGAAATTGACACGAAACAGGTAAGAAGAATAACTTAATCTTGTTAATTGTTATTCATTTGATTGAGGAAATTTCTGACATGGCCAGAGAGATAAACAAGCTGAAAGTTGTCTTGCTTATTGTTTTGGTTTATAATTATATTCATGTACTGTATATCTCATGATCTACAGTAGGTCTACATCAATTAGGGCTGCGACGAGAAGTCGAACGCTCGAGTACCCGCACGGTTGACGACTACTTGAGTACGATTTCTCGTACTCGAATATTCGGCTTCAAAACAAAACAATAACAAAAAAATATATAAAAATTCCCGGTCACCTGGCACTGTCCAGGCCCACGCTTACCCATGCCAGGGAGAGCAGCGGCCGCTGGCATGTTACCGTCGGTAAAAATGTTTCCCAACTCAAGCACTGTCAAACTCACCACTCAGAAACTGGGACCAAATATTCAGATTTCTGAAAATGGATTATTCTGCCATCTTTGGTTTTTAAAACAGCATTGTTTACTGTTATTGTTATTATTAAATCAATGCCTTCAACTGCAACTCGAAGTAAAATTGCATGCGTTTTCGGCGATGAACTTGGGATACTGCTCCAGTGGTATGGTGGTGGAAAAAAAAAACAAAAACAAAATCAACAAAATTATAAAAAAAACATGGCGTCCGAATATGTTCGAGTATTCGCTTGTAAGCCTGGGAGTGTACTTGGGTAGGCCTACCTTATTACACTGTTGTGCACAGTCTTAATCTACATGTATGTTCCAGTAGGTGCTTATCATTCATTCAGGTACAAGTATTTGCACTTAAATTTATTTTATTTTTATTTATTTTTTTGGGGGGGGGGGAGTGTGTCCGATCATCTTCCTGATTAAATATAGTGTTATTTTGTTCCATTTTTTATGGATCTAGTAATAATAGAGGTATGAGATACAAACAAAATGTATGTCTAGCAAAATTATGAATTCACGTTATGTAACATACAATAACATTAATCACATTGTCATAAAAAATTAGCATTTTATTCAAGAAACCTCCTGGATTGCAAAATTGAGTTGAGAGTCTAGATGACTTTAAATCGTTAAACCGTTTAATTTCATGTAAGATGAAATGATTTTGATCTTGAAGTACTTATAAACTGTAGGCCTACACTGTGTTTTGATACTGTAGATCGACTTTAACAACATTTTTCTTCAGTTGAATGAGAGAGAGAGAGAGAGAGAGAGAGAGAGAGGAAGAGAAAATGTGCTCCTCAATATTCTCATACTTTAACATTATCTCTATCTTTTGATTCTTCATTTACTTCTTCTGTATCCATATTAGGTCTGTTGCAAGACAACAGTGGGTCCATCCTGAAGGTTCTTCAGACCAACAACCGGGGAGACAGAGAGAAGAGATTTTACAAGAAGGTCTTTGACGAAGAGGAGGATGACCCTGTCCTGCGTGGTGCCCGTGGTCTGGTGTGCCCTTTCAGAGGAACAGTCGTTTCCAAGGAAGATCCATCAGGTAAAATCAGTTTTCATCTCAGATGATCGACAAAAAGAGGAGAAAATTACATGTCTTAGTTTTAGCCTGAGGCTGCATTAAAATTAAAATATATTAAAAGTATTGTTTGCTTCAAATTTTGATTAAAAATCAGAAGCTCATACAACTTAATTCCTAGTTTCTTGTTCAAGGTTTTTAAAACATTTAAAGGAAGGTATTAATTTTCTGTCATTCTCAATCCTCTCTGTCTCAGGATGTCACTCCCTACTCTTCTCCCTCTCTCTCTTCATTCTCTCTGTGTCTGATTCTATCGCTATCTCTCTCATATTTGCAATAATTGTATCTAATTCTAAGGTGGTTGTATGATTTAAAATTTCCCTGAGGGAAAATATAAATTTTTGAATTATTTTAGTAAAGTGCGAATGGGAGGGGAGCTCGCAAGATATGTCACAGAGTTGCCAATATGTGTTTTATTGATTGCACCTTCAACAATTCATAATTCTTTTATTTGTAATTGTTTTTTGCTTAAACCATCACTGACCTGTTCCTCACATTCTTCTGCTTCTGTTAAAGCCCCTCTGCATTAGTTTGGCCAGGAGGGATTAGACCTCCCTGCATGGTCACTGACAGGTGGTTATCTTATCAAATCAGCTCTCAGTTAACATAAGAAAAAAGAAACCATGGGGGACCAAGGGTCACCGATTAGGCATTGTTTGCGATATAGAGGGCGCAAGTAGCTATAAGTAGTGCAGTGGGGCTTTAAACCAACTTAATATCAGGGTGGACTTTGCCTTTAATGCAGTGGTTTTATTCAGATGACCTTAACAGATTACTTAACAGCCTCCATAGTATGATCGTAGTAGCACTCCAAGGTTTTTACAATATCAACATATGGTAGAAGTTTTATGTTACTGCTCGAATCACTTCAAAGACAAAAATATGCTGGTCATTGTTGGATATCACATCATTAATTTCCTGCAACGACTGTCAAACAGACTTTGTCAGACCAAATATTTTGTCACATTTTCTGCCAAATTTGCACAGGGTGGAAGTTTTGTGACTTATCTTTTTTCATTTACTTGCGCGATTCATTTTTCGTGCTGAGTAGGCCCAAAATATATTTGCTGGTTCTTAAATTTGCATTGCACCAAATTTGGCTCGTTCAGAACACGCATAAAAAGTCATGTTTATATTTTCGCGGGTTCTAAAATTTGCGGACACCGACTTTAGCGCAAAATCCGCAAAAATTAATGCACCCCAAATATTTCTGCGTTTACAGTATTGGATTTTTAATGTTAACCTGCATTTGTTATCAATTCAATACTAATCTATGGGACTTTAATAGTCACAAACTCGCAAAGGATGAGGTATTTTTTAACTTCACTATGTTGTTGTGAGCCGAGGATAAATATAAGCCGGGAGACGTGAGTGTTCTATTCAATCCTGTTTGCACTAGTTTGGCCAGGAGGGATTAGACCTCCCTGCAAGGTCACTGACATGTGATTATCACATCAAATCAGCTCTCAGACTCAGTTAACAAAGGAAAAAGGGGATCATGGGGGACCATGGGGGACCAACAGGCACCGCTTAGGCATTGTTTTCTATATCATAGAGGGCACAAGTAGCTATAAGTAGTGCAGTGGAGCTTAAAGCTGATACATTTCCCAAAGAGTCTTGACATGGTTGATGTGGTCTTGACAATATTCCTCATGCATTGTGGGTTTTCAAGATTACTTGCTGTATAGTGATATGCTCTTCTTACAGCTCAAAGTTTAATGGTCACAGTTCAACGAATTCCAGCTAAAGTGCTTTTGTACTTTAGTATTTACAGCAAGGCCAGTGAGAATAAAGCATTCACGCTCTAGTTAAAACTAACCCTGCCCTGGATATGATGAAACAGATAAAAGAGACTAAATTTGACCAATCAGAGGCCTGGAAAATTGTCAGTGAAAATGATATTTAGTCAGTAAAAAACCACTGATTAATTGTTTCTTGAAATGCTCCCCAGGCCCAGGATATGGTGAAGCAGCTAAAACAGATTTTCAAAATACTAAGTTTAAAGGAATTTAGTGGTCTTTTATCTACATGTAATTATCATCATAATCAGCACTACCATCAGCATCAGCAACATCATCGTCATCATCATCATCATTATTATTACCGGTATTATGTTTATTCATATTTGGGGGGGGGGGGATAGAAAAGATTTCCATAACATCATCAACCAGCAGCATACCAATTTGTGGTCTCTTCTTACATATGTAAATGATAACAATTGTATATGAACTGCTGATATGACCAGCTGTCAGCTATTGCATGTTCAACTGTGTTGATATAATTCAATACCTGAAGTGGCTATTGTTTGCAATTTCACACTGACCCAAAATAGTTCATTCAAATGACTAAGCATAAAGGAATATCATATGAAAGAAAATTCTTGTCAAATTCAAATGATTCTTAGATGTGCAGACAATAGGGCTCCCCTTCATAGTTTTCCAGAGCTTTTTCACAGCTTTCAATAGTCAAATTGCTCAAATTAAGCTTCTCAAGTGGTATTTTTTTCAGTGATTAAGTATTATTACTATTATGTATTATAAAATGGCTCTAGTATTTTAAGCATCGTGATTGGTCAATACGCGTCACATGACATTGAAAAAATTTTGATGCAAGCACGATTTTGCAGATATGAGTGCAGAAAAAGCGCAGTAAAAAGTTATATTGCACGGTGCGTACGCGTGACCATGGAGATCCAGTGCGCGCGCGTACGTGTAGTACGCGCTCCCTCGAGTTGCATTGCAATTATTGTAGGCTACGCGTAGCTAATATTGTACGCTCCACCATGATCCCCAGCGCAACGTACGCGTAGCTAGCTCTAGCTAGCTAGCTAGAGCGGCCAGCGGGGTATTATTAAAAAGCAAGTTTTTATTTTACTTTTGCCTTGGATTTAGGCCTGTTTTGACTTTTGGATTTTATAATGAAGCCAGGAATTTCAGCTGTCTGATGTAGACTCGTCTCTAGACCCACTGTATGGATTTTATTTTTAATCAAGGCAATGAATCCCATTGACTTTTGGTAAGCCTGCAAGGTCTTAGTCTAATTAGAAGTAGAACCAACATAACTCTAACTTAGATCTAGATCTAGATCGAACTCTCGTAGACTCTAACTTATTAGATCTAAAGTTTCGTTTTTGCTATTTGTGTCGCTATTTTATAAAACAAATAACGCACTTGACCCTGTTGTGCAAAACGTAAATGCAGTAAACGCTCGGTTTCTTCAGATGGTTCGCACTGTCAACTCGCCGCAAGCGGCTCGTTGCACAGAGCGGCACCAATCTAAAGAAACCTCGCGTGTACTGCATTCACCGCTATTGCACTCTGGGACGTGCGTTATTTGTATATCATTGATTTGACATCAATCAGCGGGCTGAAATCGTAAACAGATATTGTTAACGAATCAGTGAAGCTTGAAGGTCAAAAAAATTTATATGATTATTTATAAAAATGTATTGAAATTTGAGACTCATTGATCCATATTCAACCACGTACATGTATTGTTCAGTTAAACCTTAACCTGGGTATTAGGATCAATAAAGTTTGACCTCAGAGTAATTTCTTTTGTTAAAGGTAGATGTACAGGTATAGACCAGTTTTGGAAACGCCCCCTCTCAAAAAATGAAATGAAAGCTCTTATTACCAATCATGTGAAAGAATATGTTTTGACTAATTTTGCGTGATGATACAAATTTTGCCGGTGAAACCGCCTACTACCGGTAATTGATATATTTTGTAAATTATCATATCGATCCAGCCTGGATAGATATCGTGAATGCACTTCAACATTGAACATTTGGGCATACATGTATATATCTGCTTTCTTGCAAATTTAGGTTGAAGTATTGCCATCTAGACCTCTGAAGGCAATATCTAAACAATATTGAATGGATATTTTGCACCCCAAAGCCCTTGAACCGCAATTTTACCACTACCAAGCTATACCTTTAATACCAGATTTCAAACAATAGCCTAAAGTTTCCTAAACCGACATCAGGTTTAAATTCAAGTAGAGTACAGGCCAAGGATGATACAAATTATATATACAGTATGTACAGTAGTTCACAACTTCACATAAAATGCTCATGATGTAAGCCACATATTTAAAAAAAATTAAGAATTTCAAGCATCAACAAACACGTATGAAATGAAAACCATTAGCATCACCAGATGTGACGGGTATGAAGCGTTTCAATGTATTGCAGAAGCGTCTTCAGATCATAGGTGTAATTCTCATCTGGCGTCTTTTGCTAAACCAAACATCAGGTTTAAATTTTAACAGAATATGGGCCACTGAATTTCTTAATGATGACTGTACTAAACATTTTCCATGGGAATGCCCTTTGAATAGGTCATTTTCGTAATGTAACCAAATTTATGCATACGCTTTTGTGAAGCCCTCATACAAATTAAATTAATGTGTAGAGGTGCCGTGGTCGAGTGGTTAAGTCGCTGGACTGTCGATCACAAGGTCCGCGGTTCGAGACCCACGACGGCACTAATGTCCTTTGGCAAGACATTGATCTACAGTGTACGTGTACATTTGCCACACTCAACCCAGGTGATATAAATGGGTACCTGGCAGGGATTAATTCTTTGAAATGCTTGAGCGCCGTAATGGCAGCACAGCTAAAGCCGGGGTTATAAACTCCAAGTTTGGAAGCACTTAGTGATTGTAATTTTAAAGCGCTATATAAAAACAGAGTATTATTATTATTATCTCGATAGTCAGAGTTCAGATTGCTTACATGTACATTAGATGTTGCAACTTGCTAGGTAGGATAACATTATGGCTTGCCCTACCTAGCAACACGTAATGTATGCAATTTGCATTCTGACTAATGAAATACAGTAATTTGTAGCAGGTGAATGGAATCATTTATATCGAGGCACTTCACAAAGAAGTACATGTGCATGTACATAGTATTCATTAAATTTGATTACAATGCAAAAATGGCTTATTTTAGTAGAATATGGGCCGCTGTATTTTCTGAATATAAATGTAGCATTTACCATGCATGGGATTGCCCTTTGAAGTTAACCTTTCCTTACAAATATTTTTTGCAGTGGAATTCATCAAGCTACGAGACATGACGATCGGCTACCAACACCCGTGCATCATGGATATCAAGATCGGACGCATCGGCTACGCGGAGGAAGGGGGCAACACCAAGAAGGCAGAGAGCGCCAAGATTAAATACCCCGACATGGAGAAGTTAGGTTTTCAGATCTTAGGCATGAGAGTGAGTAGTGTCGCCATTGTGTCGTTACATGCATGTTTATATTTATTGTCCATTCTGCTTGTATTTATATGGTTTAAAATGTTCTGGGATTTACAAGTAGATACTAGATACCATATAATATGTAGTAGTAATGGTTTATTGAAATAAAAATCAATCCCGGCTCGAAAGCCAAATTACAGGTTTTGTACAATAGAAAAAGCAAACATAAAAATTCCAGGAAACAAAATAGGTAATAACATGTAATAATGAAAGCAATGAAATCATAATGACAAAGATTAAGTGAAATTAACAGAAATTCTTTTCTTACATGCAGTGCCAGTCAGCACTCGTTCACTACACCACTACAACCCCATCACTATTATTATTATTATTATATAGAGGTTTACCAAACACCAAAACGTAATTTGCTCTGGATTTTAGGGGTTCAAGGTTGCTATATTGCATTCAAATTACGGGTATAAATTTGAAATATCCCTTCTACCAAGATATTGCAGTTTAAATTCACACCCAGTGAACTGTGAAACATCTTTTCAGGTATACAGTGTTCTACTGAGCACACGTACACACTCAAATCGAATAGGACAGACAAGAACCCATTGTTCAATTTGGGTTCTGTACATGCTCTATGAGCAAGGGGACGAAGGGGGTGGGGTCTTTTTAAATGAATTGCAAATTTGCAAGGCTCCTGATTTTAGTGAGTGTGTGGGAGGTAGGCTCATAACATATTACCTTAACATTGTTTTCAAAATACCGATTGAGAGGTACAGTATGTAAACTCTGGGACTTTATTAAATAGAAGTCAACATGAAAGTAGTCTTCAGAACACCATCTAAGATTTTCAAGAGGGGAATACATAAAGTGTTATTCCGAAACTGAAGTCCCCCAAACTCATAAAATAGACCTACAGTGTACATACAGGAATTTGCGCACTTGTACAAGTACACAAATTCCTGTATGCCTTATTTGCATCCACAGCATACATTCCGCAGTTTACTGGGTAAAAATACACAATTTCCAAAGTTATTCAGTATTATAGGCTACTGAATTGAATGAAATGGAATGGATGAATGATTTATATATGAGTATAATGTTCTCTGAAAAGAGTCTGGTCTTCACGAGCTAGAACGCACCCTTGAATCAACAGTCCTTTTATGAGAGACGATTGTCAATTGTGAATACAAAAATATATATTAAAGATACTATGACCCTTTTGCAGCCAACATCAAATTCTGTAGAACTTTGCAGGAATTATGAATATGTTATGTATGTCCTATCTGTGATATTTAAACTTGAGCAGTGTCCTAATATTAAAATTATGCAAAGAAACCTGTTTACCTGCTAGACTTCACTGTCAGACACTATTGAGTGACTGACTGGCTTCTTTCATCTTAATAACATACATGTACATGTACATAACATGAGCTGTAAAGGTACTACAGTACATGAGCATTTCAGTTCAGTTCAGTTCATTTTATTCAAAACCATACAAAGCATGATATAATCTGTTACATAAAAAAGAGACTGGTAATAGTAAATCAATCAACATATTCTAACTTGATTACATCATAAACTGAATGGTTTTAGGACCCCTTTAGAAGCTAAGCTTGTGAGCGGGGCCCTATAACAAAATACATACATTTACAGTAAAAAGAATGTTACGTATGATTATACAATGGATGAAAAATAATACTAAGCTACAGAATATAGAACATACAAATACTCTCACACACACACACACACAGACACCACACACGCACATCACCATACACAGCAAACACACTGACGAGTAGGTCCTTAGTGGTCAAAAAGCATTTCAGAATGAGAAATTACTAAGATGCGAATAAAAACTATGTCAGTCTTTCAAGCAGGTACGTTTTAGATGAACTTCTAAACCTAGAAAGAGTTGTACTATTTTTTATATCATCAGGCAGACTGTTCCATTCTTTAATGCAAGAGATATGGAAAGAGGTCAGAGTGACATTTGTTCTTGCAAAAGGCTGTCGAATAAGACACCTTTGACGTGTATTATAATTATGAATTTGCGAGTTCTGACGGAATAAATCTTTTAACGTACATTCATGAGGCATAGACTTAGGATTAAACATAAACAATATGCAATTGAACGACACAAGTCCACTTAGTGGTAACGTTCTTAGTCGAAGGAACAATGGAGAACTTGGATGTCTATAATAAGAATTAGTAATAAGCCGTATTGCTTTCTTCTGCCATACTCTCAACTTATCAAGATATGACTTAAAGGTGTTTCCCCAAGCAACATTACAATATGTCAAATAAGGAAGAATAATACTATTATATAATGTTATCAGCACTCTTTCAGGTAAAATAAATTTTAATCTAAAAATGACACCTACACTACGGGACAACTTTGTGCATACAGCATCTAAATGATTTCTCCAAGATAAATGCTCATCCATGGTTAGCCCTAAGAACTGAACATTTTCACTAAGCGCAACATCATGGCCTCCAACATTAAGAAAAGTAATGCCATCTGGAAGCTTTTTACCCTTGGAGCGAAAAATAACACATTTGGTCTTTTGAACATTCAACAATAACTTATTACAACAATACCATGCATACAGTTTCTGAATCTCTTGATTCGCAATTAGTAATAAATCTTCAGCCTTCTTAATCTTATCAGCCAACAGCAAGCTGGTATCATCAGCAAAAAGTGAGTATGAGAATAATGTTGATGAGTGTATTATATCATTTATATAGATCAGAAACAACAGGGGACCAAGAATTAGACATCAATAACCCACTTCTTGTAATGGCCAAAATTAAACTGATTGGATCTTTGCGCAGCATAAAACGAACGACCATTCGGTTAAATGGTCTGAAAAATCAGACTATTACTTACTAGCTCTATAGCTCCTAAGTCGATTCGACAACTACAGTAATATTTAGTCTTTATTTTCCCACTTAAAGACATTTTCAAGTCCCCTTTATTCAGGGAAGTTCTAAATTAGTATTGTCTTTCAAATGCCGTTGGAATTTAACCTTTTCATTTTTTTGGCCTGCAAATGGGACATAGTACCTTTAAGCCAACATGTATTGTCCACATTGCAAAGGGCAGCTTTCAAGTTTTGTCAGAAAAAAACATGTATGTACATGTATGTACACGTAGCGCCGGTGTGGAGCCAGAAGTGCATGGACTGGTATCATCCTTTCTTTTTTAAACAATTAATGCCCTGCTGGCTCCAAACAGATGATACTTTGAAAGCAGTTTATTCACTCTGTTGGACCAGCTTTTTAATCATGCAATACATCTCGTTATTTGGGGCAATTCTATTGAAAGAAAAAAATCATGCTGTATCGAATAGATTGCCTAGTAGCTTCATATTTAATGTAATTGTTCTATGAATTCTTATTGATTCCAAAGGCTGTTGATCCATGTACAGCCTTTTATTATCATATTATGTTTTGCTTTACTGATCTGCGTTACATACTTTACCTGTACTGGGTGCATTATACATGTACATGTAAATTGTCAAACCAGACATTTATTGATATGTATGTATTCAGTAATTTTATTCTAAAGACATTACATTAAACTAGTACCAGTAAAATTTAGTGTAATATTTGAGACTGAAATTATATATCCTTCACTTTTTATATCTAGGTGTATCACCCACGAAGCCAGAAATACACGGTATACGACAAAACATGGGGAAAGACACTCAATATCAGCAATATGATAGAAGGTAAGTCCCTCCTGCATTAAAACCTGTCAGTGTCCATGCTTTAATGGTGTATTGGGGCTTTTGATCTGTGGTCAGTTTCAACAGAATTCTCAACTTCAACCCTAGACCAAAGGGAATTAATGAGAGAGCAAGGGAGGGAGAGAGGGAGCAAAGGGAGAGAGAGAGAGGGGGAGGGAGGGAGAGATAGGGAGGGAGGGAAGCAGGGAGGGAGGCAGGGGGAAAAGTACATGGGGACTTGGGGTGAATTAGCCCCCAAATTTTAAAAAAAAAGAGCTCCCAAAAGTCATAAAACTTAAAGAGCCCCCCAAAATGTCCATAGAGTTCAATGCAAAACAAATTAAAAGTTTTTTTTCCATGCAAGCAAGCTTGAAAAGTAGCCCCCCAAATTTGTTAAATATTTTTTTCCCGGGAAGGAGGGAGGGAGAGGGAAGAAAGAAAGAAAGAAAGAAAGAAAGAAAGAAAGGTTATCCTATGTACTTTAGGGTGTTTTATTATTTTCGGTTTCCTACTTCAGTCAACAGCTCTAGATCTACATGGAGTCGGACTAACAAAAACGATTATTTTTTGTCATTTTACCCTAGCTCTAACCCTAACTCGAACCCTAACCCTATCCCTAACCCTAACCCTAACCCTAAACCTAACCCTAAACCTAAACATGCAAAAACTGACTGTTTTTGTACCTGGGCCGAGTTGTCCCCTGGTCCGAGTTAGCCCGACTCCATGTAGAGCTGTTGACTGAAGTTAGCAACCGAAAATAATAAAACACCCTAAAGTATAGGATAACCGAAAGAAAGAAAGAAAGAAAGAAAGAAAGAAAGAAAGAAAGACAGACAGAAAGAAAGAAAGAAAGAAAGAAAAAAAAAAGGAATTGACTGAGGAAGGGAGGGAGTGAAGGGGAAGGGACAGGAAGATGGGTGGGGGGAAGCTTAAAGGAAACCAAGAATGATGTACAGTTTTTCAGAACAACATCGGCATCGGCATCGGCATCGGCATCGGCATCGGCATCGCCATTTTCTTAATACATGAAGTACTATGCAAAGTTGTTAACCAAGTACCGGTAAATGTATTCATATTTATTTAGTGTCTTGATATGATAGAATGTTCCAATTTACAGAATACCAGAGAGGTTAAATAATAATGATAATAATAATAGCCCGTTCTTGTTTAGCGCATGATACCTAGTCTCTATGTGCTTTCAAAGAGCTTCAGAAATTATTACTCTAGCTTTAGTTCCGGCTACCGATTTCGGCGCACAGTGCATTTCAAGGAATAATCCTACCAGGTACCCCTTTACCTTTTATGATACACTTGTAATTATGCAGTGCCCCCATGCTAATGACTTCATTTATTAAAGTACATTCGAAACTAACAATGTGAAGTGTGACATGTCTTTTATTTGAACACAAAATAATGAACCCATGAGAGAATTAATGTCACTTTCTTGAAACAAATAATCTGGGCCTTGATTTATTTCCCGTCTTCATGCATGTCCTTGCTCACATCCTGTCCATACAAGATAAATGGAGATAAATGTAGTTTAGAATCGTCAGAATGTTAATAGGAAAAAAGCCTAATTTGAGCTCTACTTGTAAAAAGAAACTACATGTATGTATAGCACGGGCTCTCAAACTTTTTCCTTGACGGTCCGGATGTGATTTTCACGAAAGCTAAAGGGTCCTAAACATTGGATGCCATTCCCTCGAAAATTCTTGCGGTCATCCTGTATTGCTCAATAGGAAGATTATGTATATATGTAGATTCCTTCATGTGGTATTGTGAGGGAGGGTAGCCATGCCTAAAGAAAATTACTAGAAATCCCCCCCCCCCTCTCCCTACATAGACACCTGTTCCTCCAGATAACCACCTCTCGAACCATTGTCCAGGGACAGTTCTAACAACTACTCCATAAACAGGTTTGTCAATCTAACACTACTTGTACTTTAATACACTAGGCAGAAGGATAGTTATGGGGGGGGGGGGGCAATATTATTGTCTACCATACTTTATATGATATAGAAGGCTTATCCTCCTAATTCTGCAAATTGACATGATTTCAGCATGTCTTATGTTCCAATATTTTTAGCTAGCAATCATTTACAAGTGGAGGCACGATAACTCAGTCAGTAAAGCAGTGGTCTCGTAATCCAGTGACCTGGGTTCGAAACCAAGACGATGCGCTAGTGCCCTTTGGTAAGGCATTAATCCTCATTACCAAGTCTCTTGGAGAGGACCTTAAGCCGTCGGTCCTCTGGTTGCTTACTAACAAGCATTTATGCTTTCTTAGCAGTCAGGTAAAATAACCACCACTACTACATTACAAAATATTAAAAGACATTTAATGTATTTTGCATTGTATCCTTTCCAGGTTTAGCCACATTCTTCAACGTGGATGACACCATCCGAACAGACGTGATGTACTCGTTCCTAGTCCGTCTGCAGCAGATCCTGGACTGGTTCCAGGTCCAGGACAGGTACCACTTCTACTCCAGCTCCCTGCTCTTCGTCTATGAGGGCGCGGTCTCTCCCGGCGACGACGACGCCCTCAAGAAACCCTCCAACCTCGCCCCGCATTCCAATGGAGCGGCGACGCCCATCAACGGCCTCAACGGCCACACCGATCAGATCTTCTCGGTGAAAATGGACACGTATCCTCTGAAGAGGAAAAAATCATCAGACCGTGATGATAACGAGGTTGATGATTGCTCTTGTGGACTCAACAGAGGCAGCAAGAACCAGAGAGAGAATAGAGTTAGAACAGAAGGGGAAGAGAGGGACTCTAGGACGAATGTTCCATTGAGTAACTTGATAGGTAGCGATAGAATTGGAACTGAGGTGACTCGCAGTGCAGTCACAGGAAGACATGAACATGAAGGGGACGTGAATTGTGTCAAAGAAATACAGAGAACTTCACATGCTCCTGTAGAAGGAGGAACAATCGTAAGGGATGATCGTTCTGGTAACAATCATAACCACTGCCACTTTCCAACTCCCAACCATTCCACGCATGGACCTGACATCTCAGCCTGCACAAAACACAGCAACGCGCGGGAAAGCTCTCGCAAGGACTCCAAACTTCCCCACGAAGGGGCCACGAACCTCTCGCCGCACCACGTTGAGATCCGAATGATCGACTTTGCGCATGCGATTGAAACGACGACGCGAGACGAGAACTACATCTTCGGTTTGAAGATGCTTCATCAATACATTGAAACGCTTCATAACTGTCACATTTGGTGAAGCTGAAGGTCTCAGTTTCATACATGTGTTTGTTGATGCTGAAAATTTATATTTTTACATTTTAAAATATATGGCTTATACATGTATTTATGTGAACTATAATTTGTATCGTATTCCATCGTGAGTGATGGTACTTTTAAGGAAAAGGAAAAATATATTTTCCTTTAACACTATCCCATATTGGGAAGGGCTATGAAATGAATAAATAAAAAATATGCCATTCTTGTGTAGAGCATTTCACATTGTGGCGTACACAAATGCAACATCTTTAAGCGCTTCCAAACGGACCGTTGACATTATTTCTCCCGCTTTTGCCTTTGCATGTACTGTACATGTATGACATATTCATCATTGTAGGGAACAAATTACCTAAACATTAGTTTGTATACAGTACATCTAATATTTATGAAATTGACCCATTTTTGTTCTCACTCATATTTCTCACTCGTTTTCTCCCTCTCAAAATTGTTCCTAACCCTGCACCAAAATCCACCCTTCCCCTCCCCTTACCATGGCAGGGACAAGGGGGACCTCTCGGATGTTATAACAAAATTGCTCCTAAAAAGTATGGGGCACTTTTAGAAGAGAAAAAAAAGCAAGTGAAATCAATAATTTAAAGGGTCCTGTAATGGTACTCAGTATTAGATATGTAAGTGATTAACACAAGAAAACTTTACAAGGCTCTGTTCTCCCCCAGTTTACACTCTAATCTTGAAATCAATGAATTTGTGATATGAACATTATCCTCGTTGAAGGAAAACTTAGACAACATCTTTAACAAGAACAACTCAGCAATTGTTTATCTTTGTGAGGAGACACATACATGTTCATGTATTAAATACTAGGCAAATTGCCTGTGGCCCCCTTCTATTTTTCTAACTGGTTAATATGGTGGAGAAAGAAAAGAGATAAACACCGGAGCAGACAGTGAAGATCAATTTAGCTCTGGAAAAATTTAGAAAGCTGTGTGCATTTCAAGGGCCCTTAAAAGAGAAAACATAATCAAGTTGTAGTAATGTCTGTAAAGTGCTTAGAGACAGTATTTCGTATTGAGCACTACGCAAATCCAGATTCTTCTTCTTATTATTATTTAGTTGTTGCAAGGAGGTCTCACTTTGTGAAAGAAAACCAAAACAAGAGCTAAGTACCATTAAAGTATCAATTTAAGCTCCTCTGGTATGACTACTGAAATAAATTGAATTGAAACGGATTATAATAATAATAATACATGTACAGTATTAGAAGGATTAGAAATATAAAATATATGCAGTCATGACAATCGTTTTAGGTACACACACAATAATAGTAAAAATATTCTAATGACATATCAATGTTCCGGTTGTGGTAGATTAAAAAAAATCATGCATAGAAATGCATGTTGTATCAAAATTGTTGTAGATTTTGTGAAGGAGGCATTCCCCCCACACATTCCCTGCAACTTTTTTGTGAGGCTTAAGATGGTGTATCTATTATATTTTTTTTATTTAAAAAAAAGAAATTGTATCTATTAATATTTGCCTACTATATTTGATTACAAGAACAAACAAAACATATAAAGCCGATATTTCTGAACTAAACATGTAGATGTAGGTACACAAAGCTAGTATTCTTATTCTAGAAGTGCTCAAATTGTCAATTGTCAATTTCCTTTCAGTCCAATTATATTTGATATGACCAAATATATTTGGGATCAAGAATTTTATTGTAAAAATGTATGAATCCTATACATTTTAAAATCTGGATGCTATGGTGTAGCATTCTTTCAATTGATATTATACTATATTAATGATAATATGCATTTTGTTAAATGTGTGTGTCATCATGCATGTATACGCTGTATATGTGTCGGCTGTGGAAGAGACAATTTTCGGCATATTTCCCTTTTCTGGTATAACAAGATCTTCAACAAAAAAAATTGGTTTTGATATCAGCAGATAGCTCATCGGCTTTTGGCAGTAAAAAGACAGTTGAATATAAACATTACCTCTGATAATTTATGTTCATGTATATATTTTTCATTTAAAGCCTGTCTGCACTACTAGTAGCTACTTGCTAGTACCCTCTATATAGCAAACAATGCCTAAGCGGTGCCAGTGGGTCCCCCATGATCCTTTCTTATGTTATTTTAGAGCTGATTTAATGAGATAACCACCTGTCATTGACCATGCAGGTGGGTCTAATCCCTCCTGGCCAAACTAGTGCAGACAGGCTTTAATAACCTTTAGTTAGTCTTGGAAAGCTCTGGATATTCTCTAGGTAGTAAATATTTTATTTACCGAAGTGTAATCTCGTTTGATCCCATTTTCGCGGAGACTATGGTCATAGAATTTGTCATGATGCCCAGTCACTAGCAGCAATCAGGAAAAAGATGTATTTTGGAGGTTAGAAATTCCATGTCGTTGTAGACTATAATATATGAGAGCTTTTGATTTGTACAACCGACCTGGGGGGTGTTTCACAAAGATCCTATAAAGTTAAAATTATGTCTAAGTTGGACTTAAAAATTATGGAAAGCCATTAGCATCATTGAAAATATTTTGTAAAAGCTATTTTGAATGGCAATAAATGTTGATTCAAATCATTCATATTTTCTATTATCAAGGAGATTTCATGTTCTTGGTGTGGAATATATGAAAAGTCTAAAATACTTGCATTTTTGCTTTTGAATATATTTCAGTTGAAGTCTACAAATGGCTCTCCATAATGTTTAAGTGCAACTTAGAGTTAAGTTCGACAATAAGATCTTTGTGTAACACCCCTTGATCTATGACGTGAAACTGGCATTAAGATCTTCAAGTTGAGGATTTGGTCGTTGGCTGGATCCTACAACCGCATTCAGAGTAAATCTGCATTGGGGTGTGAACGAGAAGTTCAGCTGCGTATTGATCTCCGAGAGTGGGTCACGTGATCACAATTTGCCGTGCCATTGAGTCACGACATCAAAACTATTCTTTGAAATAAGATGGGTCAGTAAATTTGACGTAGATAAAGTGGGTCATGCACAAGGAAAGCTTCCTAGTATCTGCCCAAAACCAAGAGGGCATTATTAACTTGTATCATTCAACACATGGTAAACGTCCTTCTGGCTTTCCATAGTTTACCATGTGTTTAATGATGTGAGCCCTTCTGGCTCTCCATAGGCGATGTAACCTTGTATATATAGATGTATGCCTGGTGCTTGAAAAAACAATCAAAAAGCCGAAAATGTAATCTCAGGTTTAAAAAATGAAAATAGGTGGTGGGAATAATGTGAAAGATCTTTCATAATTTATGTACATGTATAACCCCTTTTGATATTATAGTTTTATTATGGTTTTGGTATTACATTATCTGTTTTTAAAGTGCTTTTATATATATTTTGCTTGTGGGTTTAAAGACCCCTTTACTTACATGTAGTATGAGTATACATGTATTCCAACAAACTCGATTTCGACACTGCATTGTCTTTTATCCAGATTGCCGTTCAATTTCTCATGAAAATAAAGTCCTGAAAAAATATGTAGGAGAGGAGGAAGAAATGATAAAGAAATAATATATTTATAATAATGAGGAGATATGGAATAATAAGGGGGTCAGGAAAATTTGGGAGAAAGGAATAGAGAAAAGAAACGGATTAAAGGGAGAGTGATGAAAAACAAGAATTGATAGAAGCTAGAAGAAAAAATAAAAATAGAAAATAAAGAGATTGCAGAAATAGAAGGGCAAAGTAAAGGGGAAGGATAAGAAATGAAATGGACAATATAATTCAATTGATTATTGCCTGTAGTTGAATTTTACCTAACTGGTTAAGTTAAAATATTGGATAAACTACTTTTTTCTTCTTCAAAGCAGTTAAATAGTTCCAAATACACAGAGGAGGGACATTGAATAGTTTAAGTTGCATGTTCATGGTAAAAATGACATTTAAATTGGTCATTAATTTTGTATTTGTGTAAGTAAAGTATACCAGACATGGAGGCTTATGAATTTATATATTTATAGTATTGCATACTTATGATATTGACATGTCGTACTATGTAGGTTTATGTACATGAACGTCCAACTGGTTAGAGTTCGAGGATAGAGTTAGGGACAGGATTAGGTTTAGTGTTACCTAAGAAACTCAAGTGTTCAGATTTAGCTTCATTTGTGAAGCGTTAGTTACCCTACGAACGTCTTGTCAATTTTTGTGGCGGGGTATTCTAAAGTTGCTCCTTATTCTGTAACACATGTATAAGCATTCATATCTTTCAATTCTACTTATGCGCTGTTTTTGTAAAAGATGTATATAATGAGGTAACGGAACATAGTAATCCTATTTTTGTGAGAAAACTATGAATAATATCCTTGTCAGAATCAGCCATGTGTCTCTTGTAATTAAGCCATTGGATTCAGAGCTATCAAGGGTATATTATACTAAGTATATTATTATTATCATTGAAATTACTGGGGAGCAGAGATAGTGAAAATGAAATATAATCAGGCGGTTACGCTTTTTACGCATAGATTGAAATTGATGTAATTTATTGTAGTTGAGATGAGTATCATTACATCATTTTGCTAGTATATAAATGAGAAAGAAAAAGAGAAACGTGAGAAAGAATGAAAATGGTGAAGGATTTAAGAAGTTAGTTGGCTGCTCTTAAAAAAAAAAAAAAATTTAATGGAAAAGGAGTAGAGTGAGGAAGAAAAAAAAGGGAGGGGAGATAGAGAGAATGAGAGAGAGTTGACATGAACAGTGTGAGAGGTAGGACAGAGAGAGATTGGAGAGGAAGGGAATGGAGAAGGTAGAAAGGGAGGGGGAGAAGATAGAGAGAATGACAGAGAGGGAGAGAGATGAAGACAGTTCAAGGGTTCGACCCAGTTAATACATATTCACCTCGGTACCCCCCCCCCCCTCAAAAAAAAAAATCCACTGTGGGCTATTCTTTTCCATTCATATCAACCTAGGCTTGGCTGGTTTTCAACAATGGATTCCCAATCATTATCATCATGTAAAGAAGATTGGTCACCGTTATTTTCTAAAGAATCCAAGACACCGATCGATGAAATTCGTGAATGAAAACCCGAATCCAAGATCACAATGAGAGAAAGAGTGATGATACAGATCGTGGGGAATAACGTGAAGGAGGGGGGGGGGGGGGGTATTGTGAGGGGGTTCTTTCAAAATGAAAAGGTCGTGTTCGTAACTAGGCAGCGGGTCACGCTCCGCGCCGGGGACTCTCGCACAGTCACAACAGACACCCTCACGTTTCTAGTTTGTCTGCTGCTAGGGTCTGTGCCGGTAGTGGCAATGAAGTGGTACACATAGGCCTATTTCTTCGGGATAACTTAACTTTTCAATAAAGTATAGAGGAAATCGAGTCAAGAAATCGTCTGGAACGGGTAAGTTTTTTGAGGAATAGAGCGGTTTCATGAAATCATCTTGAAAACTTGACTTCATAAGATGCGGTGGAGAATTCTATCTCCCGTTGAAACTGAAAGTGGTTTGTGTTGTGAGAGTTATCTTTCTTACAAAGTGGCAAAATTAGCCTATTAAAAGGTTGATAAATGTATGAACATCAGTACATAGAAACCACCTTTGTCACGTAGGTCTGTATGGATGCGGTATAGCAACATAATTTATGATTACAGCGAATTAATATCTTATGATCAATGATTATACATTCAAGTCCACTTCATCAAATATTGTCATTGGCTGCGTATATACCATACGATTGCATTCCTAATATTATGTTCTCAATCAAAACACATCATCTTGATCATGCCATATCATTCCTTAAATTGTTTTTAAAAAAACAATGAGATAGAGAGTAAACTGAGATGGTGACAAGAGAGAAGAGAAATTCGGAGAGGGGGGGGGGGGGGGGGGGGTAGAAAATTTCCTTGTAATGCCCCTTTTTTTACACTGAAGGTTTCATACTAAATGGTTGCTAAGATATTTAGAATTGTCAGAATTTATTCACTCAGTCTACGGAGTATATCAGCCATAGGTATTTGATAAATTGAGCAATGTTTCGAGGCATTTTGCGACAGAAGTATTTGCAGAGAAAACAGAAAGTAAACATGGAGAGAAGTGGATCGAAAAATGATTTATGAACCTTCTATTATGTTTACTCTTAGAAACAAGGCTATTTTGGAACATGGGACAGAAACAGAACCTGCAGGGAAATTCGTGATGTCAAGTTATCGAGATGTCATAATATTCATGTGGTTATAAAAACCACCTTGCGGTTATATTTCAATGTATATTGTATACTTGCGTGCGCGTGGTTAATTAATGTGGTTTGAAACAATGGCTACAGAACTTTCGTTTGATTTTCAAATAGGCATACCCGTAACTATCGCTATAACATAACCGCATCACATGAGTAGATTATGTAAAAAACAAGTTTAAAGACAACGCTGTAACTTATTTGGAATGATTCCAACAAGACATTTTTGTAATGTAATCATAATTATGTAACACACTTTGTCAATTGACTGCTGAGAACCCAATATATTCACCTGTTAATGTATTAATGGTAAGTTATCATAGGCATACATCAATAGTTATATAAATGCAAATTTCATTTGTGTTGCTAGGTCGGACAAATCTTTTTTTCTCGGCGTGTAAACACCAAATATATGCAATCTGCATTCAGACTACTGATTTACAATAAACGGGTCACTTCAATCTTTTTGAACTGGGCAAAAAAGAGTGGATAAATTTGAAAATATTGCAAAAAATTCCTATTTGTTGACACCATTTTCATGAGAGAGGATCAGCTTGTAGCCAGCTATATATCGGTCCGTATATTTTTTTTGAAATGTTGAAACAATTTGGTAAACTCGCCGGCAGTATTACGTTAAGTTTAATAGTATACTTATGTAGTGAAGCCAGCAAAACAAGACCATTTGTTAAAGTATCAGTTAAACGTTGTTATGCCTCAATTTAAAGATATTTGATCAGACGTGCATTAATACTCCTTAAAGTCACGTTCATAAAGATTCACTTTTGCTTTCAACTCATAATGCACTCATATCTGTTGGCCTACTATATTTTCATTGCCACACTTACATGCTAAAATGCAATAGAACTATCAAAGCATTTCAGCCGTGTTTACGTGTTGCGGGAGACAGATCCATGGTATAAACCAGAAACTATTGTTGTGTAAAGCTTCTATTGTGATTTGCATTGATAGAACATCTTTGCAGGCTACTGTAGTATTTCATTTGAAGTACGACTGCAAACGTTTATAAAGCCGAATGGCTATTGACGTGAAGCCCTATATCGGCTCCCTGGCTGTACAGCGTGCTGTGAATGCCATAAATTGGATTGGGAGGTGAATTGGAGAAAGAAAACGAAAAGACACGCATTAGAGAAAATCATTCCAAGATGTATTCATTTGCTCTCTCTTTTGAATATCAAACCCTAAAGGCACCTGCAAAAATTGATAAAACCCTTCTCTGAGTCTTTAAAGAATTGTATAGAATCTTGGATCCAGGGGCAGACTGGAACTGCCCTAGTCATAATAAAATGATCTAAATCTAGTCGATTTTTTTATTTGGGGGGGGGGGGCGACTCCGAACATGTTTTTCGTCTATCTATTGTTACACATCGTTAGCTTTAAAATATGGGTTCTTTTTTTCTATTTACTAATTTTCCAAAAGAATTTTTGGGGATACGTGCCCCCTCGGCTAGAGAATCCCGGATCCACGACAAACAAATCTTTCTTTCTTATACTTTCAGGTTATGCTTCGTGCGTCGGCGTAATCAGAAAGAGAGTACGCATAACTGAAAACATTTTGACCCATATCGGACTCGACAACCCCGTCGACAACCACCGCAACCATGCCTCATCCCAAGCGTGATATGATTCGTTTCGTCGTGCACCAACGCGACAACGACCCCACCGAGATCGTCGCCCACCTCGTCAAGGACGGCGAGGACCACGATAAGGTGTGCGAGCAGATGACAGAGAACGGCTACTCGGTGTGCGAATCGAACAGGAGCGCCCCCGTTCGGGCGCTGACGGGCGAGGCCTTCTATATACGACTACTTGGTAAGACATTCAGCATCATGAAATTTAAGTTTAAAATTTAGTGGCATATCCTGTCATTGTACTTTAAGTTAACTATTAAAGCTTATCTGCCATAGTTTACAGGAGGGATTAGACTGCCCTTCAAGGTCACTGGACGGGTGGTTATCTCATCAACTCAGCTCTCAGTTAACATAAGAAAAAGAGGATCATGGGGGACCAATGGTCACCGATTAGGCATTGTTTGTTATATAGAGGGCGCAAGTAGCTACAAGTAGTGCAGTGTGCCTTTAAGGGGGGTAAGGCCTGGGGACGAAATAATGTGCCCAGGCTGTAGGCAGCCTGCATGCCAGTTGATCCAACGTGACGGTCTTAGTGATTATCTTTTTCTTTCTAGACTTGATATGAGGGGACGTACACAGATATGCTGGATACCCCCACTTTGGTTAAGTGCGTTGAACTTACAAAACTGAAATTACAAAATCCAAATCAACAACTCATTTCCTTTGTGTGTTTTAATTAAATACGATTTAAAAAAAAATGAAGATAAACATTTTGATCACTAAACTTTGGGTTAATAATAATAAATTATTCTTCAGCAAATCATTATTATTTAAAAATATATATGAACAAAACAATCTTGGTCGTCTATAGAAGTGTTAATAGGGACTTTTAGATTTGCGTGGACTGATACGTGTGACGTCCATTCAAGGCAGTGCATTAAAAGGACGTCGACCGTAGCAATCCCCATTGTCTTGGTGCGAATCTAAAAGTCCCTATTGTTAACATCAGGGCCCTGTGTAACAAAGAGTTGATATCAATCGCAACTTATTTGCAATTTATATCAATCGCAACTATGTAGGCCTACATAAGAGATAGGATACTGCAAACTTTCGCAACTCTTTGTAAGACGGGGCCCAGGAGAATATTCTATAGCCATCAATTTGTTTCCATTCTCCAGGTGACATCCAGGTCAACACTTTCACGGACAACAGCTACCGGAAAGATCGCTTCCTCGTAAGGTATATACGTAACCGTCCCAACCGCAAGGATTTCTTCATAACCGGAGTTTACCGCGGTCGGTACCAACCGGAGTATGCCGGTAAGGTCCTGCTTCACCGCGTCACTCTGAACGCGGGCACTACCAACAAAGGAAGCGGTCGACAGTTCATTATGAATAACCTGGAGAGCGTTCTCGGAAACATAGCATCGTCAAGCAAATTGGTTCTCTTTAAGGTTAGTTACTTGTAAGAACGTGGAAACGAGAAATAAACAGTGTATTTATACATATATTTGTCAGTGATGTAAGGATATAAAAACTGACAAACGAAGAGACTGAAGAAGAAGAAGAAAAAAATAGAAACAGATAGTGGTGATGATAATTAGGAGGAGGAGGGGAGTGGGAGGGGAGGAAGAGGAGGAGGAGAAGGAGGAGGAGGAGGAGAAGGAGGAGGAGGAGGAGAAGGAGGAGGAGGAGGAGGAAGAGGAGGAGGAGGAGGAGGAGGAGGAAGAAGAGGAGGAGGAGGAGGAGGAGGAGGAGGGAGAAGAAGAAGAGGAGGGAGGGGAGGAGGAGGAGGAGGAGGAGGAGGAGGAGGAAGGGAGAAGGGCGATGAAGAGGAGGTTTATATTGATAATAATTATTAGAGAGAGAGAGAGAGAGAGAGAGAGAGAGAGTTAGAGGGAAAAAGAGAGAGGGAGAGATAGAGAGGGGGATTTAGAATGGATGGTAGGGGTGGAGACAGATAAGATATGTAAACATGGGTGAATAACATGGAGGAGTTTAGGAAGAAGGGAAAGTGGGTTAGATTACTTTATTGCATCATTATTTCATCAAGAGAAATGTCAATTTTTCTTATTCATCC
Organism: Strongylocentrotus purpuratus; assembly: GCF_000002235.5. Lineage (NCBI taxonomy): Eukaryota > Metazoa > Echinodermata > Echinoidea > Camarodonta > Strongylocentrotidae > Strongylocentrotus > Strongylocentrotus purpuratus. Next base: position 19,105,393 of record NW_022145595.1, read on the forward strand.
TCAACTCACTGGAAACTTTATGCTTTTTCAGGATCGAGATGTACCAGCGCCCCCTGACGTCCAAGACACATACGATGACGATCATTTGACGAAAGGTAAAATATTTATTCTGTGTTTTGTTGTCACCCCGTAGTATTTGACAATCTTTATTATATAGTAAGTAGCAATATTACTACCTCCACTACTACTTCTACCTCTACCATCCTCATCGTAATTGTTATTATTCTCATCATCATCATCCTTGTCATCATTCTCATCATTATCATTTTTTTCATCACCTCCATTTTGACTAAAAGCATCATCACCACCCAGTGTTATTTAGGGTATGCGTATGCATGTTCCCTCCTTTGAAAGCACACCCTATCTCCGGTGTGTATAAGTCAATACGGGCCGGACTTCATTGCGTGAAAAGTATCCCCTTTACCGGAGAGTGGGGGAGGGCGGGGGAATCATCCAGTGGCGGATCCGAGGGGGGGGGGGGGGGGGGGGGCAGGGGCCCGGCCCCCCTTGAGAAAAAAAATCATGTTAAAATACGTGATTTTTACCTTTTTGGGGGGGGGGGGGCAAATTTTTAAATTTCGTGGGCGCGATTTTTTAAATTTTCAAATTTTCGGGAGCAAAAATAATTAAAAAATAACAAAAAAAATACCCCAACCCCACACCCCCCCCCCCCCCCCACTGAGCGAATTTTCGGCAGGCGCGATTTTCAAATTTTCGGGAGCAGAAAATGAAAAAAGTTGGGCCCCCTCCCCTAAGAAATCCTGGATCCGCGCCTGGAATCATCATTATCATTATTACAGTTACTTGTTTCATAACAATCATTGTCATTAGTGTCATCTCCCTTGTTATCCTTATCTTTACTATTATCATGGTTTTCCTCCTCCTCGCCCTTGTGCTCCTTTTCCTCATCCTCCTCCTTCTCATCCTCATCGTAATCTTCTCCACCATCCTCAACATACGATTCATTTTCTTCTTCATTTCAGACGTCGTTTTACGAACCATCTCCAAGGACATCCCCAAGGACTTCGTCACGCCCCTCTGCATGCATCTCTTCGGTCTCAGCGAGGTCGAGGTCCTCAACCTCGGCATGCTCCCTCATCATCGCGACTTCGACGAACAACGGTACGGTGTCCTGGACAAGTGGAAGGGAGAGCAGGGGGACAAAGCGACGTTCCAGAAGCTCATCGAGGCCTTCCAAGCGGTCAAGATGAAGTCTGCCGCGGCTACGCTCAACAGGAATCTCCTCACCGAAAACCGTAAGTTGAAATAATGGTTCGTGGTGGATCAAGGTATAACTCAAGCACACATAAGTACTGACAAAAAACGTGCCAAGGACAGTTAGTTCAGAATGCAACTGCAAATGTGACGACTTGTTTTCTCTTCGCTTGTCGGAGTGACGATGCATCCAAATACAATGCCCCTTTTATGCTTCTGCCCATCGATTATACTACGGAGAAGAAGATTTGCCCCTACCTGCTGTTTTTTTTTTAAACTCCAAGGAAACAATACAACCGGTGTTATACAAGAATTAAACTTGGAACGAAAGCCATGCATGAGTCAAAGATATAGTGATCTATTTCCTTTCCTGTTTTCCATTTAACTCCTTAACCTTTTTATTTCCATATCATTCATTATGATAATGGCGGCAATATCGTACTGGCAAACTAAGATGCATTTTTGAACAAGATCTTTACGATGTTGATAGCGTTCCTACGTGATTGAAATAAATATTCTAGGCATTTACCCATATTTTCGGTAAAACCATGTAAGCAAATCATTATTTGCAGTGGAATCATGATACAGAATGGTGTCTTTATACATATTCTTTTACTTTCATTTTGAAAACCTAATGTGCATCTTTTATTCAGAACCGCGAGACATTTTGATGTAATTTTGTTTTCGGATAGGTCTTCGAAGAATAGCCAAGCAGCTTCCAGCAGACAGCCAACCCCTTGCTGATGCGATGAAGGTCAACTCAGACGAGGTCAAGGAAAAATTCTATACCGAGATGGCCGAGTTTAAATTTCAGGTATAATTTAAACTAGCTTGATTCATTTTCTTCATAATATGTAGGCTTACATGATATTTCATACTCAACTGAATACATGCAAGATGGTTAAACAGTTCCTGAGAGTAGTGTATTAAAAAGGCGACACGCGAAATTCATTCGTTCAATCAAAAAAGAATATGATCGCAACCACTTTCGAAAAACACTTAAGGGAATATTTATACCATTGTGGATCACCTATTGAAATATGCAAAACATTACAGTGACGTCTTAGATAATCCGAGCATGGTTTGGGATACAATAGGTTATTTATATTGCCCTTGAGCTGAATTTTCGAAAATAGTTGTGATCGTTTTGAAAATGTTTGACTTTGGTTATTATCAGCCAAGTAATTGATTTGGAGATAATCATTTTATTTTGTGTGTTCATTTCACGATCCAACCTATAATGTATCAAAAAAAGAATTGTTATGGTTATTCACCAATTGGTTCGGTAATTCAAAGTATTTACCATGACCTGACCCTATCACAGATTATATGGCGATGGAGAGAAGACACACATCAGAAACTTCGAGGTCGAGCTAACCATTCTCTACTGCTGAGGGCGCTACGCTACATCAGCCTCCCAACGGTTGCTGATGAGATCACGGATATGACGTCAGTCGACGTCAGGGATAGTGAGTTATCTTTCTACAAAAAATTAAGAGTAGGATAGAAGGGAAGAAAGATAACATTTACAGATATATATACCTCCAAAATAAAGTAAAACAAAGAACTTGGGAAGAAAGAAAAAGGATATATTGATACTAGGAGAAAGAAATTATACTGAGATTATACATGTACGAAAATCTCAGAAGAATTATACAATGAGAGAAGAAGGATAAAAAGGAGGAAGGAATAATTATTGAATAGAAAATTGTTGAACAGAAGGGAAAACGGGTTAAAAGAATTAAAGTGTAGCCATTCATAGTGTTAGTAGAAGAAAGAAAACAATAATCAAACAGACTGAGAACAAACCGTAAAAGGATAATTATTAATAATAGAGAATATTATATAAATTGATAAAGAGTGAGAATGACAGTGAACGGTAGGAGAAGGAATGAGTCAAACAAGAAACATCGGACGCAGGGGGGTATGACAAAAATTAGGGGAAATATTAAAATAAAACTATATTCAAGAAATGTAGAATGAAAAAGGGACAAACAGACATGACGATGAAATGGCAAAATGAAAAGATGAACCTAACAATGTAACAGACGTCGGCGACGATGAAGAGTAGCTTGAACATGAGCAATAGTCAATAATGCTAACGAATTCACTCCATTTTTTTCTCGTAGTCGTCATGCTTCGGACGGTCACCAAGGACATTAGCCGAGAGAAGATCTGCGCCCTCGTCGACAGGTTCGGTCTCACCGACGACGAAAAGCGCCATATCACCCGGGAGTACGGCTTGGACTTCAACAAGCGTCTCTACCTGCTCAACGCCCTCGTCATGTGGAAGGAGAAGGGCGGTGACGAGGACTCGAGGGCGTCGTACGAGAATCTGATGGCTCATATGGAAGACATTGGCTATGGACAGAACCCGGCTATCCTCGACGAAGTCCTGATCGACGATAAACGTAAGTACATAATAAAGATATATTGACTGCTATGAAAGGCATCGCTGTTTCTATTGACCGTTAGGCGGGCACGGCTAAAATCACGACTCCAAATTCGACCAATCAGATGGCTAGATTTCTAAAGAAAGGTAGATATTATGACGAAATCTATTAGTATATTCCGAAGTGCTCGGCCCTGCCTTTAGTCTTTTGTTTCAGGCCCATATTCTCGACAGCTGCCTAATTATTTTGTGTACCTATGTAAGGACAGCCAATCTCTTCATCTCGTATGAGTTACGGTAAACTAAATGGGAATACAACAATCCATCTCTATGAAAGTGGTTTATCATTTTCATTCAAATGAGAAAATGAATGTGGCATGAACGTTGATTTATCCTTTACACACTAGTTACACCAAACAAGACAGACACCTGACAAACAAACAGACCGACCAAAGAACGAAACAAACAAAAACAAAAACAAAAAACATCATCACAATTGGCCAATAATTTATTAGTCGCTTTAAAGTATTAAATGTTGATTCTGTTTAGCGGTGTGAAAAGAGATATAACATTTTCAAAGACTTGGTTCTGTCTGTATGCAAAGGAAACACGTTTAATCTGATCTCTGAGAAGTGTCTAACTTTTGTTTTTAAGTGGCCCTAACATTGTGGAGCGTGTGTGCAGCGCTTTGTAACTACAAGGAAAAGGCGCTATATAAAATATCTTTTGGATTGGATTGGATTGGATTAATCATTCCCCCTTCTTTTCCTTATTCAGGTCTTCGCTACATATCAACGCTTATCCCCACCGATAGCATGAAAGCATTGGCAGACGAGCTCCACGTCGATACGGCCCCTATGAAGATTCCGGCGGGACCGGAAGCTGCACTTTTGGGCTATCGTCTGCTCACACGCTGGAAAGATACCCGCGGGAAGTACGCGTCTCACACCGAGCTCATCAGCGCACTCGACAAGGCCGAGCTTGGAGCGACCATCGACGTCATCGACCGTTTGGGATCAGTGGACATTTCGAAAGGTAACATGGTGGTGTTAGTGGTGGTGGTGGTGGTAGTGGTGGTGGTGGTGGCGATGATGATGATGATGATGTTGAAATGATGATGAAAGCCGCAAGCCCCTTTCATATTTTGCTGAGTAGAGTGTCGAGATATACCATGATGAGCTTGCTCGGCAAAACTCGGCACATATTAGTAAGACAGCTAGTGAGAGTGATGCATGGAATCCTTTATTATCGTATCATTATTATCCAATTCTTATCATACTCATCTTACAATAACGCCAGGAGTGTTTTTGAAAACCCGAAAGCAGGAGTTTCTCCGAGATGTGCAAAGACAAAGCTAGGCCTACCTTGGATTCCATTCGACACCCAATATGAAATAAATTAATAAATAAATAATACAATATTCATAAAGTGCAAAAAAAAACAAGAGTTTCTCTATGCGCTGTAATAGCATGAATGACGAGAAATATAATCACACACGAACATAAACACGTCGGTATATGGACTATTGTACCATAACAAAACAATTTTGATGATGAAGTATTATTTTGTAATATTGAGGTTTCATTAAAAAATATATTCAAAAGATATTTTTATTTATCTTTTTCCAGGTGCAATGAATGAATTCTGTCTGCGGTACGTCGGGTCGTGGATCCACGTCAGCCGAGCTCACGAGTGGCCTTCCATCGTCCAAAACATCCCATCCCAGCTCATCCAGGGACTCGATGACCGCACCGTCGCCCAGATCAAACGGGAGCTCCGTGACCCGCAGGAGCAGCTCTCCAGGGCCCTCGTGCTCTGCCGCGACCGCCGGATCATTTCCTCCACGGGCGCGCTCTGCAATCGCCTGATCGCGTGCGGGTTCGAACGCGCGGCGCTGACCTTGTTGGACGTCTCGAGGTCACAGCACTACTGCACGACCCTGAGGTTAGATGAAGGACCCTACGGGGGCATTGATGGGGTGGGGTCTGAGTACCCAGAGGAGGAAGGAGGAGCTGAGAGGGAGGAAGGAGGAGCTGAGATGGAGCCTGAAGAGATCGAGTGACGTAATGGTCACGTTGCCTAGCAACAGTCAAGGCACATTTCAGAAAGTGAGAATGTCTGTATCGTCCATTATAATGGAAAGTCTCAAACAATTGATTTGTTGATTGATAACCTAAAACAAACTTGATTTAAAAACAGCGGAAATAAATAGAATGGTTTTTATATTCATAATCGGTTCCATCTTTGACTTGAACTGATGAAAAGGATGCTATTCAATTAAACAAATAGAAGATGTTGATATCCTTTTTCGAAAAATGTTAAGGTTTAAGGCACCATTGGTTTAACAATAAAAGAGAAAAATTCTCGATTTGGAGAACGTTTGAAATTTTGCTGCTGCTTTTGAAGTGTGTACGTCCCAATACGCATTTTACTACTAAAATTGTGTGTGATCGAAGTCTTCCGACGTTGCCAATTTACGGAAGCTGCTGTGTAATCAGTGTTATAATATTGAAAGCATGAATGCATATTAATCAGAGTATTCAACATTATGAATCAGTGTGTATTAAAATAATCGTCTCGTTTCATGGGAAGATGTAATCAGGGAAGCGAGTTACATATCAATATTGAACGAGCTTTGATCATTGAAAATTGAATATTGGACAATATGTTCCCATATAAATCCGTCCTTTGTGACCATATTCAACTTGATACGCTGATATGAAGATAGTTATGTTCAGGTGAATTAATTGATGGGTGTGCGTTTGTGTTTACTTGGTTTATAGTCATTGCGACGTTTTGCTGCAAAATTTTGCTCTCTGTCAAAACCCTATTCAACTCGCCAACTGACTAGTTATTACGTGAGAACAGTATGATTTTTCAATCCTTAGCCTATAGCTATTCTTTGGATAATTATATTGTTTGTTGCAGTCAACGACACACAATGGCACCGAGTATGAGAAGGTAAACTAATCCATGGAAAACTTTAAGCCAAAGACCAGTTTATATGATATACATATTCAGTACAAAATAATCATTGATCAAGAGCAGAAAACAAAACATGCTAAAGTTTCGGATCTCCATGCATGATGAACAATAGCATTGAATTTGCGTCATATTTTTTTGTTCCCTCCTTCTCTTTCTTTCTGTTCTTTTTAACCGTTATTTAATATATCGTCCACGTTTCTAATGTAAAATATAATACCAATATTCTTTTTGTACAGGTACCAAAGTAAACAGCTGTCGGTTATTATGGAGACATTAAAAATAATACGTTTTAGATCGTGACATAGGAATATTTGTTTACGCACAACAGATTTTAGGCCTGATTTTGTTCTAAATTTACGCACTCCAGATCACAGGCCTAATTTATATTTCGTTTATGAGCAATCCTTTTTTTTTATAGATATTTTCTTGATTTTCGAACTTATATTAAGATATCGTGATGTCGTGTTTTAATTGTTACTTTTTGTTCAGTAAACTCGTAATTACTATCTCTGAGATGAAAATACAACATACGTTCGATAATATGTTGTTAATATTATGTGCATGAGCAGTTCGACAAAATTAATATATGTTTCTTATTTCATTGACAAAATCAATAAAACACTGCAATGTGTGAGTCTTTGTGACCAAGCAGGTAATCTACTTTGCCTTGTCACAACAGTTTGGTTTTATTAGAGTTCTGTCATCATTTACGGAAAAGGAATGGTGTAAATATCCCATTGAAATTTATTTTCTACAGTGTTCTATGAAAAGATTGTGTATATATCTCAGCAGAAAATTAGAATAATTCCGTCCAGCTTCTAGAGAGATGCATTTCTTATTTTTATTTTTATGATCCGAAAAAACAAACATATATACAAAAAAAAATGTATACATTGCTGTTGGGTGTGTTGTCTTTGTGCTATTACAATTTGCAATGAGAAAATGTCAGTATTCCATATTTGTTTGTGCAATAAATTGCATTACGTTATATTATGTGGGCCCCAGCTTTGGCAATAAATGCACACTAATACCTTCGAAGCATGAACATTATTGACTCTTATTTGTGTGAATATTATTTTGCGTGAAAGATGTGTACAATAATTCTGATGTGTATTGGTATACTGCATGCAACTAGTTGCCTGGTTATTGTCCTTTTCAACCGGGATGATAAAACAGCAAAACCACTGCCTAAAAGCATTTAAACAACTTTTAACGAATAGTCACTTTTGTATGCCCTGCATAGACCGTTAAACTGATCAGATCCTTCTCTTTAAAAAGAGAGTGATTTTTCACTCTATTTTCACTTTCTTGGGGGTGACGTCCGCGATCACTTGTTTAGGAGTGAAAATCGATTGATTTTAGAGTGCTCTCTAAGAAGAAAAGAGTGAATGTTCACTCTTTTTTCACTACATTTTCACTCTCCAGAGGAGTAACGTCCGTGATCACTCGATTTTTTTTTTAGAGAGGATAGGTTTTTTAAAATTACATTTCTTTTATATTTTCTTTCTTCTGTCGTTTAAGTCTACCGTGACTATTCCCTGTTCCTTAATGTTTAATAGTCGATACAGTGATGTACCCACAACGTTGTCATATTTTCTAGCCAAATTCCTAGAAGAATTTGGGCGGAAGATAATTTCAGATTCTTTTTTTTTTGCAGTAGTGCATGGTACCAGATTCTCGACTTCATATCGATTCATATTTAGAAGGTATACACGGTTTACGCAGTTTAATCCCGGCCACGATAGAAATAATTATGGACACACCGTGAACATACAAGTTACATTTCTAAGGTCATTGACCATACATCGCGCGTGACCAATTTCCCCGGACCGCCTTTAATATCTGTAGATTACAATCATATTTTCAAAATTCTGTGACCGTCATTTGAAAGAGTGATCCAAAAAATACCCTGTCACACAATTTTCTCTTGATTTGGTTGAAGTACTCTCAAAATATTGTCAAAAGATCCGATTATTTTGTGCGCGGGTTGCGAAGAAAGGTGAAAAATTAACACCAAGTCCCGAGCGAGAACAATGACGGGAGAGATAATCTTCCATCGCCTGGTAGGGCACGAAAGGGCTTTAATTTTCGAGACATAGTTGTGTTTGTAACCTCCCCTTGAGCGTATAAAAACAACCAGGCGCGTACACAGGGGGGGGGGGGGGGGTTAAACCCCCTTCGGTATTTGTATTTGTGTTAAAGCCAAGGTGGTGTCATAAGTTGACTTTTTTTCAGTATATAAAAGTAATAATGACTGCTTTAATTTTCGAGACATAGTTGTTTTCGTAACCTCCCCTTGAGCGTATAAAAACAACCAGGCGCGTACACAATGGGGGGGGGGGGGGGTTTGGGGGTAAAACCCCCTTCGGTATTTGTATGTGTGTAACCCCCCCCCCCCTTTAGATTTTTTTTTTTTTTATTTAAAAAAGAAATAAAAATAAAATAAATAATAATAATGATAAACCTCCTTCGGTATTTGTATTTGTGTTAAAGCCAAGGTGGTGTCATAAGTTGACTTTTTTTTCAGTATATAAAAGTAATAATGACTGCTTTAATTTTCGAGACATAGTTGTTTTCGTAACCTCCCCTTGAGCGTATAAAAACAACCAGGCGCGTACACAGGGGGGGGGGGGTTTGGGGGGTTAAACCCCCTTCGGTATTTGTATGTGTGTAAACCCCCCCCCCTTTAGATTTAATTTTTTTTTTTTTTTTAATTTAAAAAAAGAAAGAAAAATAATAATAAAGATAATCCCATGGCTGACCTAAAAAGGTGACCTTACCCCCCCCCAACGGAGCCAAATGTTAAATTTTCAAATTTCGAGAACCCCCCCCCCCCCCCCCCCCCAAAAAAAAAAAAAAATGTCCTCTTAGTTAAATCAGTACTCTATATTGGCCACTTATCTTTATGTTATTCATTATGTATCATTGAAAAAATACCTTGTACTTTATTTGAAATGTATATGTAACATGAGAAATATGAAAATAAATGAAAAGAAATGAAATATCGTCAAGAACGATGGATGGACTCTGACGGAAATCCCGATCCAGCGGTAGAACCACCGTTCATCCTGTTTCATACACATCGTAATTGTGACTCGTGTATGATTTGTTTCCATAAATTATGATACTATACTAAAAAAATGATTCCCCCTCTCTGTCTATCTGTCTCTCTCCCCTCTCCCTCTCTTTCCCTCCCTACTTTTTTCTCTCTCTCTCTCTCTTTTTCTCTCTCTCTCTCACTCTTTCTACCTCTGTCTCTCTCTTTCTCTGCCGTTTTCCCTCTTTTCCTGTTTGTTACTCTCTCACTCCTATTTTCTTCATCTATATACCATCCTCATCTTGTCATCCTGTCACTGTTCTTATTTGTTTTTGTTTCGTTGTATTTATCCGTCATATTTCTTTGACTTCGTAATCTGTCAAAAATCAGTTATGAATGTATAAAGTTTAAATTATTATTGTGCGAACTTACACCTTAAACTAGCAATGCTTCAAAGAAAGTTCATTTTTCATTTCCTGTAACTAAATAATTTTACTTTACAAGACTAAAAAAAGAATTGTCAAAGATATTTCAATGCTAATTTCCTGTTTTATATGTTGTTTATTTGGATTATATTGTCATTGTTTATATTATGTGTAAAATGAAATAAATTCGCTCTGCATAGAGTGACTACTACTAATGGATATTAGATAATTTATTTGTGTAAATTTTATTTCATATTTATAATAATATATCACAATGATTGAATCGCAAACCTTGAGGAGGACAGTCATAATTATCATCATCATCGTCATTATCATCATCATCGCTGTCATTACCATTTTGTCAACGAAGCGAGTAACGTTTGTGATATATTTGTTTAAATACATGATTTATTCTTTACAGCAAATAAATTACATGAATTAAGGATGTACATTTCCCAAAACTACTATGAAAATTAATTTTCAAAGACAACATACAAAATGGAGGGTAGTAATATCAGAGTATTATTTAGCCGATTTTTATTTAGTGAACATTGCATGATTATAAATTGCCCCATATATAATTGTTTACATATACCCATTTTCTCCACTTTACTGTAAGTGATATTGTCGTATAATAATAATAATAATAATAATAATAATAATAATAATAATATAAATATTAATTTTGTTAACTCAGGGTAGCAACATCAGTATTAATAATGCTCTTCCTACGGGCCCTGCAATTACCATTACCCTAGCAATTACCGGGTACACATTAATACCTGGGTGGAGAGTGGCAAATGTATATTAATACCTTGCCAAAGGACGTTAGTGTCGGGCTCTTAAGCCTTTGATTGGTTTGGTTTGGTTTGATTTTCCGTATAAACAAACACAATACATATACTGAACATTAATACAAAAATTAATTACTTAAAAAATAATACGGATGAATAGCTATATTTAGAGTCATTAAGTTAATGGCTCTTATCTTCCTAGAGGTCCAGATTTAGAGGGGTTTTTGTCATAACGTTTTATCTTATTAATTAAATCTTTGACTGTATTCTCGCAAGTGTTATGTAGTAATTATTTTAACTTTGCTTTTTGTTTCATGTGCTTTACTGTAAAACAGCCTTCGTGCTGCCATTTTCAGTATTCAATTCAATTCAGAACTTTATTTCAGACTCAACTACACAAGGCAGAGGTCCATAAAACATATGTTACATAGATATATAGGGAGTATAAACATGATGAGTATAATGACAACAAATCTTACAAAGAGTATAACTAAACTATACTAGGCCTACAGTACGTACAAACAATCTAAACTCTAAGAGTAACATGTAACCTGCAAGGTTGATAAAAGCATAATAAACTAACTCTAAGCTGTACCTGTAACTGTAAGATTAAAATAAGTACATGTATAACAATCAATAACAATCTATTGAAGTATGCTCAATAGACCATTCAATTTAATTCAATGAGTCAAGTGAATCACTCACGACACCTCCACATCATTAAAGTAATGTTAGATAAGTGCTTTTACCGCCTATCAAGATTTAAGAAAGTTAAATTCCTCTTATCCCTTGTATACCATGTCACTTTTCGGACATGCATATTCTTTGGTGTTTAGTCGACCTCCATTCTAACCATGGTCACGATGATACAATTAAAAAACAATAAACAAAATCATGATGTCAAAGGTATCAAATAATGCGATACCAATAGTTGGCTTTCAGATGAGGAAAAACGCAACATTTATTCCTGGAAGGAGTACACAAACATTTTAAAAACACCCTCGGTATTATGAAAAAATGTAAAGAAATAAATTGAAGTGGAATTCGAACCAAGCTTTGAAAAAAGACAAACAAAACAAAACAAAAAGTGACGGCTCAAAAAAAAAAAATCATCGGAACATAATGAAATCAAGAGAAGAAAAATGATGCGAGACGATTATATGGCCCTCTCCCACATATTCCTCAAGAAGAATAAAAAGGACAAGTTGTCGATGTTAAAGTAGAAGCACTCATCATTGTGGCAGAAAAGAATCCTGAATCACACGAACGAATGCTGAAAATTAGAAAAGGAGAAAAAATATGTTGTGAATGAAAAGAAATAAGGCAATCTCCAAACGTTGTCTCGCATGCGTCTCACCATGCGAATAATAACTCAATACACATATGGAAAGCATATCATTTTGAGCTTTCAGAAGTTCAGATTGTAAATTTTGATTCTCGCAGTTTACGCAAAGCAATAATGTTAATGTTGCAGAGACTTTATCCCTGGAAAATGAGAGAACACTACTTAAGAATGCTGCTAATACGATCTTAAAACCTATGGTATTAAACAAAATAAAAAATAAAATAAAAATATTCAACTGCGCACGATTGAAAATTATGCCTCTGCCTCTGATTGAATATCCCTTAAGTGCAATGTTTCTCACATGACATAAATGTTGACCTGGCGATCCGAAATCATCTTGAGATTGTGCGTTGTTCATAAGGTCTACTAAGGTACATATCAAGTTTGATGAAATTGTAGTGGATCATCGTTTTATTCAATTATTGCGTGTACAGTGTTTTTTACGAAAAATTAGTTGACCTTTGACATTTGACCTCATTCAGATTTGACCCATTTTCAAACTTGATCTGTCCCCTTCAAGAGATGTACCTGGGGTTTGAATTTGGTGATCCTACCTCGAAGCTATACAAAGTTATTGCGAATACAACATGAGTGTTGACGACAACAAGAACACGAACGATGACAACAACGACGACAACTACAACGACACCGGATATAGTGACGCCTATATGTCTCGCTCCGCTAAACAGGCGATACAAAATGACGTCGAATGAGAACTGCTTTTAATATTTTGAAGATTATAGGCAAACTCGAGTACTGGCCATACGATTTAACGGTGAAAAAAAGATGTTTGGGACCAATTATGGAAGGTTCATTTAGTAGTACATAAGAATCAGTGTATACTCTCAGCTGACTGTGAGGTTTTGAAACTGGGGGGGGGGGGGGGGGGGAAGGGACGAGACAAGAAGACTCCTGAACCCCCTCCCATACTCTTCCTCTGAGCAGCAGCCTTTCAAATTCGTATTTCATCTTACGAGTAAGATCGGTGCCCCTCCCCATATCATTCCAGTTCCCCTTCGATGGGTTGGTTACACTATGCCACTGACATCATCCATTCAATGCACTCACCTGTTAGATCGATTTTACCGGCCTCATTAAGGCCGGCTTTCTTGATCAATGCATCGATATCCTCCTCCTTCATCGGTGGATCAGTGGTTGAAAGCGCTTTACGCAACTCGGCTTCACTGCAAGCAAATAATTAACAAAGTTAATAGCAACTATTTTTCAGTTCACTTTCTCCGAATTTGGATCATTCCATTGAAGTCATTGACTAAATTATCATCGAATATGCTTAATTTCAAATGTAATGAATACTGATCCAGCATAGAGGTGCTAAATCTGTTCTCGACAATACCATATAGAAAATAAAATTATGATAGTTGATCTACTCTTGTACAAGCAAAACAATCACAATAATCATCCCCATCCATCCGGACAATCATAACCCGGGCAAAAACTACAAACACACAACCATCCGGACAACTAACCCGTGATACAAATTTACTGATACCCGGATATTTTTGTCATCCCTAAAACAAATATTCTATTTGCATTGGAGCTATAATTGTCTGGTTGATAGTTTTAGAGAGAGTCGGGGGAGGGGGAGGGGCGGGGCGGGGGAAGGGAAGGAGGGAGCGGGAGGGGCAACTTCAGGGAGTGGGTATCCTAACACGCTGTTTAACCTCGTCTTTAGCAAGAAATTGATTCCATGATTGTCCACATTTCTCCAACAGCGGAAACTTGGACAGACAATCCATTGGCTTTTTCTTCTTCTTCAAATCTACCTGATAAATATATTGCCATCCTCATAAAAGACACGGAAAGCACCCCTTAAGACTACCCTATCACTATCACTGTTCAACTCACCTGAGGGCTCGGTCGCGATTCGTGTCAACGGCAAAGAAAGCTGTGTAGTATGGTCTCATTGTAGCAGTATACGTTGTCTGCTCTGCTACCATCGTCAAAAACTCAGAAAATTCAATAGTCTCCTCCACTTTGAACTCACGCTCAAATGTAAACTCGAGCACTTGATTAAGCCCAGAAGACGAATCCTCCTCCGTGGTCTGTGTAAGGTATTGACCCACTTCTATCAACGCTGGAACCAAGAGCTCTTTAGAGATGGTGCTATTGCCATCCGTGACAAATGTGGAGAATTTTTCCCGGATTTCTACAAAGAGGTAACAAAAAAGATTAAAAAATAAAGTGCAGATATGGTGCCAGTAAAACAGAGGAGATAAGGAACAAGAGAGGTAAAAAGGAAAGATCGAGTAATATACATATTATATTGATATACATGTAAACTAGCAAAAGACTGGCAATTGCTAACAAAAGCAAAGTCGTTCCTCTTGAAAGCAAATTACTTCTATAATTGACTAGAAATTTTTGGATTGAATAAGAATTTGTTTTTTCCTTAGGCGTTATTCTTTTGATTACTTCAATATTGCAATCTTCAAATTGCAAGCAGGTGTGATGGCTCAGTGGTAAAGCAGAAGGCACATGCGTATCGACTTGGTTTGGAAAACGGGACCTCCCGGTTAAAGATAAAGACCAGTTATGGTCATGCGATTGCATTATGAAAGAAACGTTGTGGAATCGATCAGAAAAGGTTGATCATCTAGCATATAAGTATTGGTGTGTACTGCAAGGTTCTGGAATCATCAAAATGATAAGAAATTTGGCACAGTCTTTGTAAAGTTACAAGCACTGTATACAGAAAGATGTATACGGGACTACGCACACGTGCGCGACACGTGCGTTTATCTCTCACAGTCCAATATATAAACTAATTTACCAAATATATCAATTAGTAGGCGGTTTCCCGGCAAAATTGTTATCAGCATGTATTAGTCAAAACAAAGACCAGTATTGGAAACGCCCCAATTTCAAAAAATGAAATGGAAGCTCTTTATTACCAATCATGTGAAAGAATATGTTTTGACTAATACATCATGTATTAGTCAAAACAAAAACCAGTATTGGAAACGCCCCAATTTCAAAAAATGAAATGGAAGCTCTTTATTACCAATCATGTGAAAGAATATGTTTTGACTAATACATGATGATAACAATTTTGCCGGGAAATCGCCTATTTGGTAAATTAGTTTTTCTATTGGACTGTGAGAGATAAACGCACCGGTGTCGCGCACGTGTGCGTAGTCCCATATACATCTTTCTGTGTACAGTGCTTGTAACTTTACAAAGACTGGGCCAAATTTCTTATCATTTTGCTGATTCCAGAACCTTGCAGTACACACCAATACTTAAATGCTAGATGATCAATCTTTTATGATCGATTCCACAACGTTTCTTTCATAATGCAATCGCATGACCATAACTGGTCTTTATCTTTAACCGGGAGGTCCCGTTTTCCAAACCAAGTCGATACGCATGTGCCTTTTGGTAAGGCATTCATGATCCTTATTACCGAGTCACTCGGAAGGGAGTGAAAGCCGTAGATCCCCTGGTTGCTTACTTACAAGCACACACATGCTTTCTTAGCACCAAACAAACCAACCAGCCAACCAACCAATATCCTCTCATGTTAACGAGAATTTTGTTTATCCGAGAAGACCAGCTATTATTTTCACATCTTTCGTGATCTTATTTTCTGTTGATGCTCTTCGAGAGCTTACCCTTCAATTGCACTACTAGTATCATGTTTAAAATTGTTTTATATAGGATTTTCCGGCCAAATTCGCGTGTTTGTCATTTGAATTCATTTACTTTTCATTTAAGTTAGCGCAGATCGGCTTTGCCATGCCAATTATCATTCAATTTTCCAGTGTTTGTATTTAATTTAGGATTTTGGTCGAAGGGTTTCATAGATCTGTCATTCAATTTAGAAACTGCTCAACTAGCATTCAAATTAACATTCACTTGTCGAAGCATAATTTTTATCATTCAAATTAACACCTGTCATTCGTATTCGTAATATTTTTTTATTCAAGTTAGGAATGTTAGGGGGAAGAATTGCAACAAACTTTTACAGTTTTTAAATAATGCAGTTAAAATGCATGATTTGCCATTGGGGTTATATTCTATTATTCCATTCAATTTCAGGACAATGAAGATGGGTAAAGTCAGACATAAAGTAAAGAAGGGGCGAAATCAAGGGATATGGCATTTCTGCACGGACATGTTCATATACCCGGGAAAGGTGGGGCTAATTTGAATGCTACAAATGAATTAGAATGCTAAAAGTACACCGTCGCGTTGTCAGAAAATCGTGTTGCGCCAAATCGAATGACCAAATAGCGAAAGAAGCGCATTGTTCATTAATTTGAATGAAACATACGTAGATTCTAACGAAAATTCCAAACTAGAAAAGGGAATATAAACCCGAGATATACCTGACTGCACTAAAACCGTCGAATTTGAACGCAAAACAAATTAATTGACAAACTCGCGAATTTGGCCGGGAAATCCTATATTACCCTTTTGTTATAGATTTGGTCTCCCACTTTAAAAATTGAAACATTCGGACTTTTATTTTTCGTACCTTTTATTTGATCTTTGGAAAACAATAAGTTAGCTGCCTGTAATGAAAAAGATATAAACAAAATTAAAAGAACATTATTAGCGATGAGCGATCTACGTGGTGAAATGTCGTATTTTGCTTCATTGACTTATTATACACCAACAAAACTGGGCACTTTCTAGAGAAAAAGAGGGGTCTCCTACAAAGGGAAACCTCAAAGCGAAAATATACAATTTTTAAACATTGGTAGGCCCTTATACCCCTACATTGAGATAAGATTGATGGGGATGATTTCGTTTTTGTTTCTCTCTTTACATGGTCCAAGATACTGTGCAGTTGGGTGTGATGGTCGGAATATTTATTTGCGAGCGAGCAAAATATTGAAGATTTGTTGGGGCGCAGTGCGAAAAAAAAATCTTATAAAGAGGAGAAACAATCCTGATCCTGAAAAACTGAAAAGATCTTTACTAAGAAACAAAATTCATTTTCACGAGCAAGCGTAGCAAGCGAGCTTCGGGTGAAATTGAAGAATAGTTGCTCTTAGACGCTTTAAATTAGGAGCACATTTTATGATGAAAGGAAAAGTAGGCACACATCCAAATTTAAAAGGGCACTTATTAGAAAAAAGGAGCACCTGTCAAGGTAAAAAAAAAAGGTCAAAATGGCGCACTACTCTTATAAGGGGTACTCACCAGAAACGAAAAAAGGGCACTTATTACAAAGGAAAAGGGGCAATTATCAGAAGGAAAATAGCACGAATTAGAAAGGATAGGGGCTCGCGTCAAAAAGGGGTGCACTTAAAAGAGATGTATTACAAAGTTAAAGGAGCACCTCTCAAATATTAAAAAGGGCACTTACCGGAAATGAAAATTAGAGTTGGTAAGGGGTATGTATTGTACCTAAAAAGGGGCACTCACCTACCTGCGATGAATAGAGGCACTTGTAAAAATGGAACGGGGCACTTATTACAAAGGAAAATGGGCACATGTCGAAAGGAAAGGGTCATCTGTGAGATTTTAATAGAGACATTTATCAGACGTGTGAGAAGGGCCATTGGTGAGAAAGGAAAGTGGCTCTTATTAAACAAGAAAAGGGCATTTATCAGAAGTAAAAATGGCACTCATCACAGAAGAAAATGGGCACCTGTCAGATTTGAATAGGGACAATTACGAGAGGGCACCTATTAGGGGTGGTAAGATGTGGTACGGGCACCTTTTATAAATAAAAAGGGGCACTTATCTGAAGTAAAATTGGGCACCTTCCAATGACTCGTTATACCGTATAGAATATACAAATTAGTTTAAGTTTGTCATTGTTAGAAGGCTTAGGCGTAAAGGGATTTACTGCAAGGACGAAATGTGAAAAAATAGACATGATTGGCTTTAAATTGTGTGGATTTGTTGGTCTAACATCGAGAGATTTTTTTTGTACGTATATTAATTGTTAAATACAAAATAATAACAAATTATACACTTTTATTGCAAGAATATGGCTAAAAGCACTCCATTCAGTAATACACGTGCGTAGAAGACGAACTGTCAGTCAAAGTTTTAACCAAACAAAATCACTCTCATGCACATCGTTTATTATATAGTGTCACAGATGGTCGTTACTGTTACACTATAGATAGATGTGAGAATCATTGAAATTATAACCAGTATACGATGCGAAAATGATTCTTCTCCAGCTTCCGGATAACAAACTGGGAATTTTTGTTGCGTCCTGTGGGAAGCAATTACTCACTGCTTTTGCAAAATTCGTGCGTAATACTTGTTATTTGGTAAGTCCAGGACTTTCCGCGATATTTGATTAAATATATTGCTCTACAAAACAAATCTGCCACAAACTTTAGAATCATGTGAGAGGAAAAGATGTAGAGATCTAATCTTTAGCAAGTCTCATTTGAATGAAATATTGCTTCAGACTATGGTTTACGTCATTCAACAAAAATATTGTGGCCTGCCAGTGCATGTCACAAATAATAATTATGCCCATCTGACCGTAATAAAATGCCTAAAAACCCCTGTGCTTCCACGGGTTCTGACATGTAGGCTTCTAAATAAGCATATTTTTTTGCCTGACTTTAAATTTGGGGATTTGTCATTTTCCATAAACGCATACAAAAGAGTGAGAAAAACGTTTGAATTTTATTTGGGGGTGGCAACTGCCCCAAGCCCCCCTCCCCGTCCCCATCAGTACGTTAGATCAAGGGACGAGGGAGCAAAGTGAATGAGAGGGGCGAAGATGACGGCAGTGACTCTCCCGTCACAGGTTTTTGAAGTTTTGTTGTATTAAAAAAAATACATTCCATAGCAAAACTATTGTATAAAACCAAGCTGTTTCCCTTTTTTGCACTTCACTTTTACTTTGTCGGTAATAAGTGTGCAGTTCGAAGGCACTTTTAAACAATTTCTGGGGGGAAGATCCCCCTAAAAAAATTGAGGGGGGACGTGCCCCCCCCCCCCGGTTTACCGCCCCTGGGCCTGTGTATCGTATATTAATCAAAGGGCATTTTGCAATTCTGCCAGTGTGCTGTCAGATTACTTTCAGATTAGGAGAAGTGTATTCTTCAAAGAGTATTTCAAATTGAATGGAATGTCACAACTCAGTAAGCATGGCTGGTGTATCGTATATTAATCAAAGGGCATTTTGCAATTCTGCCAGTGTGCTGTCAGATTACTGTCAGATTAGGAGAAGTGTATTCTTCAAAGAGTATTTCAAATTGAATGGAATGTCACAACTCAGTAAGCATGGCTGAGATTTGTAAAAGTTGGTGAAAAGCAGTGCTTCTTCAAAAGAAAATTTGCATCAATTTGAATCACAATAATTGTTTGTCGCATGATCCTTTTAATAACCTTGTTTTCTTTTTCGTTTACAGGGGGAGAAGAAGCTATGTCACGTTAAGAAATCATAAATATCAGTTGTATGAATACAGAACAGTCCATTATATTTTACAGTTTATTATAATGTCATTTGGGAATACCTCTTTAAAAAAAATCCGATCTTATAGATTCAATTCTTTGCCGATTCCACATTTTCTTTAGCCAGAATCAGTATAATGCTTGTCCTCAAAAATAGTTGCGCTATTTTGTAAGGGTTGAGACGCTAAAAAATAGTTTAAAATGTTCAGTACACAAACCTGAACTATTGCATAATGATGGTGGTTCTCTCTCCCTCTTTCTATTTCTTTTAATCATGCATTATCAACTACATAGAAAGCAACAACAAAAAACTTAGGGTTATCTAGGATAACCTCGTTCAGTAGCAGGGGAGAAAGTGAGAGTTAAAAAGAAAAATAGGTTTTAGAAATTCGAGCGCTTGCGCGATCTGTTCAAGCACGTCATGTGCAAAATGGCGCTTCACCTTTCCCCCATGTTTAAAGTGGATTTTATATCGATCTCAGGGACTATCCGTTTTTTAAAGGAAACAAAATCATCGCATAATTTGTTTAAATTCAAACAAACAAAACTCGGGAAATTTTGGATTAGAAAGGAAAATCCAAGATAAATCTTACACGATAATGGAGGAATCAAATTTTTTAGTGAAAAGCCCAAAACTTGTAGGTTAAGGATGGAATATTATTTTGAAAAAAAGTGATTAAATCATAAAGTAATATTATTGTAAGTAAGTTCAACCCTAGAATATAAGTCTGATTTGAATTGTGCTAGTCTGTTTCACTATTGCTGCAGTGATTATTGACCAGATTATTGCCTAACGTATCAACCGTGCCGATGTATGGAAAGTGGATTCCATCCATAGAGAAACCATTATGCTTTATACAGTATGCACAGGCGTAGCCAGGATTTTTCAATAGGGGGGGGGGCAGAAGTGACGGATCGACATGCAGGTCGAGGGGGCAGAGCCCCAAAAGCTAAGGGGTTTAAGGCATTAAATTACGGTCAGATGAGCATATTTTGATACCTTATTTGTGACACTGTCAGGACACTAATTGGCGAGGGCTCCAGGGGCGGAGTCCCCAGAAGCTCAGGGGTTTAAGGCATTAAATTACCATCATATGAGCATCCAGGGGCCCGCCTTAAGGCCCTTGCTGGGGTCCATGGACAGAGCCGCCGGAAGCTCAGGGATTTTAGGCATTTAATTACGGTCAGATAAACATATTTTGATACCTATTTACGACACTGGCATGTCACTAATGGGCATGGGGCCAGGGGCCAGAGCCTCCGGAAGCTCAGGGATTTTAGGCATTAAATTACGGTCAGATGGGCATCCAGGGGCCCGCTTTAGGGCCCTTGGTTTGGTCCAGGGGGCAGAGCCCCGGAAGCTCGGGGTTTTAGGTGTTTAATTACAGCCAGATGAGCATATTTTGATACCTTATTTGTGACACTGAAAGGACACTAATTGGCGTGTGGTCCGCCCCCAAAAGCATGTAGACCTCTAAATAAGCATATTTATTGCCTGACTGTTGATTTGGTAATTTGTAATTTACCAACATATGCATTAAAAAGTTAAATTAACTAAAAAGCGAGGAAAAATCCCGGAAAATTATGTCATTTCAGCAACATAAATCACTGGTATCGAATTAGAAATAACCACGTTTGAGTATTAATTTGGAGGGGGTAACTATCCCCCTCCCCCCATCAGTACGCCAGTGCATGCACGCTTCGGCCTGGTCAAGTGACACGAACGCACGTAAGAGTCCGGGGGTGAATACAATTCATATACATGAAACCTGAGGTACTGCATTTTTTTTTTTTGGGGGGGGGGGGTTAGGGGCTGAATAGGGGTGCATGGCCCCCTTGTGCCCCCTGGCTACACCTATGACAGTATGTGAATAAAATGACCAGGGTTTCGGGACAAAAATATGCCTGAAAGGAATTTGATATCATGTGTATTAATACCTCCAAATTATTTTGGAACTATATCCGACAGCAACACAATTCAGGAAGGTAAATCAAATTAAATCAAATTAAATTATTTTAACAACTTACCATCTTTAGAAATTGGGACAGATCCGGCAAAATTGAAGATAGAAAACAAATTTCTCTGGATCTCAGGCAGCTATACCTCTCTTCTGGTCGACTTGCTTTCAAGGAGTGGCAAGTGTGGAGTGTTGACAAAGAGTCTTATTCAGAAAAGAGTGATAACTCCCGAAATAAAGCACGTGATCGCATGCTAGGAATGTTGTTGTTGATTTTAGTTTTAAGACGAGTAAGCATGTAGGTCCATGGTATAAATCTACGCACATTCTCAAACTCCCATTTTTCTTGCGAACAAGAACAATTGGAGAAGCGTATGGACTTCGAGACTCTTTGATTACTTTGTGGTCAAGTAGCTGCTGCAGATGTTGTTGCAGATCCTTCAAGTCTGAAGGGGCTACCCTTCTAGATCTCTCCCTGAATGGCGTGCTGTCGTTGACGTTGATCTGATGCTCAGCATAGGCAGAACATCCCAGGTCAAAGTCATGCCTGGAGAACACAGTTTTCCTCCGCCTACACTGGTGTAGAAGACGTTCCTTCCATTCAGGGGTTATGGGGCCCCAACTGATAGGGAGGTCCACAACATCAATATCATGTGGAATGGTGGTGCCCATTTCTGCGTTTGTAGAAGAAGATGATGCATGGATAGCATTAGTAGAGGCCTGATTGGGAGGTTGGCGGCACCACTCTGGGATGAATAGATCAGCCAGTGGGCAGTTCCCAGGGATGGTGATTTGCTTAGAGCTCTTATTGACAAGTAGAACCTCGACCTTACAAAAAGCTTCCCCAGGGACCTCAACTACCGAGGGTATCACTTCTAAGCCCTTTGCTAACCTAGCTGGGGAATGGGACTCAATGACCGCAGTCGCTGGTGCCCGGAGTGTGTTTCTACATTGACCTATTATGGTATGACGGCTATGAGGTGGAATATGAACTTTGTGTCTTTTTCTTGTTCTGATAGTGCCGAGTTTACCATCGGCAGGGAGTGTCTGTTTCTTAGAGAGAGAAGAGTAGATGTCTTTACAAAAAGGACTTATTTGCAAAGTTTGTGCAAATCGAACCCCAGCTAACCTCTTACATGACTCAAAGCAATTACGGAAAAGACCGGAATTTGTCCCTATAACTACTGAATGGTTTCTTTGATGCTTAGCATCTGGCACTACTAGGGCTAGAGTACTGAATTGGGTCCCTGTCCCGCTAAAGGCCTTGTCAAATCCTATATTAACATAGGCATAGCCTAAGTAGGGTAAGGTTCCGTCACCGCCATGATAGAGTACTAGATCCCTCATAGAATGCAACTCACGATCGAGCTTATCGAATAAACTCTTCTGAATGAGTGTCACCTGTGAGCCGCTATCTATGAGGGAAGTAGTCTCTATCCCATCCACCCAGCACTTCTGGGTGATACTGTCCCCAACCAGTCCTGGGGGAACATCGCATATCTGTTGGGGTGCTGTACTTAAGTGGACTCCTGGTCTCCCCTTACCAGGCGTCCTTTGGCGTTTCCCTGCTTGCCTAGGATAAATTGGATCAGTTTCTTGTTGATGGCTTCAGGGGCAGCTGGGCTGTTGCACATTCTACTTATATGCCCTACCTCCCCACACTTGAAGCAAATGACCTCAGATGTGTTGCCATGTGGCCTGGGAGGAGGCGGCCTGTGAGGAGTCTGCTGGATTGGAGTAGATTCAGAGGGGATAGAAGTACGAGAAATGTGGACTGGTTGAACTGGGGCCTCCACACGGTTATGTGCGGCGGCACGCTTACCTGCGTCTACTCTTTGTCTCGGCCGGGTGAGGCTGGCCTTCATGGAGTCTTCTTCCTCCTGCTTCCTTACAGAGGATAATAACTGCAGAAATGAAGGAGGGTGGGTTAATTTATCGCGGAGTTGTAAGTTGATCAGGAGCATCTCATTATACAAGATGCCTCTGATAAACTGCTTTAGTCTTACCTGATTGGAGTCTGTAGGTTTTACTACTCCACGCCTCACTACCTGCCTCAGTATCTCCTGCAAGCGAGAAAGATATTCGGAGGGTTGCTCGCCCTCGAGCTGCGTGGTATTATGGAATTTGACGAACAGCTCATCGTCAGTGTTCGTGTCCCCATAGGCCAAATCTAAGGCCTTGAGGTACTCATACGAATCTGCGTGGGGAAGCTCACGGCGGAGGTCACTAATGATGCTTGACGCCGGAGGGCGCAGCGCCTCGCGAATGCGCTTTCGGCGCTCGCCGTCTCCGAGATCCTGCCACTCATCCATCTGACCCTCAACATGCTCTATCCACAAAGGATAAGTGTCCTCATCGCGCGCGGGGTTCCTCGCGCCTGAGAAACAGCGCAATTTTCTGTAATTTGTTGTAAGCGCGCATTTTGATAACGACGCAGACAACGAAGGGACTTCCCGATCTAAGATATTTGTGGCTGGGCTAGGGCTAGGGGAAACATTTTCTTTCTTGGAAACCTCTTCTTTAAGTAATGCGGCTTCTTTAGCTTTCTTCCATTCGTCTACCAACCCACTATCCTTTAGGTCCTTAATATTTACCCTACCTTCTTTCGAGGGGTCCCTATCTTCCAACCTAACTACCTGGAAGACTGTGTCCCCATCTACGGAAATGTGTATCTCCCTCCCTACACCTACAATGGGAGAGGCTCCCTCAAACATACAAAGTATCAAAGTTTCGTTATTAGTTGGCTCATTCTTTCTGAGTATCCCACTTAAGGTGGGAAATCGATCCGAAATTGCCAGGGCAAATACCTCATCAGGCATTGCCATTGTTGGTGTCACAAGTAGGAGGGCATTATCTGCCGTTATTCCCTCCTCCTTGCACCACTCCTGCCCAAATTCTTTCAAACTGTTCGCTGCCATTGCTTCTACTAACTTGTGCAAGTGTTGGCTCTTAAACTCTTAACTATAATGACAAAGACAAGTACAATGCCTTCAACAATGTATAATACTAATTGCTTACACTAGCAATTAAAACTTAATAATCGGAGAATATTAATTAATTACAAGGTAATTATAAAGTATCTATCAAATAAGGAATATTAATTATGCATATATGCAAATTTAGCTCCCGGACGAGCCCCCAATTTATGTAACCCGAATGTCACAATTTCCCAGGTCCATAAATAAAGAAATTACACTTGAGGTTACGTTTTAACAAAATAACCTGGCAATGCCTTTATTAGCTCGTTGTCAATAACAACTGCAATTCAAGTAAACATTGAAATAAACAAAACTTCCACAACTTACAACTATAACATTATAAGGTATTATAACTTATAACTAAACCGATTATTATCTAAATATTAAAGTAACCAAATTATTAAATGTTCATGAACTCGCTCGCGATACGCGGTTGATCAATATATCCGGCGTCTCTGTGTCGTTGAAGAGGACGTCGCAGCACGCAGAACACAGGAACAAGTTGAACGATAGCTTGAAGCTTGATGAATTTCCTCAATTAAAAGACTCTTGTAAAAGTCCTAGTAAAAGACCGATCTAGTAAAAGATCTACCTAGTAAAAGAGCCGCCTAGTAAAAGAGCATAATGAACAGAACTCTTCTAATAAAACATTCCTTAACAGAGGGAAAGATAAATATATATATATATATATATATATATATATATATATATAACGAGCTCGTCCCTCAATAGATTAAATTAAGAAAAGAATGAGAGTTTGCCTCTTGATTTATCTAATTAACTTTGGAAGAATCAATGCGATTCTGTCAACTTAATTTACTCAGTTATACTTATAACTTAGTTTAATTCATGATTAACATGATACAATCCTTTTCAAAATAGTACTTATCCCACGTTAGTAAATATAAATAAAATACGTATACATCACAATAATTGCATGCAATGAAGAAAGCATAATGCACCAACTGTTCAGTAGAGTTTTCATTCATATCATTATGAGCTATAATGAATGCGATAGGGATGCCACAGATAGATAGCTCGATCTATCTGATTGACCTGACCATATCGCTTGATTTAGAATTTGCCAAAATAACATTTGACTTTTACAATTAATGGAAAAGTCCAGCAATTGAATATGCGTAATAATGCTCCACGCTGCGCATAACCATAATGAACAGCAAATACACATTACCAGTACATCAGTAGATAAGGTTAGTAAAGCTTATCTACAACCAAGTATCTCAAACCACCAAATTTAGTGAGAGTCCAATGACCTCTAGCACGAGTTGCCATTACCCTAAATAAAAGCCAATTATCTTTCAGCATGGGCTATTTTAGGGCTCGCATGCTATGCAGTATAATAACTGCAAAATAATCTCCCATAATAATCTTTTCTTCTCATTTAACTGAATTGTTTGATCAGCAGAAAGAATCAATCTTGTATAACACACATCTGAATTAAAAAGTTATAGCATGTACATGTATGTACAGTCTCAAACTACGCTCAGAGTCATACAAGCAAAATATAGATATCATCATGATATACACACACTTCATACAACAGAGTAATGAAAACATACATAGCAAAATATAGTGTTCTTACCTAGTAAAAGAGCCAACACTTGCTTGCAATATAAAATCAGGAACTGGGATGATAACCACGCAACTCAAAAAGGTTGAAGTTGGATGAAATGCCCAATCAAATATAACACAGGAAACTCTCTCAAAACTTTGAGAAACTTGAAGAAGGTAAAGTTGATATATACGTTTTGTATATATATATATATATTGAAGAAGAAAATCAGGTAGAGGCTACAGATATATTTAGTAGCACATGCTCCAACATGGAGATTGAATATATACAGGGCAGTGTTCGAAGCAATGGCAGCTGGGCAGAGAATGAGCTGGAAACTTATAAGTTTCAAAGTTTTATTAAACTGTCCAGACCCACATTACCCTTCCTTCCAACTAGACTTCTTATTGGTTACCTAACATCATGTGATAGGACCAAGCTTGCATCCTTAACTAAAACGACCCATCCTTTGTCTCAAACCCAATACTCCAAGCCAGCTCTCTACAGCATGGTCTAAAAGCTCGTCTTTTCTTAGTACAACCACTTAAAACTATACTTCTCCTGAATACAGAGATTAACAGTAGCAACATCCTGAAGGGACACAATCTACCTGCAAACACCACTTAAATAAAGAGGGTCCTATTAAAGGGAATAGACAAAGGGTAAAGGGCACCGAATTCTGTGGGAGACAATATAATCCCAAACACTGTGTCCAGTGTTATTGATGGTCAAAGCTCTAGCAAATAAGCTATCTACCAGCAATAGTTTTTAACTGGGAGAAGAAAATAATCTGGGTGAGAACAAACCTATATTGCACTAAACTGCATAAGGAGCACAAAGCAGAGTTTGTTTCTTAGAAGTATGAGATGAAATGAATGGATACAAAGAGAGAGAGAGAGAGAGAGAGACAAGAGAGAGAAAGAGAGAGAGAGAGAGAGAGAGACAAGAGAGAGAAAGAGAGAGAGAGAGAGAGAGAGAGAGAGATAGAGATAGAGATAGGAAAAGAATAATTAACAAAATATGATTTTAGTAACTGCCATTTTTATGGGGGTTACACATGTATCATTTAACCACGATAGTGCCGTATGGTATGTAATCCCGTAGAATTTTTGTGCCAAAGTTGAATTTATTGCTGTTTTGGCTTCGAAAGGGTCCCAATTGGCTAAAAATGATGGGGTTCACATTTTCAGACCCCTCCTTCATTTCATGGGGGGTCCTAGACCGGAAGCCAGGGGGGGGGGGGGGGTCAACCTAACTGGGAAGGAAACCAATTTTCATGTGCACAGATGTAAAGATCGCATAGCTCCACAAAACAAATTGACCGCCTGTCATAATCTAAGTGGTGGGTGTGGCCAGGGAGACGCCCCCATCAAAAAGTGTCCCTTTTGACGACAAAATAGTATTGTGTAAATAATATTTTAAGGAAACCTTGAACCACCATGAGTTTGGTTTCATATGAAAGAGAGTTAAATTATCTACATTTTGATACCAACTTCAAAGAATTTGGGATTAATTAACATCGCAAATTTAAGTAAAAAACATGATTATTGTGATTTTTTTCGAAAAATTTAATTTTATCGAAAAACATTATTTTCCATATATCAAAATCGGAGAATTGCGTTTTTTCATAAATTTCCAGGAATTTGCTTGTGTACAACGACAATATCATGTGAGAGAGAGAGGTTTATATATTGTTTCAACAAAAAGTTATAGCAATCCAAAGTTATTGATTTGATATCCACAAAAACAACATTTTTGCCTACATGTGTAATAACTGGATGCATATACGTGCATTAGTGTATTAAGGACCTGTTTGGTGTGTTTACATCGAGTTTTAAAGATAACTTTGAACTAAAACCTCTAATCACCATGTATTTGGTGTCAAAAGATGGATAATTAAAATACCTTCATTCTGATATCAATTTCAATGAGTGATGTAGTGTGTGAAATATAAATTTTGAGCCAAAAAGGTGTTTTATTGTAGATATTCCTCTGAATTTTGCCAGTAGTATTGATATATTGATATATGGAAAATAATGTTTTTTGATAAAATTAAATTTTTCGAAAAAAATCACAAAAATCATGTTTTTTACTTAAATTTGCGATGTTAATTAATCCCAATTTCTTTGAAATTGGTATCAAAATGTAGATAATTTGACTCTCTGTTTCATATGACACCACACTCATGGTGGTTTAAGGTTTCCTTAAAATATGATTTACATAATACTCTTTTGTCGTCAAAAGGGACACTTTTTGGTGGGGGCGTCCCCCTGGCCACACCCACCACTTAGAACATGCCAGACGGCCAATTTTGTATATGGAGCTATGCGATCTTTACGTCTGTGCACATTAAAATTGGTTTCCTTCCCAGCTAGGTTGACCCCCACTGGCTCCCGGTCTACGACCCCCCAGGAAATGAAGGAGGGGTCTGAAAGTTTGAATCCCCATCATTTTTGGTCAATTGGGACCCTTTTGAAGCCAAAACAGCAAAGAAATCAACTTTGGCACAAAAATCCTACGGGAGCTGTTTTAGTGACATACCGTACCACACCATGACCGTGTCGGTACATGAATTCACACCAATATGATAATTGTATTATAATTGTATTACACACCGATTTGAGTATCCAACCCAAATACAGAACTAGTGCTGGAATCTATGCTGAAAAATTAGGAAAATCTGCACCCCATACATAACCCTTAAAATCAAAATATGTGAAATCCAAGCGTGTAGCCAGAGAAGGGGGAACCACGGCTAGAAACCCCTTCTCGTAAAAAACGAATGTCCCCTCTGACTTGCCACGAGCCCCCCTGCTAGCCGTCAGAAATTTATTGTGCCCGATCAGACGGGTAAGATTTTATGTAATTTGATGTAACCCGGGTGCACCACCCATTCCCAGCTCTCATCAACGATTCAAGCAAAAGTGTTCCCAACCGGGCCCCATCACTTCCCTTCAGGTATAACTCCCCGCATTTTAAATCGAGCGAGGCTCCTGAAATTATTTGTCTCACGAATAGTAATATAATTTCTTATTAATATATGTAAGTGTGATGAAGGCCCAAAATGATAAATTCCGTCCACTGGGTAAGAGGAAACTTTTCTTTCTTTTTTTTTGGCCACGAATTTTTTTTTTTTTTATTTGCTCCGTTGGGGGGGGGGGGGGGTGGGGGGTGGGGGTAAGGTCACCTTTTCAGGTCAGCCATTGCCATGTTTTTTGTTTTTTTTTTAAATAAAATTTTTAATAATTTTTTTTGGTCGGGGGGGGGGGGGCACGTCCTTGTTTTTCAGTACATTTTGGGTGAATTTAAGGGCTGATTTTAACATTTTTTGGCCGGGGGGCACGTGCCCCCTGTGCCCCCCCCCCTGGATCCGCCACTGAAGGTTTACTATAATTATGTTCATGATGTAGAATTAAAGTACATGTATGCTTTCCTTTCAAATTGTTGGACATAAGCCAAACTAGACAATCGCAATTCTTTATAAGAGGGGCCCTGGGTAATATAGTAATACATGTATGTAGTAGGGCAATTGAGTTTTAATTGTAGCCTTGGAACTGTAGAGGGCGATGTTTTTTTTATGATCTCCACGTGTATGTCCGTGGTAAGCAGTATATACACTGCCATATGAAGCCTACTAGTGTACATATCTGTCACCTTCAAATTCCTTTTAAATGTCACTTATCGAACTTCTTTCCAGTAATGTATTTAAGTTGAGTGATGTAAGCAAACCATGTTACACAATAGATATTTGTGGGAAACCCACAGGCCCGAATTCACAAAGCAAGGTTTGAGCTCAGACCAAGGTTTGAGCTCAAACCTCCTTTTGTTTCGCCAAACCTCCTTTTGTTATTTACAAACAGGTTGTAAATAACAAAAGGAGGTTTGGCGAAACAAAAGGAGGTTTGAGCTCAAACCTTGCTTTGTGAATTCGGGCCACAGAGTGCATGATTGCGATCGAGGTGGATGATAATTGGCGAGAATGTAAACCGGATTTCGAGAGATATCGGCTTGGCAGACACTATGAACATGACAGACAAAGAAGGCGGACAAAATATACAGTTCCTCAGGTAGACAAAGGAACATCCCTTCTCTGCTATTATGTAAAAATGTGTAGAACAGGTGAATATGCATATGACACCTGTTTTACACAATAGCAGTGAAGGAATGTTCCTTTGTCTACCTGAGGAACTGTGTGTGTGTGTAATTGGGTTTTTACAGACGTGTATCAATCAGATATGATTATTTACGTCTGGGGACCGACCTTTAACGTCACCATCCGAAAGACGTGACTCAGTTTCGAACCTGCGTCCTCGGCTGAATCAGTTTGTAACTTCCACTGTTAGCTGAGGAACTGTATATTTTATCCGCTCTCTTTGTCTGTCATGTTCATAGTGAGAGTGCTACTCCGGGAGATGCAGGTTACGTTGCTATCAAAGTACTTTTAAAAATAATTCAATATTTTTATCTGCAAAAAAGACTGGAAAATGTTTAATTGACTTCTTCGTTAACATAATAGTTATAATAAGCATGGTGTGTGATACATACAATAAGTTACTTGTTATACATTATAAAGATTGGCAAAATCTTTCTGTGATCTCTGACAACTACTGTTTAATTTGAATAACTTTTATTAATCAGGGTCAGGGAGACTACATGTTGAATGTGTTTAAAGTGCAGGTGTTTTCCAGCCCATAGGCATGGGCGTGGTACCTGGACCCCGCCCCCCCCCGCTACTCCACCCACTGGGCCCTATAATATAACCTGGACCCACATTTCTCCCCATTCTTACTCTTAGACCATAATTATTATTGTATCTCTTATTAGTTTTGCCGATATCCCAAGAATATAAAAGAGCTATATAGACATGCAGGGAGCGAGAGAGAGAGAGAGAGAGAGAGAGAGAGAAGGGATGGGAGAGAGGGAGAGAGAGAGAGAGAGAGAGAGAGAGAGAAAGAAGGGGTGGGAGAGAAAGATTGCCAGGTAAAATAAATGAGAAGAGATCGAGGAATACGGAGAGAAAAGGGAAAAGAGTGAGTAAGAGAGAGAGAGAGAGAGAGAGAGAGTGTGTGTGGGAGAGAGAGATCGAGATCGAGAAAGGAATATCTGCGAGTAAGTCTCTTTCTTCCACCCCTGTCCCTCTCTTTCACTCACCCACCTTCTCCTTCTCTTCTATCTCTTCCTTTCTTCAAAGTTCAAACGAGGGACAGAAATCAATGGATGGCCAAACCATGCACGCAGTTGCTATTCAACGTATTGGCTCTCATGTATGTCCACTCGGGCGAGTCAAACTAAATAGAGACAGTACCCTGCACTATTCCCCCATTCAATGCGAAAAGAGAGAATACATGTACATGTGTATACATTTCAAATGGTAGCATACCGCAGACAACCGCCGCGGAGAAACAGCCGAACTGCCAATCGTGAAGCAACATACACAGCTAATGCTATGGCGATGCCTCGATGGATATCCGTTTTTACTATAGCAATCGTCTGTTTGAGTGGTGCTGCCCCAGCCACAAGTGGTAAGTTATTGCATGGTATTTATGACACCTTATGTATAGCGATTATTATGGTATATTAGAGAATGATAAAGGTCATTATTACCAGGGACAGTGGTATTCCTTTGACCCTTGTCAAACCTGGAATGTGTGTATAAATTCCGTTGGCTGAAGAAGAAGAGAGAGAGAGAGAGAGAGAGAGAGGGGATCGATATGTGTAGGTCCATGGTGAGAGAGAGAGAGGGAGAGAGAGGTACATAGATCGTGGTGAGAGACAGATAGAAAGAGAGACCGAGAGAGAGAGAGAGAGAGAGAGAGAGTGCGAGAGAAATGCTACCAGTTTTCGTAATGCATTTAATATGTACCCCAAATACAATGTACGTCTTTTTGTAGTGCCTCGATGCAGATGCGAATTATTTCATCCACGAATAATTCAATTCGTATTTTGGATATATAACGTGGCTAGCATTTAGCAATAATGCCAGTCATACCAGAGATGTGAGTTTATATCCCTGGTCGTATAATGTAGGCTATGCCAGGTGATGCGATGCGCACTCTGAATGAATTACGGTATTGTCGATCGTTGCTCGATATACGAGGTTAAATATTACATTACAATCAGGTGACAAAGAAGTCTATATATGCACGTTATGTTTTGTGGTAGGAACTTTACTTCTGATCAATGGGTGTATCAAAAGTTGAGAATGTTTTGCCATCATTAGACTGGTCAAGGTAATCCCATCTGATCTGATCAGGGATTGAGCACTGGTCAGAGCTTTTTTGTCCAGGTCAACTCCATAATGTATGGGTCAAAGTGTCATATGGAACTCTTCCTGAGAATCGGCTGGGACAATCTTTCTTCTCGGATTTCGATCTAATTCATTTGGGGAAAATGAAAATAGTAGTGATGGATCTACATTTAAGGTTGAGCACGATCGTATAGACTTTCAAGAAATCAGCATAACAAATGACGGAGTTTCATATGTCCTTGTGCAAGTTGTGCGTCCCTTATTGAAAAATTTGCGGCTTTGCGGACATAACATTAGTTTATCCGAACATGACTTTTATCATACTTTTCCGCTTTCGTCTAGAGAAGTTTGCTATCAAGGTTCGATTCCCCTTTAAATTCGATTTGTCCCCCCCGACCCCAGTAAAAAAAAATTTACGCTACGCCTCTAAGCCCTAAAGCAAATACCATCCGCTACTCGGGATGACATCAGGTTTGAGTCTTCATCAGCTCGAGATTGCCTAATATGAACCCGCTATTTGAATTATCCCGATCGCAAATTATCCAGCTAATTTGCGTCTTTATCAGTCCGCAGTACGTCGCAATTAGTGGGATATTTGGTCGAGATAATCATCCCAAGATATCTTGGGCTAGTTTGCAAAATATCACGATATTTGGTAAACAGTTTCCCGCTATTATTTTGTCCGGTGCCTTTCATCAGCCCGAAGACTCGCACTATGCGCGAACGCTGAGCATAATGTCTCGAGCTTATTTCTCGAGCTCGAGGTCGAGTCTCGAGCTGATGAGGACGCGATTTGTAACTTCGGGCTTATTTCCCAAATCAGAAATAGCGGGCTTTTTGGTAATCTCGAGCTGATGAGGACATGCCTACCTCAGGGTATCGGCCATGCCACGACAGGAGGTCAACAAGTCACAAATTAGGTCCCATACCGGGAAAGTTTCTGAAATGAAATGAAAACGGAGGGCGAGGGAATGAAAAACAGCTATATAGGCAATGGTGGAGGGGTGAGAGGGACTATGGTTCTAGGAATGTCGGATGCCAACCACATCGCACGAATCGCGACAACTGGAATTGAAAACCACAATTTGAGCAAGGATATCCCTGTCCTTAGTATGTAACCATGGATGTAACCAAGGAAGAGCATTGAAATTGGAATTTAAACATTTTCCGTTTGAACATTAAAAAAAAAAGAGCTATGTTATGTTGGATTAAATTGTACGAATAAGAAGAAGAAGAAGTAATAGTAGGAGAAGAAGAAGTAGATGAAGAAGAAGCAGGGGAAATAGAAAAAGATGAACAAGAATTAGAAGAAGAAGAAGAAGACATGGAAGGAGAGGAAGAAAAATGAAAATCATTAATCGTTATAAAAGTTCCAGTAATCTTTGACCTTTCCATATGAAATTTCCAGTAATATTTATCTCTGTACATGCATATTATATAAATCTTAAAAATGAAAATGAAACCGACCGCGTAATACCCGTCGGTTATTGGGAGAGTCACTCCGGTGGGGGGGGGGGGGGGGGGGGGGGGGGGGGCATTATGCAAGTAGTAAGCATACATTTCGGAGGGGAGATGTCGAAAATCCATTCGATTGTAGGCCCATAGTGTTTACGATGTGCGGGGTGAAAGGGATGACGTATACATTGTTGACACATAAATATAATGTCTTCAAGATTAACATTCTGATTTTGTATTTCTCTTTTCTCCGCTATCTCTAATACATGACGGTCATATATAGTTGAAGTCGAGAATGACTCCTTGGTCGAGTTGGAAAACCCGGACTCAGATGCATGGGACAAGCCATTGAGTAACAGTGACGGCTTCGGTCACGGCAGAGATGTGCTCCGTCTTCATTCGCCACACTACGACGTCGCCTTGGTTCTCTTCCTCTTCGATGATATCGGCAAGAAGGAGAAGCTTCGAGTTTGGATGAAAACTGATATCTGCATTGGGGTAGGGTCCACGTCCACTTCACTGCATCATGCTTTCTCTTTGATTATCTATCTTTCTCTCTCTGTGTCTTTGTATCTCCCCCCCCCCCTTCCCTCTCTCTCTAGCTCTAGCTCTCGTGCACTCTCTCCCTGTCGCTTTCTCTCCCCGCATCTTTATTTCTCTTGCTCTCTCTCTCTCTCTCTCTATGTTTGTAAGAGATTAAGAAGAAGAGGTCGAAGAAGAAGAAGAAGAAGAGAAGAAGAAGAAGAAGAAGAAGAAAGAAGAAGAAGAAGAAGAAGAAGAAGATAAAGAAGAAGAAGCTCGAAGAAGAAGAAGCTAGGAGCAATTGTACTTTCAAAACTGCTTCCATTTTAATTCTAAAGCTGTCATTTATTTATGTAGTTCATTGATTATTGTCCTTTCTCTCACTGTAAAGCTAAGTTTCAGCAAATTGTTTCATATTTTACATAAGAAGTTTAATATTTTGCAAAGATTTCTCAAAGAAAATGGTACAAGTAAACGTTGAGGCTATTAACATAGACATTACCCCCTTCCCCATCCCCTTCCTTCCAGAAAGTGAGTACGTCGTAACAATTTGTTTGAGTGCATTAAATTAAAGGACTGAACAAAAAAGAAAGAGTGAAATATGGAGGGGCCGAATGTGCAAGATATGCGCCCCAAAGGGTAGTTAATTTTTTGATACTCTTTGAAAAATAGGGGGAACGAGCTCTTTATGTCAATCCCAGTAGCAGAATTCGTAGTCCAAAAAAGGGCAACGTTAGCAAAATAATTTACATAATTTTGATAAATTTGCAGTACCTGCACAAATTTGGATTACCTGTATGAATTTGCATTAACAAAAAAGCTATTTATATAATAGTTCAATTTATATAATAAATAATAATAATAATAATATACCTCACTTATATAGCGCATATCACAATATGTCTCTATACGCTGTAAGAGAGAGTAAGAAGAAAAGGTGGATAGAGTAACATAAGAAGAGTGAGATATGCTCAACATACATGTTCTTCCTCTCGTTAACATTGGAAATTATTTTTGAAAAGAAATGTTTTGTCTTAAAGTTGTCAACAGTATCACAGTTTTTTAAAGATTTTGCGGTATGTGACGGTCAGGTCTTTCCCTCCCATCATTTTGCTCATCAGCAAATCGCTTTTTATGTCGGAGCATTATGGGTCGAATTTGCCTTGTTCTGAAATTCTGAACGTAGTCCCTTTTCAACAGCTTCGCTCCAAATCTATCACTTTTTCTCTCTCGCTTATTTCAGTGTAAAATGGTCCCAGTTGCCAATTTGACGGTGAAGACACAGGAGAAGAAACGATCGGCCATAATCGATACCGCCTGGGCGACTCACATCATTGTGACGTCAGGAGATGTA
The DNA here is from genome assembly GCF_000002235.5 of Strongylocentrotus purpuratus. Taxonomy (NCBI): domain Eukaryota; kingdom Metazoa; phylum Echinodermata; class Echinoidea; order Camarodonta; family Strongylocentrotidae; genus Strongylocentrotus; species Strongylocentrotus purpuratus. The sequence goes on from NW_022145595.1 coordinate 19,141,071, forward strand.
CCCTATCCAGCTATAAACAACACCTATTGCGAGTAAGTCTACTCTGTTACCGTGGAAACCGATTTATTTCCCTACGCTTTTTGTTTAAAATTGTTGTCATAGGCTATCCGGCTATAAACAACACCCATTGCGAGTAAGTCACTAACTTTACTCTGTTACCATGGAAACCGATAAATGTTTTCCTTACGCTTTTTGTTTAAATTTGTTGTCATAGGCTATCCGGCTGTAAACAACACCTATTGCGAGTAAGTCACTAAGTTCACCCTGTTACCATGGAAACCGATTTATTTTCCCAGGACTTTTTTGTTTGAAATTATTGTCATAGGCAAGGTAGTGTTTGTATGAGTTTGATAAAGAATTATAGGCCTGTCTAATATCAATCGAAGGAAATTGTGGTCATATGCCTTGGTCAACTGGCAGAAGCGGATCTAGAGGGGGGGGGGGGGGGGGGGGGTTGGGGGGTTGCAACCCCCCTCCCAAAAAAAAAATCCGGGGACCATTTTTTTAAATCTTATCTTTTTTTTTAAACTTGTAATTTTATTTTTTCTATTTCTATGTATTTATTTCATTATTATTATTATTATTATTATTATTATTATTATTATTATTATTATTATTATTATTATTCTTTTTTTTGGGGGAGGGGGGGGGGTTGGGCGAACAAATGTCACAGAGTCCCTTGCCCCCCCCCCCCATCAGCCAGGCGCGGATCTACGGGGGGGGGGTTAGGGGTTTTAAACCCCCCTTGGGCGGCCCAAAAAACAAACAAACAAAAAAAAGGGAAAAAAAAGAAGAAAAAAAACAAGAAAAAAAAGAAAGAAAAAGGAACGCACGCTGGAGAGAAACCCTTTCAAGTGCAAATATTGTGAGAAGATATTCAACTCATCTGGTAACTTAACTAAACACATGATAACTCTGGATATAACTGTGTATTTAACTGTTACTTGATTTAAAAAGACGTTATCATGCACTGCTTTTTATGGTCTCCATTGTGTTAATAGATGCCAGGAAAACATCACTTACGGGGTTCAAATAAACACCCACAAAAAAAATCGGCACGCCGCTTCGCGGCTCGTGGACGATGCTCCGCATCGTCATTATTGGTCAACCCCCCCCCCCCCCCCTTAGCAAAAAGCTAGATCCGCCCCTGACTGGAATTACGAAAGACAGAAAATACTGCCTATCTGAACGTAAAGAAAACACATTAAGAGTAATTATACTCTATTGCCGCCATAGTTTGGCTTACTTCAAATGCATGTGTCAAAGTGGTTGTTACAGGCAGAGTAGGGTTGAAACGATGGAAAAGGCAAGACCGAATAACTTCCTTCATACGCGACGTTAGGGGCTGATCAATGTTTTTGTGAAAAGGGGGAGGGGAAACCCTCCGAAAATTCAGACTTAATACCTTAGTTATAGTTACAGTTATATTTATAGTTATAGTTATATTAATTATATTTATAGTTGTAGCTATAGTTATAGTTATATTTATAGTTATAGTTTAAAGGTACTATGTCCCTTTTGCAGCCAACCTCAAATGCTGTAGAACTTTGCAGGAATTATGAATATGTCATGTATGTCCTATCTGTGAAATTTAAACGTTAGCAGTGTCCTCATATTCAAATTATGCAAGAAAACCCATTTACTTGCTAGACTTCACTGTCAGACACTATTGAGTGACTGACTGGCTTTTTTTCTTCTTTGGTAATAACATACATGAAAAGAGTTGTAAAGGGTACATGAGCATTTGTCTACATCAATAACCCACTTCTTGTGATGGCCAAGATTAAACTGATTGAATCTTTGCGCAGCATAAAACGTATGACCATTCGGTACAATTGTCTGAAAATCAAGACTATTACTTTTGGGCTCTCAGTGGCGGATCCAGGGGGGGGGGGCACAGGGGGCACGTGCCCCCCCCCCCCCCCCCCCGGCCAAAAAAAAAAAAGAAAAGGAGAAAAAGGAGGGGGAAAGAAAAAGGAGAGGAAAAAGAAAAAAAGGGAAGAGAGAAAGAAGAAGAAAAGAGGGAGAAAAGAAATGGGGAGAGGAGAAAAAGGAGGGGAAAGGGAAAGAGAGAGGAGAGAAAAGGCGGAAAAAGAAGAAAGGCGGAAAAAGAAGAAAGGCGGAAAGACGGAGGAGAGAAAAGGGGAAAAGGGAGAATAATGAGAAGGAAAAAGAAAGAAAGGGGGGGGGGTGATATTATGAGAATGTGTTTTTTTTACCGGGAAAGGGGCGGGGGCATGCAATTTTAAGTCGAACATGACTAATACCAAAGATTTTATCTCCTTTATAACTTCTAACTTCTAACTTAGTCTTGAATTAATTTTCCGAATATACCTATTCTAAGTGCTCTTTCAGCATGCAGATTGTCCCCGCCATTAATCCTGCCACAGTTGCTGGTTTCATTGTCATATTATTTTCTGTCATCCCTGTGGCCGCGAAGTTTCTATCCGTTTCGCAAGCACTTTTTTTTCCATCGCCTACATGTAATGCTTATTGCTTCCAGTTTGCAAAAGATCCCATGCAGTGGCGGATCTGTGGGGGGGGGGGGGATGGGGGAGGGGTTAGGGGGTTTAACCTCCCCCCCCCCCCCTTGGGCTGCCAAATGAAAATGTGATGTGAATAGAAAAACGCTATCATGTGTCCAGACCCACACAGTATCCGTATCGTCATCGGGTCAAACCTCCATTAAACTGTTACTCGATTTAAAAAGACGTTATCGTGCACTGCTTTTTATGGTCTCCACAGTAGATGCCAGGAAAACATCACTTACGGGGGTTCAAAATAGCAACAACAAAAATCGCCTCGCCGTTACGCGGCTCGGACTTTGAGGCTCGTGGACGATGCTCCGCATCGTCATTGGGTCGAACCCCCCTCAAACTGTTACTTGATCTAAAAAGACGTTATCATGAAATGCTGTTTATGGTCTCCATTGTGTTAGTAGATGCCAGGAAAACATCACTTACGGGGGTTCAAAATAGCAACAACAACAAAAAAAATGGCCTCACCGCTTCGCGGCTCGTGGACGGTGCTCCGTGCCGTCATTGGGTCAACCCCCCCCCCCACCCTTAGCAAAAAGCCAGATCCCATCATCCGCCCCTGGATCCCTACTCTTTGATGGGGTAGGAAAGAGCAATTTTACGTCATATTACTCCAGGAAGTGCCTGAAAATGCACCTAACGTGTTCCGAAAATTGCAAATGATTCCTTCCTACAAAATCTACGTTCAGTAAAGTTAATTCGTCATGGTTAATAACAAGCAGATACGTTGAGGTTAAATATGCTTTTTTGTTACTATTATTGGCAAAATTTAATGTGAAAAACATGGGATCCTGTTTGGTGGATATGATATTGTTTCCTGATAGTTATAGGCAATTGACCTTGTACACCTCCTCCCCTCAACCAGCCCAAAACAGTTAATCATCGCCTCCAATTTTAAATGCATGTATACTATACAGTACCAACCGAGCACACTTAAATACCAGCAATTTTATCAAACAATGATTTGAAAAGCTCAGATCAGGAACCATATTCATTATCTCTGGCATAACCAGGCTTGTTGAACGGATGGTGGGGGGTCGGGGGTGGGGGGGGGGGGGGGGTAGTACACAAAATCACTCGAATCAACTACACCTTATGTCGATTAAGCTTGAAATGAAAGTGAAACGATTCGGAAGTTAGCATCAGGTTAATTGATCCGGTGTGTTGTTTTGAATACATTTATTTTAAGTCACATGAATTGCGGGGAGGATCGACGTACGGGTGATAATATAACAATAGAACATTAATCACGATTAATGATACATTAGTAATCAAGCTATCAAAGATTGCAAATCATATTTAGGTCAATTGTAATACGTTGTATTATTATATTATCATTAATAATGGAGCAAAGTTGTGGAAAAATTTGCCCATAAATATAAGAGAAGAAAAAACAAGATCATCATTTCGTCAAAATCTCAGAATTAAACTCCTAAGCAGAGATGAATCATGAGGATCAAATAATATATTAAGTCAAAATAAATATCAATATGAATTGGCATACAGTGTTAGAAACTTGGAGAACCAATCCCGACTAGCACTCGTGCTAACTTTTGGATCTCCCTTTAACAACATTTGGAGTTTTTAAGTTTAACATATCCTTTATTTGAATCACTTATACGCTATTGGAACTCTGTTAATTTCAATTCCAGCCGCAAATCTCTACGTATTATTAAGTTATAGCTAATTCACAGGTTTTGATATGACATGGTATATGATTAATTTAATTTGTACACATAGTTCAACTATGGATATTTTCTTTTTCTTTGTAACTCATGTACATGGATATTTTTGTTATTTTGTTACCCACTTGAAACTTTTGTAGCATTGTGTTATGTTGTTATTTTGTTGTTCATAAATTCAAATTCAAATTCAAATTCAATAATCATGTTCAGATTATATGATATTGCATGGTATACATCAGTAGGCAATGATCAGGCTGTCGATGTATAGCTACCAACTGTGACTTCACAATCATTGACTTGTTTGTTTTTGATAGTGTCTTTTTAAAATGATGGTATTGTAAATATGATTTCCGTATTAACAAACACGATGCAACTTCATTCGTATTACGGAAGAAACAATTTGATAAATTTGTATCGAGAAGAAGAAGTCTTTGGTTGGAGAAATATAATAGTATTATTCTTCCGCCTTACAACGAAAAACTAGGCTATGAATATATAGTTCGCAATCGGGGAAGGGGCTTCAGTGACCTAATGTGATCTTCTGAACCGGTCCAGAGGTAAGCTTCTTGGCACGGTTGTGTTTTCACACTCATGTTGGACCGGTCTTATTAACACAACTTTGGCTAAGACCGGTCGGGGTGAGTGTAAACGAGGTTATACCCGAAGTGGTCTTCTGGATCGGTCTAGAGTTACGCTTCTTAGCACGGTTATGTCTTCACATTTATGTTAGACCGGTCTTATTAATACAACTTGGCTAAGACCGGTCGGGGTGAGTGTGAATGAGGTTATACCCGAAGTGGTCTTCTGGATCGGTCTATAGAGTTACGCTTCTTGGCACATGTGTTTTCACACTTGTCACACCGCTCTTATTAAGACCGATTTTGCTAAGACCGGTGTAACAGGGCGAGTGTGAATGATGTCATACCCGAAGTGGGCTTCTCGACCGGTCTAGAGATACATTTCTTGGCATTGTTCTGTCTCCACACTCACGTTAGATCGGTCATATTAAGACTAGTTAGACCACTCTAGCTAAAAAGACCGCTCTAACGAGTGAGTGTGAATACGGACTCATGTAAAACCTTTCTCAAATTATTTTTCATCTTTGTCCATGGTCAGGTTATATTATCTATTCGGGCAATACGGCGAATACAATTTGACCGTACCTTCCAAGCAACAGAACGGCACGAACGGGACTAAGTGCGGACTGGTAACAGTGAAAGAACCAACTTACGCTGATACAGGTAACTACACTGAAAAGAAAACTTATTTCATTACTTAAAGTTGAAATGACGCAATTTCCTAAATCGATTGGTGTTATTGTATTATGATAAGGATTTACGAAAAAGTTGAAGTGAATTGTTTACATGTTATAATTTGAATGCGATGTACAATGTATTTTCGTTGGAAATTTCATGTATGTTTATTTTGTAAATGTAAATGAACCATTTAAGTTTTTGGTAGAAAGTAAATTTATTGATCATTTTTAACTGTCGGAAAAAAGAAGTAGCCATATATGTTTGTTGAAGTATTCTTAAAAGATGATCCGTATAAGTAAGTTCAACTTCATGAGCGAAACTAATACCCTCAATGAATAGCAGTATTTTATAAAAACGTCAGGCCTATACCGTGTGAGTCAAAAAAAGTTTACACTCAGAAAATTGTCATATTTTTAAAAAGTCAGATATGAACGAAAGTTTATAATACATGTTTTGAAAGAGTGTTATGTCCCGAATCGTTTGGTATCATTTTTGTGTGGTATGTGTTCACGCTTGGATGAACAGGAGGCATAAGATTAACTGTTCTTAGATAATTTTTAAAATAATTGTAATTTTCTAGGTGTAAAATTTTTGTTGACTCACACTGTATAAGTCGATATTTCTGTCATAGTAGTGGCACTAAATTTGTTTAAGCATTCGATTCTGCAGGCGCGAAGCATGGACAGCGATATAGCATGGTAACAACGCAAAAAGGGGCACTCCTATGGGGGGAGGCACCAGTCTTACTGGGCGGATTAATGTGGATTAGCAATGTCAAGGAACATGGAATATTTGTATCATAGTCTCTCTCTCTCTCTCTGCCATATCGATTGACTTTGGCGATCATGCTGTTCCACAACCCTCGTCTCCTCGCCTTCTCTATTAGCACCAATCCCAGTTCTTTCACTCTTATCTCTTCTAACAATTTCTGCTGACTGTCCATCCAAAGTATCCTTCTTCTTCCCCTACTCCTCCTTCCCCCAATTTTCCCTTTTAACGCAAGATTCTCTAGGCCTCCTTTACGTGTAATGTGACCCATGAACCTCAACAGCCTAATCAACATATCACGTATCATTTTTGCACTCTAGCTCTTCTAAGAACTTCCTCATTACTAACTTTGTCAGTCCCAGGGATTTTCACCATTCTTATTAAAAACCATATTTCGCAACTTTCCAAACTCTTTTTAGTGTCAGAGGCTAAATTCCATGTTAAAGGTAAAGACTAGTTATGGTCATGCGATTGCATTGTGAAAGAAACGTGGAATCGATCAGAAAAGGTTGATCATCTAGCATCTAGCATCTGCAAGGTTCTGGAATCATCAAAATGATAAGAAATTTGGCCCATTCTTCGTAAAGTTACAAGCACTATACACAGAAAGATGTATATGGTACTATCCGATATCTATCACAGACCATGAGAAAAACAAATTTACCAAATATATGAATTAGTAGGCGGTTTCCCGGCAAATTTTGTATCATCATGTATTAGTCAAAACATATTCTTTCACATGATTGGTAATGAGAGCTTCCATTTCATTTTTTGAAATTGGGGCGTTTCCAATACTGGTCTTTACCTTTAAGTAAGGGTAGATGTAACAATTTTGTACTCTTATTCTGGTCCTCATACCCATTGTGCGATTTGTCAGAATGTTGCCTAACTTTGAAAAAGCAGAAATAGCGAGAGTATCATAGTAGTGGCACTAAATTAATTTGTTTGATCCTGCAGGCGCCACGCGAGGGCAGCGGCATAGCATCTGGCCAGGCAACAAGGGGGCGCTCATTGGAGGGGGAGGGGGAAGGCACCAGTCTTACTGGGCGGATTAATGTGGATTAGCAATATCAAGGAACATGAAATATTTGTATCATTGTAGTGGCACTAAATTGGTTTGATCTGTTGATTCTGCAGGCGCCACGCAAGGGCAGCGGCCCAGCATGGGGTCAGGCAACAAGAGGGTACTCATTAGGGGGGGGGGGGGGGGCACCGGTCTTACGAAGTGGATTAAATGTGGATTAGCAATATCAAGGCAATATAATATTTGTGGGAAGGGTTTTATTTTACACCCTCCTTTCCGTTTTCTTTCCTCTTCCATTTTTCTTAGGCATTTGATGGTGGCGGGGGGGGGGGGGGATGCGCCCCACTACGCCACTAGCTCAAGGGTTATTCTCGCTTCAAAACATAAATTCTATTTGAATGGATCAGGAAGCCTGAGCTGTCTGAGCCACCCATTCATGAATTGAGCTGTAATAGTTCTTAGCTTCACTGCTTGAGCGCACTTTATTTTTGTTTGTATCCTTTGTAATGGCATTAAGTGTGAAACTTGACACAAACATAGATATACAGTAATTCTCAATAAAAGGTGATCTGATGTAGAATGAATCCAAAATAATGCCTATAAGCAGTTTGAAGAAGGTTATGAAAAAAGAGGAGGAGAAAGAGAAGAAGAAGAACAAGAAGGAAGAACAAAAAGAGGAAAATTCACTAGTACAAGTAGATAAGAGAAAAAAGTTACCCCCCAAAAAATTAGTTGAATATTTTATGTCAAGACGTATTTTTGTGAAACGATGTACTGTATTAAACATTCACTGGCAGTGCGCTTTGCAGAAAACAACGTATCATTGTGCAGTTTTAGAAATACATATAGTATAATGCTTGAACTTTGGGCAAGCTAATGTAAACGTCAGATTGAACACACACACACTACATTCAATACACACTTCCCCCTTTTTCAGGCGTTCTTAATGACGGGTTAAATGTATACATGAAATTTAACGAATTGTTCAAAAAAAAAGTTTAAAGAATTTTAAGAGATGATGAAAAAGGAGGTGGAGAAAGAGAAGAAGAAGAAGAAGAAAAAGAGGAAGAAGAGGAAGAAGAGGAAGAAGAAGAAGGAAAACAAGAGGAGGAAGAAGAACAAGAAGAAGAAGAAGGCAACGTTGAAGTAGAAGGAATTGAAGATCGAAGAAGACATAGAAGGAAAAGAATGGAATAAAAAGAAAAAAAGAAGAAGAAGAAGAAGGGGGAAGGAAGGGCTTGTCTGGGAGATGAACCCGAGACCTCTCATCTTCCCCCTTTTCAGGCGTTCTTGATGACGTGTCAAATATAAACATGACATTTCACGAATTGCTCAAAACAAAGCATCATTGATACTGGACAGATTAAATTGAACTCCTACTTTGCGTGACAATATGCTTCCTAAAACGAAAACCCCTCTACCAAATTTGTCAATCTTGGTATGAGATTTCATGCGAAAGTATTCTCCTTCCGCTGGTATCAGTGAATGTCACCCCACATCGTTTGAAATATGCTATTGCTAGGCCGTTGTTGCTGTTATTGCTGTTGTTGTTGTTTGTTTGTTGTTGTTGTTGTTTGTTTGTTTTGTTTGTTTGTTTGTTTGTTTGTTTGTTTGTTGTTGTTGTTTTTGTTTTTTTGTTTTTTGGGGGGGGGGGGGGGGGTAAGGCACCCTGTATAAAATAGATATAAAATGGCTCTGTATCAACCTCAACGATCTTATCTTGTTTAATTTCTTTATAATTCCTTACAGGTACCTTAGTCTTTTACGGATCAGTATTCTTCGCGTTTTTCGTTGCTGCCATTTGGGTGTAAGTATTTTTTATTAAATGCTCTTCTTTAAAGGGGAAGTGAAGCCTGATATTAAGTTGGATTTTAATATAAGCAGAAAATTATGAGTTCCTATGAAGGGGGGTGGGGGGGGGGGCCGGTAGTGAACATTTTTTTTTGGGGGGGGGGGCCCTTGAAAAATCGCGCACCCCCCCCCCCCTATGAGCGCCAGTGGGGAGGGGGAGGGGGGGGGGCATCTAAAAAAAAAGGTAAAGTTAACGTGTTTTTAAGTGTTTTTTTCCCAGGGGGTGGGCGGCAACCCGCCCACCCCCCCCCCCGATCCGCCACTGAATGCACTAGTAATGTTCTGTACATGGTTAAAAAGAAATAGAATACAACATTCATATAAAATGCGATTGTTGTAAAATTGTAATATGTTATTCATTCAAAGAGGCACACTTTCTTGTTTTCCTTTAATACTTTGTATGTGTAATACATTCTAATACTCTTGTAATAGGAGCTTGGTATACCATTTTTCCAGGACTGTATATTTTGCAGGCGTGTTATGTGACATCATGTTTTTATGCAAACACGAATGAAGTGTGTGTTGTAAAGTCAACATTTTACGTCAATAAAAAAACGTTGTTCTGTTGGAGGTCGCATAACATGCTAGGAAGAAAGGCTCTGTTGAACATTTTGAATTAAATTACTTCAATGAAAACATTAAAGGAACTAATCCCTGTTTTAGTCATCGTGAAAAGGGTAGTTTTGGGTGGAAGGGCAGAAGGACGCCCTAAGTTTGTAAGGGGCTGTAGGTGTCGCAATTGTTTCTTTTTGCTTTGCCGTCGTGGTGGTTTTGATTTACAATTAACAACGAAATTATTCATACTCTTTAAATTTGATGTTCTTTTTACCTTACTCAAGAGTGAATGATGGCTTAGTTGAATCAGTGCCTTTGGTGAAAACTTTTAGATGTCAGCTTTCTCTCTGTTTCTCTGTCTCTCCCTGTATTTGTCACTCCTTATATTTCCCTCCCTTTTCTCTTTCCTCTCCCCTCTCTCCCCTCTCTTCTCTCTCCTCCCTCTTCTCCCCTTCTCTTTCTTTCTCTCTCTCTATCTCCTCTCTCTCCCCCTCTCTCTTTTTCTCTGTGTCTATCTCTCTCTCTAAGTGCCATATTGATTGACTTCGTCGAGCATGCTTTTCCACAACCCTCGATTCCTAGCCTTCTCTATTAGCATCACTCCCAGTTCTTCACTCCTATCTCTTCCAACAATTTCTGCAGACTATCCATCCCAAGTATTCTCAAAGAAAGATTCTCTATGCCTTCTTTACGTGTAAAGTGACCCATGAACTTCAATTGCCTAATCAACATCTCATTCTCACGTATCATTTTCTTTGCACTCCAGCTCGTCTAAGAACTTCCTCATTAGGGCAATTCCACGGTAACGGAAGGACACTCAGACAAGATTTTTGAACTTCAGGTTCATACTAAAAGAAATGTTTTATTAGTATGTATTAAACTATGGGGAACAAAATGTGTTTCAGTCAAGTGGAAAGCTTCATCAACTTCACAAAGTTTGGATAAACACTAATTAACTGGAAAAACCATGTCCATTTTTATGTCCTTCCGTTACCGAGATAATTAATATGCACATTCTTAAACTACTTAACTATAATGACAATTTTTTGGGGGAGAATTAAAGGCACTTATATAGGTATTATATCTGTACTGTTTCACATCTTATACTAATAAAACAGTTCTTTTAGAATGAACCTGAAGTTCAAAAATCTTGTCTGAGTGTCCTTCCGTTACCGTGGAATTGCCCATTACTAACTTTGTCAGTCCAAGGGATTTTCATCATTCTTCTTAAAAAACACATTTTGCAACTTTCCAAACGCTTTTTAGAATCAGAGGCTTAAGTTAAAGTTTCACTACCATACATAAGTACTGGGTAGATGTATACCTTACTTTTATTCTCTATTCATGTGCACTATCTCCTCCTGGACCCTTTAATCCTCATTCTTTCGCTCCCTTTCTCCCTCCCTCTTTCAGTTAAATATTATTTTTTAAGCTCTATAATCATAATTCATATCACATTTTCTCTCGAAGTCATTGTATTAAAAGATGCACCGAAAAGAGCCTACCAATCAATCATAACGGAAGTATACTATCGGTGAGTATAGTTATGATTTGCTCTCTTGTATTATGATTTATGTCGTTATTACCAGTGGCAAATCCAGGATTTTCGAGCGGGAAAGGGGGGGGGGGGGTAGGGGGAATGGAGAGGACAAGTTCGATGATTTAATAACAAGTACAACAAAACAAAAAGGTCATCAGGTTTTTTATATGCCCTTTTTGGTTACAAAATGTTCTGACAAGCATGCAAGCAGACCGAGGTAGGGGGAGGGCACGGCACCTGTGCCCCACGAATCCTCCACTGATTACGTTGGAAAATACATAATCATAAAGCTTTTGTCGTCCATGTTAAAATATAAAACATGAAGCAACAATCAGGTGTAGACTTCGACTACAATGGTAGAGTGAAAATCGGTATATTAATATTAAACTTAACACTTTAAGTGCTTTCGTCCGTCAACTGGTAAAGTGCTATATACGAAATCGTGATTATCAATACAACTCAATTCCAGCGGCATCCGATGAAATATCATAATTTTATACAAATAATATAACATATCAAATACATATATTTTTTATCGATCTTTCTTCTATCTTTCTTCCTAAACATCATCTGCATCGTCTAGAACGGTTCTCAGGATGACCAAACACCCCTGACCTTCCCGGCTAGTGACAAGCCTAAGAGCTCCCTTCGACTCAGATCGGTCGACACTTTTAGAGGGTAAGTCCTCCTATAATCGAAAATGTGGAGATGCCATGGTGTAGTGGTTTATTCACTTGACTCTCAATCCAAGAGTTTAGGGTTCGAATCTCAGCCCAGCACCAATGCCCTTTATCAAGTCATTTAGAGAGGCAGCGCTCCTAGAAACGAAAATGTGGAGATGTTGTGGTGTAGTGGTTCATTCACTTGACTCTCAACCCAAGGGTTTGAGGTTCGAATCGCAGCCCGGCACTAACGTCCTTTAGCAAGACATTAATCCACATTATTTTGCCACACTCCACCCAGGTGTAAATGGGTATTAAAATGGGCGTTAGAGCCCATCTGTACTAGTGTACAGGAGGGATTAGACCACCCTGTAAAGTCACTGGACAGGTGGTTATCTCATCAAATCAGCTCTCAATTAACATAAGAAAAGGAGGATCATGGGGACCAATGGTCACCGATTATGCAGTTTTTGTTATATAGAGGGCGCAAGTAGTTATAGGTAGTGCAGTGGGGCTTTAAAGGAGGATATAAAGAAACAGCACTTTATAGGTTATACGATATTCTTCGACTCATATTTCTTTGTTTTTTTTTGTCTTGGATGGATTTGATTTAGGCTTGCTATTACTCATCTTGTACTCGGTACAAGTGGTGACGGTCATTTTTGGTACTCAAACCATGCAAGATGGTATGGTAAGTACGTTCTACGACGCAAAATCATATCAAATCAATTCAAAATTTATTGAAATAGAATCCAAAATTTGGATAATCTTCAATAATACAAGTACTTTACAAAAGAATTAAAAAAGGTTAGAATCAAAATAATTACAAATTTATGTGAATTTTAGTACAGAAGTAATACATGTACAGCTACAAAGGAGGAATCAAATACAACATTTAGGGTAAGCATCATTGTACTAGTAATAGAAAAATAACCAGTCAAAATATGTTAAGTTGAATAGTCGATTCATGAAATTTCAAACCATCGTTGAAACTACCTATTGTATTACCTCCATAACTCTGTTCGGATTGCATAATACCCCTTTCTAATGGTCGCACATCTTAACACTTGATGCACAACCCTAATGAAATTGCCAGAGATTGATTTTTCGAAAGTCTTTGTTGTCTCATTTTTATTAATAGGAACTACATTGTATAGCTCTGTGGGACTTTAATGATGCATGTTTCCTTGTATTACAGGTATTACTGTTGCAGATTTCATGTTCCCGTGGTAAGTAAAAATACTCTAATATTTCATCGTAAGTACATTTTACCATTGGTAAATTATATGTTGTTAGGGGTGTTTTGTTAGTTTGCTTGTTCTTTATTATAAGTATTAATATTATTCATATATTCATTACTTTTATTATTAATATCAATATTATTATTACAATGATTAGTAGTAGTAGTATTAGTAACATCAACAGTTGTAATAGTAGTAGTAGTTGTTGTACTAGTAGTAGTTGTAGTAGTAAAGTAGAAGTAGCAGCAGCAGCAGTAGTAGTAGTAGTAGTAGTTAAGTAGTTAAGTAGTTAAGTAGTAGTTGTAATAGTGGTAGTAGTAGAATAAGTAGTTGTAGTAGTAATAGTAGTAGTTGTAGTAGTTAAAGTATATGTAATAGTAGTAGTAGCCTACTTGTAGTAGTTGTAGTAAATGTAAAGTAGTAGTTGTTGTAATAGTGGTAGTAGTACTTTAGTAGTAGTAGTAATAGTATTTTTGCCATTGACCAATCTTGTCAATTATTATAAAAATCATTATCTTGAACCATTTCTCTGCGATCCATGCTCATATTCTCATCCTCAGTCCCATGTGCTTTCTTTCAGGTTTGTGTTTATCATGGGTACCTCTATCCATCTATCGTTCAACATCCTTCTCTCCAAAGGGCTGAGTTATTGCGCTATCTTCAAGAAAATAGTATTCCGTAGCATTTCTTTATTCATCATGGGCGTCTGTATTCAATGTGAGAATTGCCAATTTGATTAATTATTATATGTTTGCTTGTTTTGTAGTAGTATCCGTTGTAAACAAAAAAATACTACAAGTTGATTTTTTTTTTAAGTCTATGGCTCTCTGCAATCGTTTTGCAGTAAAGTTTTTCGATAATTTTGTGATCAAATATGGGAATGTTAATCAGAAATAGAGAATAACAGACCAATTCTCTCTTCTTTTACAATCAATTTCAATGTTTCTTTTTTACAATGTCTTTTTATTTTTGCACTTCCAGCTCACAATGATTTGCGTAACCTTCGCATCCCTGGTGTGCTACAGCGGTTTGGCATCACATATTTCATTGTTGCGTCATCCTACCTCCTCTCCCGACGTCTGCAGGCCCGCAGGGCCGAGAAAACGGTAAATGGCGAGATTTCCTGATCTACAGGTTTTTCCGTGTGGTTTCACTTCATAGGTGTATGATTCCCAGGTCGAAAATCCCATAGAAACCATTAGAGAAAACCAGTACAGATTTTTAATGGTTTCTACTGGTCAATTCTCTACTGGTTTCAATATGGAAAGTGGCGCTATTTCCATTAAAAACCAGTAGAAAAAAATCGTACTGGAACCAGCAGAAGACCAGTAGAAGACCAGTAGAACAACCTAACGGAACCATTAGGAGACCAGTAGGAATCCCAACTGGAACCATTAGGAGACCAGTAGGAAACAAGTAGAAATCCCCACTGGAACCAGTAGAAGACCAGTAGGAATCGATACAAAAACCATTAGGAGACCAGTAGAAAAGAAGTGCTGGAACCATTAGACCAGTAAAAAAGAAGTCCTGGAACCATTAGGAGACCAGTAGGAATCCGTACAGAAACCATTAGGGGACCAGTAGAAGACCAGTAGAAAACCCTAATGGAACCATTAGGAGACCAGTAGGAATCCCAACTGGGACCATTAGGAGACCAGTAGGAATCCGTACAGAAACCATTAGGGGACCAGTAGAAGACCAGTAGAAAACCCTAATGGAACCATAGCATTGGTTACATTACATGGTTGACATTGTTTTGATCAGTTGAAATTATACTACCTCAATGCACTTCCAACACAGTACTCTTCACAAAATCTGCCAGCCCTTGTTTGTTTTTTGTTTTTACTTTGAAAGAGCATGCTGGTCTGCAAAGAAGACACGAAAATGACAAGAGCTGGCATGCAGTTCGCTTCCAACACAATTAACCATTTTCTTGAGGTTCAGCCACTTCTCTCGCAAACATCTGTTAACAAAAGACATCACAATCCTGTTGGTTCATCTTTATCATATTTAACACTTAACAGTGTATCCTTTTATTATCTGTCAGAATATCATTCATCATAAAGTGATTACAATTACATGAACGTTTAACAGCTTAAATAAAAAAGGATTTTTTTTAATTTTTTTTTTACACATTTTAACAACAAAAGAAGACACAAAAAAAACTGTTAAATTGTCTAATTATTGTCTAAAAGTTATGGCCAGTTTTAACAGAGAGAAATCAATCTTGAAAATTTGGAGTAGATGTTTAAAAGAGTAGGTTTGGCAATTTACAAGTTTTCTTACGGTAAGTATCATGAGTAGAAACAATGAGCATGCATTTTTGATGAGAAATTTCTTTTGTAATTTTCCACCATAGAGAATAAGTTCATTTGCACAAATTTAAGTACTTTATTCATGCATTTCAATTTGGAGAATAATTCACAAATGATAACTCAAAGCATGATTTTTACCTGTAGATTGTCAAAGTATATGTAAAGGATTGATATAAAGTTGCAGCAATTGGAAATGAAATATTGTGTACTACATAATATAAGCCTACTACATTCACAAGCAAAAGAAAATCATTCATGGCCTTATTATTTTGACAAGTGATGTGATATTATGGTAACTAAAGAGTGTGCTGTTCATCAATAAATGTAACTTGATAGTACAGTGTATTATGACAAATTTCAATTTCCTCCTGACATTTGATAAACAAATGAAATATGGTCCATATTTTAAAAGGTTTGAATTTAGAAATGAAATAGATTTCATAATTACGAAAAATAAATAGGGTGCGTAATTCTGGAATCGAAAAAGGGGCGTTAATACCGATATTAAAATAGGGTTAATATTTCCGCAAATGAAATGGTATTATTTTGAATATAAAATAGGATTCATTATATTGACGGTTCGTAATTCCAAAAAGGATAAAGGGTTCTATTTGCATTTTCAGAATAATAAACTTTTGGAAGTATATTGAGCCCTATTTAATTTTCAGAATTATGAACCATATTCCATTTTTGGAATTATGAATCCTAGTTCATTTTCAGAATTAAGAACCCTACTTCATTTGTAGAATTATGAATCCTTGAACATATAAAATTATGAACCCTCAGAAAACGACATAACAGTTCAAAGATTTCCCATTCATATGAATACATGTAGGCCATTTTCGTATTGTAATTATCAAATTTAATGAATAGGTCCTTGTTAAGTGCCTCATTACCAATTATTAAATTCACCTTTTACCAATAAATGTATTTAAATAGTCAGAATGCAAATTGAATACATTATGTGTTGCCCTACCTAACAACACATGTTTGCATTTCGCATTCTGACTATCGAAATACAATTATTCTTAACAGGTGAACGAAATAATTTGTTCCGCGGCACTTTGATTTGGTTTTATAACGAAAATTGCCTCATCACATTATGTTACATAGGGCTTACCCTTTACACTTTTTAAAGAGAAATCCAACCTTAACAGACAACTATACTTTTAAAAAATACCACATTAAATCTGACACAAAATAAGGTGGTTATGGATTGTTAAAAGCTGTGATCACTAAACCTATGGGCATTTTAAATTGGCTGAATCGGTAATGTACGTCACTATGATGAGCTGCAGGACTACTTTCCCATTTATTTCAAGACACAATTGTTTTAATTTTTTGGCGGTTCACGTGCCATACCTTAACAAGTCTTAAGTGCTTAAGATTGGAATAGATTTGTATTGCATTTACCTCACTCAATTTTTCTCTATTACCAATTTATATAATTTGCCACAGGTTTTAGGAATTGACATTTCGATACGAAGGGGGTGGGGGTGAGCACGAGACTGATCTACTACATAAGCATTATAAAACAGGTCTACTTCATAAATAGTAATAACAAATATACGCAAATACCAAGATCTTTTACCCAAAGGGTAAAAATGTAGGCCTACATGTATGTTTGTAAACCCTGTAATTCATCAAAATGGCAAGTGACATATGGGCATTTCAGTTCTACAGCTAAGCTATTCAGGTTCGTGGCTATAACTCACTCCCCCCCCCCTCTCTCTCTCCCTCTCTCTGTATCTCTATAATGAAGGGGAAAGTAACCTCTGTGTGTGTAGACCTCATTTTGGAAATATTCCTCTTCAGCTGGGACTCATGGTTTAGATTTTGGGTGGAATCTCCTGTATAATTCAAGTGCTGCTTGATCCAGGGTACATGCACGCAAAGAATTCTAATGCATCAATGGAGCAAAAAGAAAGGAAAACAAGTTGAGAAAAACGTTTATACATTTTAAAACTAGAACGTAAACAATGAATTAAATAATAAATTCTGTCTGAAAAGTACTAAATAAAATAATCTCTCATTGCTTACAAACATAATATAAACATGCCTTTGCATTTTAAAAGTTTGTTGGCAATGCAAACATGATTCAGGATTTGTTTGTAAATAATTATCAATACAATTCTAGTTTGGTGATAAAAGAAGAATCAAAGCTCCATTGCTGAGGAGGGAAAAGAACACTGTTCGAAACTCACAAAATATGGTCGGTTATTGCAACATACCTGCAAGTTTTAGTGATCTGAAATTAATTGAATTATATATATATGAAACTCATTTTATTCGAATGAAATGAATAATTCTTGATGTCTAATTAATCAGTGTCATGATCATGGAAGAATGAAAAATATATGTACAGGAATAATACAAGTACATCTGCCCAATTACCGATAAAGGCTTCAACTGTGTCATGAGGCTGCTACGCTGCTGAATGCTGATCCAGAAGGTTGAGAGAAAGTAGCATGTTCTGCATGGTCTCACGTCAATATACTGTTGCCACAATGTGTTTGAATCCACTGTTTGGCGAAAGATGTCAACAGATGCCTACAATTAATAAGAAAATAAATAAAGTTAAAGGCACACTGCCATACTTGTAGCTACTTGCTCCCTCTATATAGAAAACTTCCCCAATCGGTGCCTGTTGGTCCCCCATGATCCTCTTTTTCTTATGTTAAATGAGAGCTGAGTTAATGAGATAGCCACCTGTCACAGTGACCTCGATGGCTCTCTGTGTGGTCTAATCCCTTCTGGCCCAGTAGTGGTGATGGTCTTTAAAACAAATTGAACGGTTGACGCACGTGCAACACACATGCATGTAGGCCTACTTTAATCTTCTTACTTCGTACAGCCTGTGGGTAAAGAATTTTGTTTACCATTTACGGTTCTAGCCGTTTATTTCCAGATAAGGGCTTCTGTATATATTGTGCGAACACACCATAAATAGATTAAAGCCCCCTCCCCCGCTTGTCTCGAAATTAGGGTGCGTTGAGAACGGAGTACCGCCTTAACACACCCTTTCGGGATAAGCACGGGGGGGGGGGGGGGGGGGGGTGAGTTATAGCCACGAACCTGAATAGCTGAATGTAAGGTGCGTTGACTAGTGCGTTGGGTGCGAAAGGGTGCGTTGACTAGTGTTTTAAATCAGTAGTTTAAAACAGAATTTAAGGAATATAAATCTTAAGTCGTTTAAATTGAAATAAATGTAATCAAAATTTAAAAAAGACGAGAAAATTATATAAAATTAAAACTACTGTAGTCTTGCAGATCAGGCGTTTATGCTTCTAATGCAGCACTTTATTTATTTAAAAAAAGAATAAAGCACTCAATTCTCAAAATTGGCATGGTTTACAGCAGAGTTAAAGTGACTCGATAACATTGCCTCAGATTCTGAAACAAAATCCTGGATTAAGCTCATGCTGCAATCATAATTATAGGCCTAAACCTTTAGGTCAGTAAAAAATCCCATGACGTTTAATACAAGCCAATCGCCCGTCTGATTATCAAGATTATGATTGGAATTCGAAATTTCAAAAAACCATTTTCCCCAACGGTTTTATAACACTACAGTCTATTGGGAAAAATGAGTATGGTAAAACCGGTCACTCAAAAGTCAAAGATTTTTACTTTTTGAGGCACTTCATCATTCATGATCATTTTGAAGCGAAATTTTTCAGGGCTTCAATATTACACCATATCACTGACACTGCATGATACGTAGGGCCATGCATCTCAGATTTAACATTGTTAAACGATGCCTTTAAAGCCATGTGTAGGTGAATGCACAAACTTTGCTTTGAATGATGATTCCATCAAGATCTAACATGAAAATAGATAGATGGGACAATACAATACATTTCTCATCTTGGCGGCAGGCGTTGAAAGCACTCCTACTTCTACTAGTTCACAATCATACATAACTACGTTTCAAAACAGAAAACAGTTACTGCACATATTGCAAATAAATTAGGTAAATCTAAAACTTACCCATATTGAAGAATAGCAGGGGAAAACAAAGTAATAAAAGGATTTGTCTCTGCTCTGGCTCCTGTAGCTGTTGATAGGAATGGCTGTCTTGCTGTCTTGTGTGTGTCTCATACGGCATGCATGGCAGCTGGCTGGTTGTACGCACACACTGCATGCCTTGACACACAGTACAGTGCTATATAGTGTAGCACAGAGGGATGCCATGCTGTATGTACCCGTTCAAAAAAGGCGGGAGTCGCATTTGCATTTGGGGGTTTTGGGGCTTGTAGTCTTGATCAATATTGCAGACCTTATAGGGCATGTCAAGATGTTGCACAATCTGTAAAATAAAACTATTAATATAATGACTAATGCAATTTGAGAGTTTTTCACCCCTAGCTGTTTTGGGCTTAAATAAAAAAAAAAAAGTTAGATTGATCAAGAGGCGGTGCTAGAATGATCATATACTGGTTTCTAATATTAATTTTGTTTCAACTGGTTTCAGAACCACTGAGCTCGATATATCTGCTGGTTTGTAAAGGTTTCTAATGGTTTGACTTAGGATTTTTTCACTCATGTTCAAACCATTAGATCTTAATGGTTTCTATTGGTTTCTACTGGTCTTCAAAACCATTAGGCTCTACTGGTTTGTTAACGTTTCTAATGGTTTGACTTCGGATTTTTACACCCATGTTCAAACCATTAGATCTTCCTGGTTTCTATTGGTTTCTACGGGTCTTCAAAACCATTAGGCTCTACTGGTTTGTTAAGGTTTCTAATGGTTTGACTTAGGATTTTTACACCCATGTTCAAACCATTAGATCTTCCTGGTTTCTATTGGTTTCTACGGGTCTTCAAAACCATTAGGCTCTACTGGTTTGTAAAGGTTTCTAATGGTTTGACTTAGGATTTTTACACCCATGTTCAAACCATTAGATCTTCCTGGTTTCTATTGGTTTCTACGGGTCTTCAAAACCATTAGGCTCTACTGGTTTGTAAAGGTTTCTAATAGTTTGACTTAGGATTTTTTCACTCATGTTCAAACCATTAGATCTTAATGGTTTCTATTGGTTTCTACTGGTCTTCAAAACCATTAGGCTCTACTGGTTTGTTAAGGTTTCTAATGGTTTGATTTATGATTTTTTTTTTTCACTCATGTTCAAACCATTAGATCTTAATGGTTTCTATTGGTTTCAACTGGTTTTTAAAACCATTAGGCTCTACTGGTTTGTTAAGGATTCTAATGGTTTGACTCAGGATTTTTACACCCATGTTCAAACCATTAGATCTTACTGGTTTCTATTGGTTTCTACTGGTCTTTAAACCATTAGAGTCTACTGGTTTGTAAAGGTTTATACTGGTTTTACTTCACAGTTCCTCCTGAAACCATTATGACTCTACTGGTTTCTGGAAAACCAGTATAACCATTAGAATGTCTCTACTGGTTTCTACTGGTTTCTACTGGAATTTCGACCTGGGTTGTATCACATAATTCTCGCCGTATTGGAAATCACCCCATATTTTGCATACTTTCAAAAACGTTTTCCACAAGTATGACCCCGTTTTGAATGTAAACAATTTACAATTATGCCTTTGAATGTAACCCCATTTCGTCCTATATATCGAATACGTATTAAAAACTAGTACCCTAAAACTAAAACTTTGTGCGTACACATGTTCACATGTTTGCGAACATCTGGAAGATATTACTTTTTTTAATTTTCAAATTATAATCCAATATTGTTCCTCCTTTTTATGTGTTCTTCATCTACCATTTTCAGGGTAAATGTTACATGATGTTTCGGGACATCACAGATTACCTCGAACTTCCGTTGGCTGCCTGCTGTCTCGTCGTTCATTTGTGTTTGACCTTTCTACTACCGGTTCCCGGATGTCCGCTGTAAGTTCATATCCGGGTCATCCATATTCCAAATATTTTCTTAATTGATGTCCCTGATTGGAGTGTAACGGTTGGTGAAAAGGCAATTTTCGAAGTGTACTCAAATATATGCGTCTACCATCGTACAGCGCCTAGAAAAAAACTATTCCATTTACCTGTTTCGAATAATGTATCTCAGTTCTCAGAATTCTAATTGCATATATTAGTTGTTGCTAGGTAGGACAAACATTATGGCCTGCCCGGATTACGGATTACGTAATACATCATTGTCATGTTCACACATTTCAATAGGTGGCGCATTGCGATCTGTTGTATCATCATGTGATTCTATATTGTTATCCAAGTGCTACCCTATTTAAAAATGAAAAAATAGATTGTAGGTGTAATACAAAATCTCGAACAAAATCTCTGAAAATTATTCATTTGATTCATGCCAATGTGAAATAAAGAAAAAAGTTTATAAGTTATGTCTGTATTACATTACGTTTCTAGTAGACCAAAGGTTTTCTTTTGTACTGAAACGTGATATCAAGAGTAACATTCTTTTTAAACCACAGTCCCATCTATTCACTTTTGTGTTCAGAGGTTATCAAGGCCCTGGTGGTCCGCTAGTTGGGGAGAACGGTGAGCTGACTAACTGTACGGGCGGAGCTTCGGGGTATATCGATCGTACGTTCTTCACGGAAGCTCACCTCATCTTAGTAAACACATGCGACGATGTTTACCGAACCATTGTGCGCAGTGACCCGGAAGGAATTCTGGGTACTTTCACCTCCATTGCACTGTGTGTGTTCGGTCTACAGGTACACACCCGGAATTTGATTTGAAATGTCCAATGACTTTCTATCTCGTGCTGTGTTCATTTGTAGATTTTTGTGTTTTTTTCCCTTCCCATTTTTCTCCCGTTCCATTTTTTTTCTCCTCCCCTATCTCTCACGATCTCCCCTCCTATCTCTCACGATCTCCCCTCCTTTTCCCCCTCTCATATCCAATCCAAATCAATTCAATTCAAATTTATTAATCATGCGCAAAACAACATAAAATCACTTTCCGGCTGTTTCTGCAAATATATATACAACATCAATTAACATACTATCAATTTATACAGAATAAGGAATAAATACAACACACAATTGAACATGAGTACAAAATGGTATAGGTATCACATAAACATACATGTGTATGAGTGCACCTAATCAACGGGCCCCCTTCTCCCTCTTTCCGCCCCTCTTCTCCGCTCCCAGCGCCCCTCTTCTCCGTTCCCAGCGCCCCTCTTCTCCGCTCCCAGCCCCTCATCCTCCTCCTTTTAGCCTATCCTCTCTCTTATTCTTTTCTCATGTGCCCTACTTCTTTCAAGATTTATTTATCCAAATTAATTCTTTATTCTGTATTCTTACGAAGGGGGGGGGGGGGGATCGATTGGGTCTTGGGTACCACCTCTTTGACATTATAGACCTACCCGATGAAAAACACAATTTTTACCGATGGAAAGCTGAATGAATATAGAATTTTTATTCTTTATATATACAAAATATATTCCCTTTCAGTGTTGCACAAAGGTAAATTAAAAGCTCATTCTCCGCATCCCTTCGGGTCAACAGGGGTCAAATTTGGACCCGATCGGCTCTCTTATATATTATAACTGAGGCGATGAGCCCTGCTTAATTAATGTAACGTCATTGTCAATATGCGTACTCCACAGAAGATGATGTCATCAAGTCAATAGCTAGTTTTTAGGTCAACAACTTCCGATTGTCAAAGCTTTAGATTTCGAGTTTGCAGAAATTAAACTGGCATATAATTCATGTTATTGTAATATAATGTTATGGCTCGTTAGCTTTCCATTGATCTATTATTCATCTACTTCATATTTAACTTCCGACAGGGTTTTTAATATTTCATGTTCTGATCTCAAGATCTTTATATTTTGTTCCCCTCTCAGTCTGGAAAGATTCTCCACCTCTTTACCACCGTTAGAGGGCGCCTCGTTAGACTGCTCCTATGGGGATTGGCATTGGTAAGTCATTGCAGTAGATCTTGATTTTTATATGTATACTGTAAACATCCTGATACAAAAATTGCTTGTAATCATGTTTAATGTAAAGCAGATCTTTCGATCACATCGTTAGACTGCTCTTTTGGGGATTGGCATTGGTAAGTTATTGCAGTAGAGGAGGCGCGATAGCTCAGTCGGTAGAGCAGTGGTCTTATAATCTGGCGACCCGGGTTCGAAACCAAGGCGATGCGCTAGTGCCCTTTGGTAAGGCATTAAATCCTCATTACCAGGTCTCTCAGAGAGGACCTAAAGCCGTAGGTCCTCTGGTTGCTTACTGACAAGCATTTATGCTTTCTTAGCAGTCAGGTGAAATAACAACCACTACACTACATTTAGTCAGGATATCTCGATATTTATTTGCATACTGTAAACATCCTAATAAAAATCATGCTTGTATTCATATTATTTAAAGCTGATCTCCCGTTCAATTTGCACACTGAGACCGTGTGATTGTGCACGTAGGTAGGAACATTTAAGCTCGATCTCATATCAGTCTGGCTCATTTCTACCTGTTATACATCTTTTAAATTCATCTTTTAAATCCATATTCTTGACCATTTTCATCGTTAGTGTCGTTTAATGCTATGAGAAGTCACTTTCCGTTATTACCAAAACTGAAAATAGCCTGTATAAAAATTCATGCGTCTGCGTCTTTTCGCCTTGAAGTAATCAAAGCTGTTCGGAACTTAATTTTTGCAGATATCATGCAGTGCTGTTCTTTGTAAATGCTCCATGGCCGATGGATGGATTCCCCTGAATAAGAACTTATGGTAAGAAGAAAAAAGTAAAACTTATTTTAATTTGATAATTTCATCTCTGGCATCCCAGATGAGAAGTACTCCTTTTTTAATATGTGACCACGGAGTTTTTACTCTCGAAGATTTCAACAATGTTCGATATGAGCAACCTCTGTCAACACTGTAACAAAAAAAAAGACCGACTGTGGTCGCTAATGCTACGGTAACAAAGGTTCGTATGAACGATAATTTCGTACGAATACCCCTGTTTTTCCATTGTCTTCCCGAATTTCCATTATCTGGAAATCGTTCGTACGGCGTTCGGAGCAGTTCGTAATGGCATTTGTGACCGAGGCTTAAAATTCATCGGAAATTGTAGAAACATCAACATATTTCGCATGATTATATTTTAGTACAAAAAGGACTTTACGAGACCATATTAATCAAATCCAGTCATACTTTTGAAACCATACTTTTTCAGATTCCGAAGTTAGTCTCGTCTAAATTATCATTAAAGGATTACGTTTCCTGGTTAATTGGTAGTAGTTTAAAACTACAGACCTGGGACCCGTTTCACAAAGCCTTCTTTAAATGACAAATGACAAAAAAAAATCAGTGACAAATCTGCTGATAACCAATCAGAAGCAAGGATTTCTGTAGCTTATAACAAAAACTGTCATTTGTCACCGATGATAAGTTTTGTGAAACGTCCCCTAGATTTCCACAATCATATCTCTTCCTCATCTCGCCTTCATCTTTCTGTCAGGTCCGTCTCGTTTATCGCCCTCACCGGTGGAACAGCATTCATCGTTCAGGCCTTGTTTCATGTCCTCATTGACGTCACGCATTTCTGGAATGGAGCCCCTCTATTCTACGCAGGTTAGCTTAAAGAGATTCAATCCTGGTCATCCTCTCAGTTTTATTATTGTTATCATTATCAATCTTATTATTATTATTATGATCATTATTATTGTTATTATTTGTATTATTGTCACCATTATTATTATGATCATCATTATTATTATTATTGTTATTATCATTATTGCAATTATGACCATTATTATTATTAATACTTTTATTATCATCATTATCTTCATCATCATCATCATCATCGTCATCATCATTTTTGTAATTGCTTTTATTATTATCATTATTATCAATATCGTCAGCATTTTATTATAACTATAATTATTATTAGTACTATTTCCATTATTATTAATATAATTATTAATAATAGTATTTTTATTGTCGATAATGTGGTTGTAAATATTGATATTTTCACCATCATCACCATCAATTCCATATAGATTAAGGTTTAGTGATTAGACATTCTCTTCCTTTTTTTTGTTGTCTTACCTGTATTTAGGAATGAATTCCATCCTCCTCTACATCGGATCGGAGATAATGACTCCTTATCTTCCGTTCTCATGGCAACCATTCGTTTACAACCACACGGAGTACATCATTCTGGCCGCCTGGTCCGGTTTCCTCTGGCTCGTCATCGCCTACATCTTCTACCGGAGAAAGATCTTTTTAAAGCTTTGATGCCAATAAAGGGCAATCTAACGCCTCAGTCACACCTTTGCGTACTTGGCTTGCGTATTGCTGCGTATGTATGGCAAGCCGTTATAATATTTATTCCTATTTTATGATATCAAGAAATGAATTCTTTATATCAAGAAATCGAAATCTTGATATCAAGAAATACTATTGCTTTACAACAGAAAATCATTTCTTGATATCAAGAAATAGGAATAAATTAATGTTAAAACGGCTTGACATAAATATGGAGCAATACGCAAGCCAAATACGCAGCGGTGTGGCTGAGGCATAACCTATGTCATAAAGTACTTGGAGAGTGGGCAGAACAGAAATGAGAGAAACAGAATGGCGAATGTCTGAAAAATCGTAATGTGGGAGTTTATATGAATGTTTGAAATGTGAGGGCACTAAATCTATGCGAATCTCATATTCTTCTTCTTTGGTATACTCTTCAACGTCCCGTTATGAACCAAACGAGGTGGATGAGGGGTGCGCACTGTTGCTTATTTAGTTCTTATTGCTTGAGTCTTGGTTGCGGAAAAGTTGGTTGCTTGTAGTTTGAAGGTGTCGATGTTTGTGGTCCTTTGGATGTCGGGGGGGGGGGGAGGGGGTAGTGGGTTCCAGTCCTTGATGGTACGTGGAATGTAGGAGTGTTTAAAACAATTGGTGCGGGTGGATTTCCCTTATTATTTTTATTTTATTGTTGTTGATTATTTAAGGACGTTCCGCAGTAATGTTCGTTGGCACCTTAGCTACGAAGAACAAGCTGACTACACAATATCGGGAACACCATGCATTTTCGATGGTGAATACATAATCAGCTGGACCTCCGCAGCTAAGGAGCGCACGAACATTACTGTAGAACGTCCTTATCAAAGAGAGAAAACTTTTCTCTTTGGCGTAATAGATTAATTGAAATGTTTTTACGTGTGGATATGAATCGATGAAGGGGGTGCTAGAGGGACGGGGGTGTATAATAGTCTACATGTATTACTGGGTGAACCGTGAGGGTGGTGCTTGAAGAGAAACCCAAAATATTTGAGGACCTCTTTGAAGGGCGGTCGGTTGCCAGATTTTTGTATCTAGACCAATTTTGTTTAAATCTTCAGAACTACAGTACTACCAGTATTGAGGCTATTTACATGTGTTTCGATACGATAGCCTTACACATAGTGCTGGGAATACCGTGAGGGTGTTCCAGAACAATTTGTATTGAAAAAGTACCCCAAACATGTGAGGCCCTTTTTCTGAAGAGGGAAGAGGGATGCCAGAGAGTTTTAGAATGAGAAGGCTACTCTCATTCCCTTACCAGTGCATGCCTGCATTTTGTATGTAGACCTTTTTAAGAAAATCTTTACAACCACTGACAAATGACAGTACTGCCAATTTTAAGGCTGTTTACGTGTGTTTCAGTTTATTTGTAATGTCATTTACATTCTTTTTTTATTCCGTATCATTCTTAATTTTCTCCATGATCAACAAAGATCTCTGTTCGTCCGATTCTGTTTGTAAATGCATTTTGCTGCTACAATATAAAACGTGTGCAGAGCGTCGAGATGAATTTAATTTTGCTAATTTAGCGTTCTTAAGTTTTCTACATGACCAACAACGATCTCCGTCCGTCCGTCCGATCCTGTTTATGCATGTACTTTAATTTTGCTGCTACAATGATAAAACGTATGCAGGGCGTCAAGATGAATTCAATTTTTCTAACTTTTCATCTTCAGTTCAATCTGCAACAAAACTAAAAAGAGTGGAATTTTGTTGTAACACTAGCTATGTAAAAGGTCACTGTCGTTTGAGGAGGACAAATGAAGAGAATGTAATAAGGTTTCATTATATTAGTAACGGCTACGAGCAGAATTTTATCATTAAAGTATAGTTGATAAAGTCGAATAAAACGCTATTCCAAATATGATTTTTGTTCTCACTTATTAGATGTATAAACCTGAACTGAAGTTAAATACATTGAACTAGGGAGAATTAAAAAAAAATAGAATATATTTATCCCGTTTCTTGGGGTGAAATTTTTAATTTTATTTAAACATGTCCATTATGTTTTGGAAATGCCGAAGGTAGGCCTTTGCAAAATAATAAATCTGTCATGATCTATGTTGTTTTTTTAACCATCATTTTATTAACCTGTTTTAATACATGTACATTTATGTTCATACATATGTTTTGTGCTACTTTTTAAAAGTCTGAAAATATGTACACATGTTGGAATTGACAAAGACTAATAAATCTTATTTTCCTTGACTAAACAAATGATGATATTAGAGTTTTCATTGTGGAATTTAAATTTCTTTTCACAAACGGATCAACATTGCATTTTGCCGCGTCGCTTCATGATGCTGAATGACGTCTACCTTTGTTACACTTTAGATTATTTATGCGCGGGATATTTTGAAGAATTAAAGCCTCCACATTTTGAAATTTAAAACATTATATAACATAAATCTTTTGCAAGAAAAGAAGCAAGCGAAGTGACCTGGTTATGATAATATGCACCCACACACCATAATGAATATTCATGAAGTTGTATTTTTAGAAGCTTGTTACATTGAAATTGACATCTAGAGACACAAGAGTTATCAAGAAAAGCGTTTATATTTCGTTTTATAAGTTTAAGAGACAAATTGAAATCGTTTCCATTTATAAGATAATGAATATTCATATATCAATGACTCCGTGAAATTGAAAACATTCTTTAGATTAAACTCTTCCCGAAATATTAAAGCTTTTCCTAATATTCTGATTTTTTTTTGGACTTACGGCTTTCTTCCTTTTATGTAATGTTCCCACCACATCAGCGCATGCAATATATAGTGGTACTTAAGCTAATATATACATGTACAACAACTGATATAATCATATTTTTGTATAGTACGGGGGGGGGGGGGGGGCATTTCACAAAGACTTTTTTCAATGACAATTGACAAAAGTAAGTGACAAATCTGCTGATAACCAATGAGAAGCAAGCATTTCAGTAGCTTATAACAAAAATTGTCATTTGTCACTGATCACAAGTTTTGTGAAACGCCTCCAGGCAGAGAGTACAGAGATGAGGTAACAATTTCATGTTTCAATGTACACGTAATAATGTTCAACTGATAGAACTGAAAGAATGAGGGAGGGAGGGAGGGATCGAGATGGACAGACAAAAGTAAAACTTCATACTGAAAAATTGACATGATAAATTTAAAATGTAATGTAAGACAGTAGTGATACATATGCAAGAATGATATTTAGAAGATACAAAAGAGAGGGAGGGAAAAGGGAAGGGGTGTAGAGAAAGAAGAGAAAGAGAGAGAGAGAGAGAGGGGGAAGAAAAATATGGTGTAGAGAGAGAGAGAGAGAGAGGGAGAGAGAGAGAGAGAGATAGGGAGACTAGAAAGATAAGCAGTCCTGTATAAGGCGTAATCAAAAAAGATGTTGTATTGCCCTTTGCGACCGACCCCAAAATCTTGAAATCTTCGGTCGGCTTTATAAAATGTTTTTTAATTTTTTTAATTTAATGAATACAAAAATATGTATTAAAGCATTCAACACTGGGAAGTATCAGCCCAAAGAGGGAGAAAAAGAAGAAACAAAAGTTAAAAAAAAGAAAGAAAAAAAAAGATTTCCGACCGACCGACCCATGTATTGGCACCTAAAGGGCAATACAACAATTTTTTTAGGCCGAAGGGGGGGGGGGCGTACGCCGGGTTCATCATGATTATGCTGGGTACATCACTGCTTGCTGTCTATCCAGGAGCTCGCTTCTGTGTTGCTACTTGTTACAATGGCAGCAGAAGATACCTCTCCAGAGGGATCGCACTCTCTTGTTGAGTCCGAAGAAACCGAAGATGACCACCCCTTGCAGTGAGTTGATGATGACGAACACATACCACATGGCATCGAGTTGAAGGAAGCTACCGACAAATCCAGATATCCAAGTGAATCCCAATAGCACCGAAATCTGTGTAAAAATGTTGCACAAGACTATTATCTTAGTACAAACAAACACGTTTTGTTCTCTTTGAATACACACACATATATATGAACACTTTTAATTCCAAAAGGAGCTAAATCCATTTTTGTACTTCTGAGAAAAAAATTAATTGGTTACCAGATTTTGTACAGGCGTCTATGGAAAAGTGATATTAGAAGGTGCATTTTTCATAATTGCTCCCCAAATTTAGGTAAGTAATTTTGTTGAAAAGCGGGTACTAAAGTGACCAATGTTCAATTATCAATAACTCAATTTTCATCAAAAGTGGATTTAGCTCCTTTTGGAATTAAGCTCTTTATATATATATATATATATATGTATATATGTATAATTGTTGTTACAAATTATACCCCATATATTTTTTGTGTGAAACGGTCATCATGGTTATTTGATTTCGTTCTGCCCTTGCTTGTGCAATTGAATTGATAGATTGCGAAACTATGATAAATTAAAGAATTTACGAATTGCCTGTTGGTTGAATCTGATTTCTATCTAAATCTAAAACCTAATTTCCACTATACATTTATATTATCTTGTGACTTTCTTTACCCTTTTGCTGTATTTTTCATAAATTAGGTTCCGTCATATTTCACTATCAGATGAATATATTCGTCTTCTTGAAAAAGCTGTTGAATATCTCGATCAATAACTGTTGCGTGATTATAATTTACAAAGAATTGTTTTAAATTGAAATATTTGTACCATGTGAAATGTGGAAGCGATGCATTGAACTGAACTAAAAATGAAATTCAAATTTTGCAAATTTCAGTGATTTCGAAAAGGAAATTGTTTATTTTTAGTACTAAACGTTTGCTGATCAATTGACGATGAATTACCTTCGCATGTATCAACAGGTCGACTCGCCATCCGTTCTTGTGGAGAATTGTGTTGGTACCGTTCACGTTTCCCGGTTGTCGCCGAACCTTCAGCATGTTCCTCATTGTAGATATGAAGAGGACCCCGTTCACACAGAGGCAAATGGCGCACGGGATTGCAAATGCGACAACATTAGCCATGGGCTGAACGATCCAGCACATGTCAGCATTTTCCATGACTCCATACCGCAGCAACGACTCCTCCTGCCAAGGATGGAAGTGAAACCCAAGGCAGGTGGCGAGAATGACGAAGGGAACCCCCCAGCCGACGGCGGAGTAGACAAGGAATTTCCTAACCTTGCCTGAGTTGGCAAGAAGGGCAGTAGCTGGGTCGGATGAGAGGGTCTTGCAAAGGTCAAAGGCAAGAACTGTTTTCCAGAAGAACGTAGCCAACCAGAAGTAGTGGGAAGAGGCAGCGATGGCAGTACAAACGACTGGCAGATGAGTCACAAACTCTGCGACAAACGCCAAGAGGATGTGAGACAAAAGCAAAGCCAGGACCATGTTGATGATGACCAATCCGTGGAGATTGCGAAGCTCTTGAAAGAGAGAGTACGTGACGAGGGTCAATGCCAAACTTACAGAAGAGATGCCAAAGCCAACACGACCCAGGGTCGTAATTGTCAAGAACCCCGATCTATCCATGAAGAGTTTGACGTCTTCGGGCGTCCGAAGACACACCAACACCGAATCGTTGTCGAAGATGAAGTATTCACTTGGGTGAAAGAATATCCCTCTAGATACAATCAAGAAATTTGCTTCAACAGTAAGGATTCCAAACTGAGGCGGTGTCAAGATCGCCATGACACAATTCGAAATATCTCGCTTCACGCCGAACACACTCACGGAATATGTTTTGGTATACCCAGATTTATCTTCGTTGAGAGCATAGATAGTAGAATTGTGGTAAATGGTACTAGAGAGGAATAACCGCTGTCGAAAGAGAAGTAGATTTTCTCCTCCTATTATAACTGGTTCGAAGTCTGAAAGGTCCCCATGGACCCACTCCCCGTTTTGAACGAATGATTCGCGTGAATGCTCTACAAGGACCTTGCAGCCATGATCCAATCTGATGCGAGTGGGCGCACAAAGTAACCTTGTATCTCGGGGATTCGCAGCTATATAAGAATCTATACCACGTGACATGTTATGTATTGCCATCAGGTCTACCTCGACGATGACGTGGTCTTCGTGGAGAACAGTGAACAGACCAATGCTCACTGAGGACTCCTCAAGATATCGGAAGATGTTAGCGTCCTCTCCGGAGCAATCCCAGGCTTGGTCCTGTTGATGATCTTCTATGGTCAGCTGTGAGGACACACTTTTGCAGTGTGGCCAGTATGCTCTTCCTGGTGGCACGCATCGCCCGTTGACCAGCTTCAGTTCAGGGTTACAAAAGATCTCGAATTTCTCATACCAGGGGACGTGTCTGAACGTATCATCGAAGCCTAAATTATACACACAAGTTTTGCCAGCGTCCAAAGCACCATTGCAAATAGCGCAGTTACTATTCGCAAAGACTTTACCCTTCTCCTCGGCAATGTCCCCAGTAAGGGTTCGACAGGCTATATCTATGTTGCGAAAAGAACCTTTGAGATCAGGTCTACACTCGCGAATGATATTGCTGATACATGGTCGAGGGGCAAAATATTCTTCCGGAAGTTGGTTACTAGAGTTAGAATATCCAG
Organism: Strongylocentrotus purpuratus; assembly: GCF_000002235.5. Classification (NCBI taxonomy): domain Eukaryota; kingdom Metazoa; phylum Echinodermata; class Echinoidea; order Camarodonta; family Strongylocentrotidae; genus Strongylocentrotus; species Strongylocentrotus purpuratus. The sequence continues at coordinate 19,173,266 of NW_022145595.1, forward strand.
GGCGTACGTAAAAGAATGTTTCGTTCTTGTTTAGGATATTTTCACTTTTAGAGATGCACACATCCCACATGGTCGTGTTTTCTGAGCCATGACAGAGGGCGCAATACACGTTTCGGAAGTGAATACCTTCCGGGTCATAGACGGGTCGGTCAACGTGTCCATTCGATGATGCCTCACAGAGTTGCTTAACCTAAAAAATTGGGACCAAAGATATCGTTTAGATACACAGTCATCCCTTCTATAACATTTTTCGTCCATATACATAATAACTAAATAACGACTTCGAGTTATAAATGTGGCATGTACTTGTTCTTTATCTTTAAAAAACATAACTGTTCCAAACACAGAATAGACAAAAGAATAATTTCCTGTTTTAAACTTTTCATTATTTCAGCATAGATGACTGCGTGTTACTTAATAGTCAATTTCTATTATTTTGATTGGAATAAGGCAACATGAAATATAAAAAATGTGGGGCAATAAATTCATCAAAACATAAAATACAAAAAATGATGATGATATTAATGATGGTGATGATGATTGTGGTGGTTTTGGTGATGGTGATGACCACTTTATATATATCCTAATAATCAATTTACCGTCAGATCTTGGTACGACTGCGGGCATTTGGTGACCAACCAAATCCCTTCCTCTACGCGTGCTCCGAAGGGCAGATCAACACATGACCAGAAAGCGAGATCTGGTATGACGCTTGTCCAGGAGTTGCCGAAAAAGTCCCGACGTCGAGCCATCATTTTGGGATCGTTATGATCGGAGCAACAATCGCCAAAGAGCTCACAGTACGGATCGCATTGGCAATGGTAATGACGGTTTTCGTAATACCCTTCCAAGTAGGCTTCACAATGCCAGTTATAGCAGTTTACTCCAACGCTGTTAAGACCTATCAAGTACAAGAAGACATAGAATACACTCACATGTTTATGTTTCAATCCATTCGTAGTTACCTTAAACATTATGCAAATCATTCAGTTATCATTTTAATGATTTTAAAGTTTATCTCAGTTTCTGTTTCGTTTTCTTCTTCTCCCTTTTCTTCTTCTTCTTCTTCTTCTTCTTCTTCTTCTTCTTCTTCTTCCTTCTTCTTCTTCTTCTTCTTCTCCTTCTTCCTTCTCTTTATTTTTCATCCTCCTCCTCCTTCTCCTCCACCTCCTCCTCATCACCTTCTTCTTCTTTAACCATCATTCCTTTTCATATTAACTCGTTGTTTGGCACATAACTGTATTTGTGCCTAGTAATGTCAATCGGATTTGTGTGTAGAGTCTGTGTAAAATTACAGCAAAGGCACAAAGAATCTAGTCTTATATTACACTTGAAACATTGTGAATACACTAATAAAATGCACATACGTTATAGCAGACCAATAACAATACACAAATATTGCCTGGTGGGAGTCGGAAATTCGCTAATTCGCATACTTTACAAAGATCTAATGCCCTTCTGGCTCTCAACAGAAGTGACCTCATACCCCCTACCGTCATCGCAGTTAATCCACAACGGATGGTATCCTATCACACCATCTTCAGCATGGCTCCATTTCCGCAGGAAACATTCATCTATCCCCATCTCCTCTCCACCGCAAAGGATGTCTTCCAGCCGTCGAGGATCGAGCAATAAGTACCCCATGTACATCCTCCCCTCATCAATTGCGCCAAACACGGCTCCATCGGGGAACCCGAGCTCGCGGCAGACCACGTTGAGTACCCTGGGCAGGGAGTGCCAGGAGAAGAGCGGTGGGAAGAAGGGTGTGTGCCACACCCCATTATCAGGGCTGCTGGTGTTGGTATCCGTTATTTGGAGGAGGCCGGAGGAGACAGACTTGTAACCATCATCGCCAGCTAGCCGGGCTTTTAGACGAGCGTTTACCAAACCTGTGGATCAATAGATAACACACCAAACCTTCAGTCCCAAGTAATAAGCGATCAGGGGCGGATCTAGCTTTTTGCTAAGGGGGGGGTTTGACCAAAATAATGACGATGCAGAGCATCGTCCACGAGCCGCGAAGCGGCGAGCCGATTTTTTTTGGGGGTGTTTATTTGAACTCCGTAAGTGATGTTTTCCTGGCATCTATTAACACAATGGAGACCATAAAAAGCAGTGCATGATAACGTCTTTTTAAATCAAGTAACAGTAAATACAAAGTTATATCCAGAGTTATCATGTGTTTGGTTAAGTTACCAGATGAGTTGAATATCTTCTCACAATATTTGCACTTGAAAGGGTTTCTCTCCAGCGTGCGTTCTTTTTTCTTTCTTTTCTTTTTTTTTTTTTTTTTTTTTTTTTTTTTTTTTTTTTGGGGGGGGGGGGGCGCCCAAGGGGGGGGGGGGGTTTAAACCCCCTAAACCCCCCTGTAGATCCGCGCCTGGCGATAACGTGTCGCATAGTAGTGGTAATAATAATATGCACAAGGGTGTCGCTGTGAAATTTTGAGGGGGGTCGTCAGACAATTTGCCAATCAGTCTGCTAAAAAAAATTGCGAACAGGAAATCGAACAAATCTCCGAGGCAGTTCTAACAGTATCATGATTAATTTCAAGAAATCTACGTTAACCAACATCAAACGAAGGAAGCGAAAGTAACACGGATAAGGGAGAGAGCAGACTGAGATAGTATGGACACGAGAAAAGGACGATGAACTAATTAGATGGGCAGCAGAGAGCAGGGAGAAAGGTAGAACAAAGAAAGGAAAACATAAGAATAGGGTAGAGACATTGACTTGGAAATGGCCACAGACATAAAGGCCCGAATTCACAAAGGAGGTTTGTCGACGAACCGAGGTTTATGTACGTCATATGACGCGTTTTGACGCAATTTTTACAAACCTGGTTTGTAAATGACAAAGGGAGGTTTGTCGAAACAAAAGGAGGTTTGTCGACAAACCTCCTTTGTGAATTCGGGCCGATGAGATGGAGAGCGGTAACGAGGATTTTATAAACATGATTAGTTTAAAGGGCTTTAAACTAATCACCTGTACATACGACATCATTCACACACATAAATTTCGGTGCGATCGTTAATCGTTTCGTGATTAACTACTGCTCGTAAAATGCGCAGTAGTGCCATTGCGCATTGAAGGTCATGTCATATTAATCAAAGCGCACGCTCCATCCAGTTTAAACACGTTTAAACACGAATAACCGTTCACACACAAAATGTCAAGCTCTCTAGATACGAACTTCGTATCTGCAGCCTGCTTTTAGGGGCGTATGAACCGCGACTTCGTATCTATCCCAACATCGTATAAACGATGTTCACACAGGGAAAATTTTCTATAAACATGTTTAAAACTGTTGAGTTAAACACGTTTATACTAATCATCTCTAAATACGATGAATTTTAGCTGTGGGTGAAAAGGCTGCTCGATCCCCATTCCCTTCCATAGAGGGGACCCACGGGATGATGATGATGATGAAATGAAGGTGAACATTTAGGTTACAGATGGATAGTTGTGAAGGGGGAATGAAATAATTAGACTAATAAGGTGAAGAGAGTAGACGAGGAGGGAATTGATGACTCAAATATGAGAAGAGGATACAGAAATATATATAGATATATATTTTATTTTCTACTTGTTTTCTTCTTCTTGCTGAATTCCTGAACATTTACCGGTGGAATTTTACACGACAATGTACTTACTGCGTGGTTTCTTATTTCCTGATGATTAGTTGCTTCTTTTTCTCCATGCTATCATACCACTTATGTTATGTCAATCTCTGTGGAGTGCATGATTAGTTTAGTACTTTGTCTTTGTCAACTTTCTAATTCCGTGAAGTAGCTTTTGCTGATTTTTGATTTAATTATTCAAATTCTGCTGTGCATTACCATGTAATTGAAACAGAGCGTTTATTTTCATCATTCACAATATATACATATTCAACGATAAAAAGAATTTGTAGTCACGATTGATTCAGTCTAATAAAAATGTCCTAATTTATTGAGCCTTATCTGTGCTGCACCCTTGAGTGTATTAACGGGGCACGGTGGATATTTTTTTCGATGATCAAATGTTAGAGCTCTTGTGAAAACTGTTCTGCCGCGATTCCATCACCTTTACATTACAGGGGAGCTCAGAGAAGGTATCTCAGGCTTTCTTTGGTGAAATTATGTGACTGGTAGCTACTGCTTTCCAAACTGACTGGTGAAGGGTTACTTTTGGCAAAAAAATAATATGATAAAAACGAATTAAGACTGAAGGATTACGTTAGCGCAGTCTCGGCTCGCTGTACTTGGCGCAAACTGTACTTCACCAAAAGGCAATTCTCGAACTTCACACATAAACACACACACACGCACACACGCAAACACGCAAACACGCACACACACGCAAACACACACACACCCACACACAAGCACGCTCACGCGCAAATTCACACTCACACACGTACACGCACACACGCAAACAGCATCAATAACAATAAACCCAACAAAAGAAGGAGAAGAGGCTTACCAGGTCCTTGTAAAATGAAGAGTACATTAACCAATGCTGCTACTGCCGCGATCATCCTGGCTGATCTAATCCTGTTCCTCCGTAGTGAAATAATCAGGCAGGCAGACGTCACTAAAATGATAATGAAACATCCGCCTAATATTTTTGAGCCATTATACAATCCAACTGAGGTCCGGTTAAAAAATTATATATAAAAAAAGGCAGATTTTTTTTTTAGCGAAATCGACTGAAGAGCAATTTTTTTATTAAAAAAACATACCTGTTCTTCTTTATTAAAATAAAATTCACAATACAGACATAAATTCCATAAATTGTTTAATATGCTATTCCATTTTTTCAGCCTCATATAAATATTTTCTTTTCGTTTGTGTTTTTCATCATAATATCGAAGTGGAAGCTATTCCAATATTATTAATACACTTACAAATTGAAATAATGCATAGGCCTTATTCAATATCAAATTAATTTCTTCCTTCTCCGTTTCTTGAATTCCATAAATTACATACTGTATCTTCAAAATAAAATTTTGATTGGAGCACCTTTTTATGTATTCTATATGTTTCCAATTATCTAACTTCTGGGCAATTCCAAAACATATGTAATAAATCCCCTACTTGATCACATTCAATACAAATATCGCTACCTCTCATGTTCCATTAAATTATATAATGTTGGCAGTAAATTATACATAAATCTAAAATTAAATTGAACAACGACATCATCTTGAATCTTTTTTATTTCGGATGCCCATGTAGCTGTCCATGAATGGTTTATTTCTATTGCAACCTTCTCACTCCAAAATAATTGTGCCCTTGAAATGTCGTTATTTAATTGCAATAACTCATTATAAACCCGCGTTACACTAAAACAACTAGTAGGTAGGCTACTGTTTCTGCAAATGATACAAAAGATTCATTCCTAAAAATATTTTCTTTAAATCTTCTGAACAAGAATCACTTGTTGTCTTTTAATTCTTCCTTAATTTTGGGGCAAATATTCAATACAAAACTTTTGTACTCTGTTAACCATTTTCCATTAATATAACAAAATTTATCTTTTAATCCATTAACTGTAATGAAATTGTTCTTGGCTACTAAATCACCCACAAATAAATATTTGATCGTATCAAATTTCTAAATAGCAACATCTTTCCATTTTGTCTAATATTATCGTTAAACCATAACATTGCTTTACATTTCTCAATACTAGAGTTACTCTGTTTATTTTGCTACAGTTTTTCCTTTTTCAAGGTAAAAATGGACATTTAATACATGTACTACACGATAGAACTCTTGAATTCTGTTTTTCGAAGATAAAACATATTTTGGATCACATTTACAGTTTTTTTTTATAACCAAACTACGATCCAATTTATCAAACCAATAATCAAACATCCATTTCCACTTTGATTTTGTTTCATCTTGTCCGACTGATAAACTGAACTTTTTTCCTGCACAGTTTTAATTTGCGTACCAAGATCTCATACATAAAAAGACACAGGAGAAAATACAACCAACACATGGACAAGAATCTACTTCTGCAACATCACAACATAAACGGAGCAAAACAAACACCAGCGAAACAAAATATATAACCAAACTGATCAAAAACAAAGTTACTAAACGAACAGTATTCAACTTTTATCTTAAAAAGTACTTACTTTTACTTTTAGCTCATAACGTCCGCTCCATGACAATCTTTCAGGAGGAAATGCGGTTCAGAACGATTTCTCTTGGTTTTTCTTTGCTCTTGAGGAACGGAGATTGTTAAAAAACAACTTTATAATTGATGATCAAAAGGCTATTAACTATATCATGGACTACGACGGAGATTACCGGGTATGAAAAGCAAATCTGCAGAAATGGCCGCAATCTTGGTCCAGAAGTTAGATTTTTTAAAGGCACCAGAAGGTACAATATTATTATTCAAAGGTTCCTAATGGCATAGGGAAAGAATGATAGATTTAAAGGACTAGTGGGCAGGAAGGTATATTGCTTTTTGTCCTTATCATGATGCAATTTGATTAATGGCAGGATTTCTATATAATCACTGACAATCCTGTCCGCCTACACCACTGTTTTCATCACAAAGGTAATAGACACGATTGATTGCAGTATTTGTCCTGGTCTTTATACATTCTCGTGCATTTCTTTGGTGTCAATGGTTGATGCAGGTAGGCTAACGGATATATATATATATATATATATATATATATATATATATATATATATAGGATTATGTGGTGGGGCTAATGGCTTTAAGTTCTCCACTAATTCTGCCAGGGAGCTTGGGAAGTGATCTAAGAAAATTAATGTATTGCAGACCTTGGGCAGTGTTGCTGACTTTTTGACATTGTTTGTACCTATGCCACACTGTCTAACCTACTTCAAACCGACTAATTCTGGACCATGTGGGGTAACGTAAATGTTGGTTTACGTCCACTGTCGGTCTGATGTCCATCTCGTTGGTGCAGCGAGTGTATACCATACTATTTTTAATTTTTAAACTTTATTCCACAAATGCAAATCGTTTAAAGATACTATGTCCCTTTTGCAGCCATCATCGAATTCTGTCGAACTTTGCAGGAATTATGAATATGTCATGTATGTCCTATCTGTGAAATTTAAACGTTAGCAGTATCCTAATATTCAAATTATGCAAGGAAACCCGTTTACTTGCTAGACTTCACTGTCAGACACTATTGAGTGACTGACCGGCTTTTTCATCTTTGGTACTACTATACATAAAATGAGCTGTAAAGGGTACATGAGCATTTGTCTACATCAATAACTCATTTCTTGTAATGGCCAAAATTAAACTGATTGAATCTTTGCGCAGCATAAAACGTACGACCAATCGGTACAATGGTCTGAAAAATCAGACTATTACGTACTGGCTCTATATAATAGCTCCTAAGTCGATTCAACAACTTATAGTCGTTATTTAAAGACATTTTCAAGCCCCCCTTTCTTTAGGGAAGTTCTAAATTAGTATTGTCTTTCAAATGCCGTTGGAATTTAACCTTTTCATTTTTTGGGGCCTGCAAATGGCACACTTTTTTGGTTTTAAATGTACTAGAACAACTATCTCTAGCGCCATCTCAGGTCAGCTTTAGGAGTATGGTCCCGTGACTCGCTGTGCTGTTGGTTCCACTGAACTCTACTAGAGTTCAGTCGGTTACGCAGTTTATCAGCTAATGTGTTTGAAAAAGCCTTGAAGGATTTTTCTATTTCTTACCTGGCGAATGGAAAGTAGCCACTGTTTTAAGCAAAAAACAAACCTGGAAGAAATCTGATATTATTTTGCAGAAAACGACAATGCCAATAAAAAAAAACTTATAACATATGAAATCACACAACCCGAAAAATTGTGATTATTAAAAATACCTTCGCGCAGGACGATTATCTGACTACATAGGCCCTACATAAATATATGATCTTTGAAAAACTGATTTAGCATGGATTTAAGATTGAATAAAGAGATCATAAGATACATGTATTTAAAAAAAAAATACAACTCGTCTTGCAGTAGGATGTTGATATCTTTGGGCATAATTATGTGTGGAATTCACCTATTGAGGCACTCTGCTTGGCAGACGACACTTTTGAAAGTGATCTAGAAAATTCGAAACGTTAAAATAAAAATGAGTGCTACCTGCTTCTCAAAAGAATGTTATGCGTAGAGCCAAAACAACCGCTATAACCTACTCACTTTTCTTTAGCTTTAATGCCAAAGATCAAAGAAACAGATTATGTAAAGAGGGCGGGGGCATTATATTCGTAAAATTAAAAAAAAAACTCTAGGGGGGGGGGGGTCATCAGTTTTCCCCTCTTTACTTCGAAATCCTCTGACAAGTACATATATACAAACCCATATAAAATGGTCATCACCTAAAGAGGGGGGGGGGGGGGGGGGTGGTATTTTTTAACTCATGTACAAAACTCTTCAAACTCCTCATGCTTCAAAAGTCGGACACGAGCCTGTTGTACCCCCCCCCCCCTCCCCTCCTTTCAGCTTTTGTCAGTGCGTAAGATTCAGAGAATTATTGGCGTGTTTTTAACAACTTCGCATTAAAGAGTGTGTTATATATTATGCCATTCCATCGGTGTGCATTGATTTATGGTCCATATAAATGGTCGACTTCCACTCTTGGCCCTTTATAAACGAGCGTGTGAACGCTTTTGAAGTCATTAAATTCGTTTTTAGAAAAGGTGCTGTACTTAATTCAAGCACCAATGTTCGATAAATTTATCAGTTGGTGTACATGTTTATTGAACATGGAGCGATCGCAGCGTTGTGAATTCGGCAAGTCGTGAACAAGATACGGAACGGAAAGGGGAAGAGGGAGGGAGAAAGAGAGAGAGAGAGAGAGAAAGAGAGAGAGAGAGAGAGAAAAGGATATGAAAAGAGAGAAAAGGGAGAGAGGAATAGAAACAGAGCGGGAGACAGAGAGAGAGAGAGAGAGAGAGAGAGAGGGAGAAAGAGATAAAGAAGGGGAAAATAAAAACAGTCTTTCCACATCTACTATAGATCGACGTTATTGCTATTCATTTTTGTCTGTTTGTCTGTCTCTCTCTCTGTCTATCCCTCTGTGTGTGTGTGTGTCTTTCTCTCTTTCTCTCTGTCTCTGTCTCTCTGTGTATGTATGTGTGTGTGTGTGTGTGTCTCTCTCTCTCTCATGTCCTAGTCTCCATTGCGTTTACTCTGTTGCAGGAGACCGCAATCAAAAGCGATGCTTTACTAGAATGGCGGGTTCAAAAGATCTTAGACTTATTAGCTTCCTGGTCGCACCTTCAAAAGACTTTCACCATGGTCACCTTACCTTTCTGGCAAAGCGTTTGCTTCCGGGAAGGGGGGGGGGGTTAGCGGCATTAAGGATAGAAATCTTACTAACCGAAAAAATATGAATAAATAGCTAATTGGGAAGGGTGTTGGAGGGGTTGTTTAATATTTGTTCAGGCCCCTTCTCACTTTCCCTTCTCTCTTTCCCTTTATATTTATCTCCCCCCCCCCTCTCTCTCTCTATATATATTTCTATCTCTATCTCTCTCTCTCTCTTATGGGGGTGGGGTCATTAGGGACGTGCTCCTCGTGCACCCCATTTTCTACGCCTCTGACTGCAATATCCGGCTGTCGGCAGGTGGAGATGCGCACGAGGGAAAAGACAAATATCTCATCCCTGGAGTCCCACCGCCGATTCCATTTAAAGATAAATCACAATCATAACTCCCATCGGAATACGGGGGCTTCCCATTTTCTCTCTTTTGAAATTTGATCCTCCTATTTTCTGGCTATAGACAGTCCCATCTCTTTATTGTCCGTTGGTTTGAATCATCACCCTCGCCCCACATTCCCTTTCCATGTATTTTGCTTGTTTGCATTGGTATTTGATAATGATCGTGGTTAAGTCAACTTTGAATACCCTCAGGACCGTATGGTGAGGAAGCCTTTCAAAATAATGTTTTCTAAAGATCCTCTGTCTATCGGGATCTATATTCTATTTCTATTACCGTAGTCGATCATGGCTTATTTTCCTGGTTGTCCTGTTTCTTCTTCCTTCTACTCATCATCTTCTTTAAAAAAAAAAAATCTTCATCTTCTTCTCTTCCTTCTCCTCCTTTCCCTTTTTTAAAACTTTATTCTTGTGAAACTTCTTTTACAAACCCTACTCTCTTTTTCTTTACACGTACTCTTCTTCTTCTTCTTCTTTTTCTTCTTCTCCTTCTTCTTCTTTTCTTCCTGTAATTCTTATTGTTCTTCCTATTCTTCTTCTTCTCCTCATTATCCCTTTTCTTCTTCTTCTTCTTCTTCTTCTTCTTCTTCTTCTTTTTCTTCTTCTTCTTCATCTTTTTCTTCTTCTTCTTCTTCTTTTTTCTTCTTCTTCTTCTTCTTCTTCTTCTTCTTCTTCTTCTTCTTCTCATTCTTTTTCTTCTTCTCCGTTTCCTTCTTCTTCTTCTTCTTCTTCTTCTGCTTTTCTTCCTGTAATTCGTATTGTTCTTCCTATTCTTCTTCTTCTCCTCCTTATCCCTCTTCTTCTTCTTCTTCTTCTTCTTCTTCTTCTTCTTTTTTTTCTTCTTCTTCTCCGTTTCCTTCTTCTTCTTCTCCTTCTTTTCCTTCTCCGTTTTCTTTTACTTGTTCTTGTGCTTGTTCTTGTTCTTGTTCTTCTTGTTCTTGTTCTTCTTCTTCTTTTTCTTCTTCTTCTCCGTTTCCTTCTTCTTCTCCTTCTTTTCGTTCTCTGTTTTCTTTTACTTGTTCTTGTGCTTGTTCTGCTTCTTTTTCTTGTTTTTGCTGTGTTTTTTTCTTCTTCTTCCTATCCTTCTTTTTCAAGTCTTCTTCTGGACAGCTCTCCGGTTAACGAGATAATAATAGATAAGCTAAAACCAATGAAACATTGCCATTTAAGATTTTGTCTCTTTAAATTCATCTCTTCCGATATTTTCATTCTTATCACCATTTCCCATCAACAGTTCTTTTATTAGAAATTCTAAAAAAGCAGACAGACACCGCATTTTGTTGACACGCGTATAGTTATATAGGACAAACGCTCAAGTCATCGCTCATTACGTATCAATTTCCCTTTCTCATATTACGACAATCAACACCCATTAGATATAATTGATTTCCATCTAGTTTCACTATCGAGTTCAAAACACTCAGCGATGGATACCCCCTCTCCATATCGAACAGTCAAAATGTAATTAGATAAAAAAACATCTTCTACTTTCCCCAATCGTTATGCACTGTCCAAAAGTGGAAATCCCGAAGGACAAGTGTAATTTTTAGGGGAAGAGAGAAAGCACCCCTCCCCGCCCCACAAATGTGGAAATTGAACCATTTAAAATTCTAGATGAAAATTTGAAACTGAAAAAAATATCTATACCAAACATGCCAAATAAGACGTCACGTAACACTGCCAGTGTACAATCGCACTACTAATGGCTTTAATATGCATCAGGTTCCGCGATTGGGGAGGGGGGAGGGCAGTCTCTTTGAAATTGACAAATTGTGCAACAACAGCCTCAAGAAAGAGAACAACCATCTCTGTGTTGAAATAATACTCCTTGACCCTGTTGTGTTTGGACATGTTATCTTGTTATGATATGTGCTTTACAAGAACGATATATTTGTGTAACATCATATTCAACCATAACATAAAGGGGCTGTAAGTTTTGAATAGAATGAACCTCTAAACCAAGGAAGGGGGATAGTCCCTTACCTGGCCTTCGCCTCCTCGTTCTCTGTGCTCCCTCGAATGTCGCCCCCTCCCGGTCATAATAAGAAGCCACCGTTCTTGTCCTGTTTGAGAATAGCCCGAAGGTTACAGCTTTCGTTGAAATAGGTAACTCAATTTTCAGAATTTTATCGTGTTCACAACAATTTCTATTAGATTTTAGGGGCCTGATGAAACCCATCTGGACGATGAAAAGCGGTCCAGAGCATATTTAGTTCAAGAGCATTTAAAGAAAGGAATAGATCATCTTGATATTGAAAAGGAAAAGAGGAAATAAAGTATCATGTGTTTCTTAAAAGCAATAAACGTAAGTGAAATATAAATACTGTTGCATACGATGTGGGGTATTATGACGTCAGAAGCGAAGTTTTGGTTATTTTGGGTTTAGCCATAGAGGGCAGTTGCGAATTTGTTAGGGAAACTAAAACACGTTGTTGCAGTTAGTTATCGGCACTGAAAGTGCACCATTTTTTGGTATTTTGACACAAGCCCAATGTTGTGAGTATTTATTTACCTCTGTTTATTGAAATATGATGACTATTGTTGTGTTTGATGCTATTGGTGATAAAAATGAAGAAATGCAAATAGTGTAAAATTAAGTAAGAAAATTGTTACTCACGTACGTAAATTTACGTTGTGTGTGGGCATGCAGTTGTGTATAAAGTCATTGGGTTAGAATTAATTTCGGTAAACGTAAAGAAGACAGATATGAATATGACAGAAAAGTTGTATTATTATTAGTGTCAGTGGATTATGTTAGAAATGTATGTACAGTATAAGCTGTCCAATATTCAGTTGGTTTTTTTGGATTAGTATGAAAGACAAAATGTTCTATAAAGAGTAGTTGACAGAAAGTAGGTCAGGTATGCCAGGGGTCATTATAGATTGGTAGTCTTTCGTGCAGCCTGTTATTAAGATTTAGGTTACCACTAAATGATATGTTGGGCCTATTATGCTTTGGTAATTAATAGTGAGTCAATAGGTTGTATCAAAGGAGCTATGAACTCATCTTAGCAGAAATATGTATAAGATATTTCCTAACTCATATTATGCCATTTATTTACAGTTATTTACAAACCTGTTTATTATTTGACTGGATAAGATAAACAAATGTTGGATAGATTATTTGATTGTCATATCAGCTATGCTAAGTAGCATATTGGATGCATTATTCTAGTAATGCTTATGATTGTGTTTTTTATCTTTTATTAAAGGTTGAACCTTGCACCTGCCAGTTTGGAGTCTTGGTATCACAAAAGGGTGTCGCTATGTTATTCATTCGTCAATGGTGTCTTTTGGTTAAGTGAATTAATCGTCAATCGTCAATCGTCAATCACATCAGTTCAACAACAGCTTGGTAGTGAGAGCTACAAGTCAAGAACGTCAAGATGAATACCATCAGTGAAGATGGTAATAATGAGACTGTGAAGTCCAGTGACGAGCTGGTTGGCCTTGGTGGTGCTGTTAACGTTGATGACATCACACCGCATGATTCAGTGAGCCAATGTGGGGGAAGCACTACTATCTCCACGTCATCCAAGTCCTCAAGGCTAAAGGCTATGGCGAGAAGGGCTGCTCTTGAGGCAGAAGCTGAAGCCTTAAGAGAGCAACAGGAGCTCGAGATGGAAGAATTCCGCTTGAAGCAACGCAAAGCCCAGCTGTTGCTGAAAACCCAGTTAAAGGTTGCCCAAGCTGAAGAGAGGGTGTATCAGCAAGATAATGCTCCATATGCACAGTCTGTTGCAGGAACAGGTGGACCTACTCCCGCAAGGTCATCCGTTGTGCCTTCAATCACGAATAACTACAAACCTGTTATGATGAAGCCAGATGAGGACGAAACTGTACCTTCTCCTCACACACAGACGGAAATGCTGCTGCTGCAATTACTGGAGCAAGGACAACGACAACAGCGGGGGCTGTTAGAGTCTGTATCCCTTCCTCATGCCACTCTGTCTACCTATCAAGGTGATCCGCTGAAGTACCATGAGTTTTGGAGGTCCTTTGAGAACAGTGTTGACCAAACTTCAGTAGACGACGCTGTCAAGCTGACACGCCTCCTGCACTATTGTGCTGGCGACGTTAAGAAGTTGCTTCAACCATGTATGATTATGAAGCCTACAGAGGGCTATCACAAGGCAAGGATTCTACTCAAAGAAAAGTATGGAAATCCAGTAATGATTGCTCATGCCTGGCTTAGAAAGGTTACTGAAGGAAAGAACATTGCTGCACAAGACAAACATGGACTAGCTGAAATGGCGGATGAAATCCAGATTTGTGTGCAGACGCTAGAAGCAGTAGGTCAAGCATCTGAGCTGACTTCTCAACATGTTCTGCTGAAGATAGTAGAGAGGCTACCATACCATCTGAGGACAGGATGGTTAAAAGTTGTAGGAAGAGCTAGAAAAGAGGGTCGACTTCCAGCTATTACGGATTTGGTTGCATTCTTGCAACAGATTGCAGATGAAGAGAATGACCCTGTCTTCGGTAGGCTGACAATTAGAGATCAAGGCAGTAAGATGTCAGCATTTAAGAAGTCTGGGAAGACATCGAGAGGGGTCTTTACTACTAGTACAGATGCTGAAGGCAGCAAGACACGGAGCTGCATTCAGTGCGGTGGAGAGCATTCCTTATTCGGCTGCAGTGAGTTTAAGCAACTCAAGATTGAGGACAGGCTTAAACTGGCCCAGAAGGAAAGATTGTGCTACAATTGTTTGAAGAAAGGTCACATGACCAGGGACTGCAAGTTAAATAGGACATGCTCAGTAAGTGGGTGTAACAGGAAACACACCAAGTTTCTACACCTTATCAGACAGCCTTCACAGACTGATAGCACGGAGTCTCGGAGGGATATCGGAGAGTCATCAAGTGATGCCAGGAATTCACCAACGTCATCTGAAACGGAGGCAACTACTCATCACTCGTCATCCTCTCATGTTGCTGAAGAAAGTTGTAGTGTCATAGGGGCCGGTAGTAAAGTAGTGCTACCTATTGTTCCCGTTCGAGTACGAGCTAGAGGGAAAGAGGAGTATTTTGACACTTATGCCTTGTTAGACACATGTTCAACATCAACATTCTGCACTTTGGAGTTGACGCGTAAGATCGGGGCTGAAGGCACAGAGCAGAGCCTTTCCATGTCGACTCTAGACAAGTCAAGGATTGTCACAACATGTAAAGCAGTCAACCTGGAAGTTGAAAGTCTGTCAACTCAATATAGAGTCAGTCTCCATCATGTATTAGCCAAAGAGAAGATAAATGTTAGCAGTGCACTTGCTGCTGATAGAAGTGACATTCGCCAATTTGCCCACCTTGCAGATCTGAATCTACCGGCTGCTAGACCTCAAGACGTCATGCTACTAATTGGACAAGATGTGCCAGAAGTATTGGTACCAAAGGACGTTAAGTATGGCGAACCCGGGCAACCTTATGCTGTGAGGACGGCATTAGGATGGACCGTGAATGGACCAGTTGGGAACCGGCACAGAGACCATGACATATCGTCAAGCTTTATTTCCAGTGATGCTAATTTGGAGCTTCAAGTGGAAAGGTTCTGGTCACTTGAATCAGGGTCGCTAGCAGAACAATCTAAGTGTATGTCTGTCAATGACAAGAGAGCTCTGAGAATTTGGGAGGATAGTATCCAGAAGAAGGGTGATCACTACCAGTTGTCTATACCCTTCAAAGAGAGACCCCAAGAACTGGCTGACAACATATATGTAGCAGAAAAAAGGCTACAGAGTCTTGGTAGGAGATTGAGGCGAGATGAGGATCTACACAGACGATATACCAAGGCTATGTCAGGATTGGTGGAGGATGGATATGCAGAGAGAGTAGAAGAAAGGAATGCAGGTTCAGGCAAACCTGTTTGGTATCTTCCTCACCATCCTGTTGAGAACCCTAACAAGCCGGGCAAGACAAGAATTGTGTTTGACTGTGCATCTACATACCAGGAAAGATCGCTCAATGATGCAGTTTTGCAAGGCCCTGACTTAACAAACACACTTCTGGGTGTTCTCTTGAGGTTTCGACAGGAGCCGATTGCCATTATGGGGGACATCCAAGCGATGTTCCATCAAGTACAAGTCCCGCCTGATGAAAGAGATATGCTGCGGTTTCTCTGGTGGCCAGAAGGAGATATTGAGAGACAGCCAATGGTCTACAGGATGTGTGTACACCTCTTTGGAGGGACCTGGTGTCCCAGTGTTTGCAGCTTTGTACTGAGGCATACCGCTGAAGACCAAGCCGAAGAATTCTCCCCAGACGCAGTAAACGTGGTAAAACGCAACTTTTATGTTGACGACTGCCTGGTATCAGTGAAGGAAGAAGATAAAGCAGTTCAACTCGTAGATGAGCTGAAGAGAATGCTGAAAGGAGGAGGTTTCAACCTCACAAAGTGGCTAAGCAATAGCCCAAAGGTAATGGAGTCTGTGCCTGCTCATGACAGGGCAAAGGAAGTGGAAGGACTCGACTTAAGTTATGATACCTTACCGATTGAGAGGGCCCTGGGTGTCAAATGGAACATTGAACTAGATACCATGACGTATGGAATCACCCCGAAACACAAGCCCTGTACCCGTCGTGGAGTGCTGAGTGAGGTTTCCTCGGTATATGATCCGTACGGATTTGCAAGCCCATATGTGTTGAATGCCAAGATCATTTTGCAAGAGCTCACGGCTATGAAATTGGATTGGGATGAGCCATTGCCAGAGAAGCAGCGTGAGAGCTGGCTGAACTGGAAGAGAGATCTGCTGCTTATGGAGGATTTCAACATCAGCAGGTGCCTAAAGCCTCATGATTTCGGAGATGTGACGGAGTACCAATTGCACCACTTTTCTGATGCTTCAGAGAGGGCATATGGTGTGGCCTCTTATCTCCGAGTGACGAACCAGGAGGGCAAGGTCTATTGCAGTCTAGTAATGGCCAGGACTCGGCTCACTCCGCTGAAGAGAGTTACGATACCTAGACTGGAATTGATGGCAGCGACGCTTGCTGTGAGACTCGATGGTATGCTGAGACGTGAGCTAGACTTCACCCTGAGTGACTCTGTGTTCTGGAGTGACAGCACTATAGTGCTCCAGTATATCAAGAATGTGGAAAGACGATTCCACACATTCGTCGGAAACAGGATTGCAGTAATCCATGAAGGATCTGACCCAAAGCAGTGGCACTACATCAACACTCGGCAGAATCCGGCTGACGATGTCTCAAGAGGGATGACAGCTGAGGCGTTAACAACCAGCGAGAGATGGGTGAGTGGACCCAGCTTCTTATGGTGTGAGAATGAGTCAAGGCCTGCAAGTCAAGTCTTAAATGATGTCAGTCTAGATGGCGACCCTGAAGTTAAGAGCAAGGACAAGGCTGGGGTTTATATGACAACTCTCTCAGAAGAAACTGCCTTAATGAACAAACTTCTTGAACACTACTCCTCGTGGCACAGGTTGAAGAAAGCAGTTTGCTGGCTACGGAGGTACTTGAAATGGCTGAGATGTAAATGTACACAGGGTCCTGAAGGCATTTCAGCTGAACTTTTGCATGGAAGCTTGGTGGTGGAAGAGATGAAGGACGCAGAGGAGAAAATTCTGCAATATGTACAAGCAGTCAGCTTCCCTCATGAGATGTCAACCTTGCAGGCTGAGCAGAATGACAGTGCACACCAAGAACAGAGCTGTAAATTGGTCAAGAAGACAAGTCCAATCTACAAGCTAGACCCAAGGATGATAAATGGCCTACTGAGGGTAGGAGGAAGGCTTGGCAAGGCAATGTTGCAAGAGGAGGCGAAGCACCCAATTATACTTCGCAATGATAGTCATGTCGCCAAGCTTATCCTGAGTGAAATCCATGAGGCATCGGGACATAGTGGCAGAAATCATATGTTGTCTTGCCTCAACCAGAAATATTGGATTCCTGCTGCTGGCTCTGTGATCAGAAGGATACTGACTAGATGTGTTGTGTGCAGAAGGCAGCGAGGGAAGGTTCTTGAGCAAAAGATGGCGGACTTGCCAGTTGACCGGCTTATTTCAGATGAGCCCCCCTTTTCAAGAGTTGGAATTGATTATTTTGGACCGTTGGAAGTGAAAAGGGGTCGGAGTGTCGTAAAGAGATATGGGGTGCTATTCACATGTCTTACTGTGAGAGCAGTGCACCTTGAGATGGCAGATTCCCTTGACACAAGCTCTTGCATTAATGCTATCAGACGCTTCATTGCACGCAGGGGAAATGTGAGAGAAATTAGATCTGATAACGGCACTAATTTGGTTGGAGCAGAGAGAGAACTGAGGACCGAAATACAAAGTTGGAACCAGGCTCAGATACATGATACATTGTTGCAGAAGAATATCAAATGGACATTCAATCCACCCGCAGCTAGTCATCATGGAGGGGTGTGGGAACGCCAGATCCGAACTGTGAGGAAGCTGCTGTGTTCCTTGGTTAAGCAGCAAACCCTGAATGATGATTCATTGCATACACTCTTCTGTGAGATTGAAAGCATCATGAACAGCCGGCCAATCACTGAGGTGTCCAGTGATGTAAATGATGTGGAAGCCTTAACTCCGAATCATCTGCTTCTACTCAATGCAAAATCACCACTGCCTCCCACAACTACCAGTGAAGCAGACAACTATGCCAGGAGGAGATGGCGCCAGGTGCAGCTTTTAGCGGATACCTTTTGGTCGAGATGGGTGAAGGAGTACTTACCACGGTTGCAAGAGCGGCAGAAATGGGCTACTTCACGACGCAATATTCAGGTCGGCGATCTAGTTTTGGTAGTTGATGAGCACGCACCACGTAACTGCTGGCAGATAGGAAGAGTGCTTCGAACCATGCCAGACCGAGAAGGCAACGTTCGGCAATGCGAAGTGAAGACGCAAACTAGCACACTTCGAAGACCTATCGCTAAGCTCTGTTTGCTCCTGGAAGTGGATTCCTGAGATTTTATGTGTTAAATCGCGTTAAGGTGATATCATAATAATGGATCATGGTTCATTGGATGGCACATGGATCTGCAATATTTGTGGTGTAATTTAAAATAAGTGTTAGAAGTGCGAGCCTAGCAACGCCTCCCCTTTATGATATATTAGTGGACCGCTGTTTATTGGATGGATTCAGTCACTCGCCGTAAGTTTCTCAAGTTTAGTAATTTAGCGGTCTTCGTTATCGCGGTCTTACATCGCAAAGGATTTCTTCTGACACAAAAGGGAGAACTGACCATACCGAGATTGAACGCTTTCGCAAAGAAACATTAACATTCAGATTGATAAACACTATAAGAGTGAAATTTGATACATCGAACAATGACAATCAGAAAAAGGATTGTTGGAGATATATCTCATGGAAGGACTGATAGTTGAATATTTAAATATTAATCCATGCATGAAATATGTTTTATAATATATATACATAAGATATTGGTAGAAATACATGCAACTCCTGTTGTTTCCCTTTTTTGTGTGCATTGAGGCCAAATATCAGATTTGGGGTTATAAAAAAAAAATAAAAAAAACAAACAAACAAACAAATAAAACATGACAAGGGTTGCAGTTATTTCACATGTGCAGAAATTTCTATGTTATGTTTATATGCAGGTTGTATCTGCTTGACAACATAATCCATATGGTGACATATGGAGACTGAAAAGGAATTTTCATCAAGAGTAGTTAAATCCTAAAATGTATCCAAAGCTACTGTTTGTATTAGGAGTAAAAGGAAAGGAAAATTTGTCTGAAATTTCAAAGATATGTATATATGTTAATATAAACTTGATACAGTTTGGAGAAAATGATTAAGTACAGCCAGTGAAGATTTAGAAAATGTTATTATCAGTTACATACACGATGGAAGTTATTTGCATAAGAAATACCTTTACCGTAGATGAAAGGGTTTGATTTATATGTGTATAAATAGTGGAGTACGTTTTATTTTTACATTTATGTGCTTTTTCATAGTATGTTAACAGATTTAAATGGGATGTTTGTGTTATTAACCGAAATACAATTTCTATGAAAGGGTTGTATGATAGGATAAGTTATGTAAATGTTCATTGAATGTTCACATTTAAGGGGCCGGAATGTTGCATACGATGTGGGGTATTATGACGTCAGAAGCGAAGTTTTGGTTATTTTGGGTTTAGCCATAGAGGGCAGTTGCGAATTTGTTAGGGAAACTAAAACACGTTGTTGCAGTTAGTTATCGGCACTGAAAGTGCACCATTTTTTGGTATTTTGACACAAGCCCAATGTTGTGAGTATTTATTTACCTCTGTTTATTGAAATATGATGACTATTGTTGTGTTTGATGCTATTGGTGATAAAAATGAAGAAATGCAAATAGTGTAAAATTAAGTAAGAAAATTGTTACTCACGTACGTAAATTTACGTTGTGTGTGGGCATGCAGTTGTGTATAAAGTCATTGGGTTAGAATTAATTTCGGTAAACGTAAAGAAGACAGATATGAATATGACAGAAAAGTTGTATTATTATTAGTTTCAGTGGATTATGTTAGAAATGTATGTACAGTATAAGCTGTCCAATATTCAGTTGGTTTTTTGGATTAGTATGAAAGACAAAATGTTCTATAAAGAGTAGTTGACAGAAAGTAGGTCAGGTATGCCAGGGGTCATTATAGATTGGTAGTCTTTCGTGCAGCCTGTTATTAAGATTTAGGTTACCACTAAATGATATGTTGGGCCTATTATGCTTTGGTAATTAATAGTGAGTCAATAGGTTGTATCAAAGGAGCTATGAACTCATCTTAGCAGAAATATGTATAAGATATTTCCTAACTCATATTATGCCATTTATTTACAGTTATTTACAAACCTGTTTATTATTTGACTGGATAAGATAAACAAATGTTGGATAGATTATTTGATTGTCATATCAGCTATGCTAAGTAGCATATTGGATGCATTATTCTAGTAATGCTTATGATTGTGTTTTTTATCTTTTATTAAAGGTTGAACCTTGCACCTGCCAGTTTGGAGTCTTGGTATCACAAAAGGGTGTCGCTATGTTATTCATTCGTCAATGGTGTCTTTTGGTTAAGTGAATTAATCGTCAATCGTCAATCGTCAATCACAAATACATATCAGCTTTAAATAACGAGCGTGGATCTAGGATTCTGTAAAAGACAAGCAAACCAAACAAAAACAAATAAAAAAAGTTAATGTATAAGTAGGTGACCGGATAAATCAACAAAAGGATTTAAAAGAAAATCAATAGGTAAGGAAATGAATGAGTAAATAAATGAATGAATACACAAATAAACATTTTTTTTTGAAGAATCATAACTATGCCCTGAGAGGATTGCTCTTCAAATGCACTCTTATTCGTAATATTCCCAGAAAATAGCTTTGAAAATGTTGGCTAAACGTGAATGCCATTTGTTTGTAGTCCGTTCCCATAACTTTTTAGGAAGAATGATGTTTCTGCATTTATTAAAATAAAATACAAAATATTCAAACAATAATAATAGAAAATTATATAGTTGATTTACATAAAATGTGATTACAGAAAAGAAAAAAATACATGGATATAATTGAAAGCTTTATAGAGGTAAATCGAAAAAATCAAGAGTCGTTAGCAGCCGTGAAGGGAGGGGGGGGGGGGAGGGGTGCACATGATCCTGTTATAGGATTAGGCAGGGGTGGCGATTTTTTTCATGACCGGGGGGTGGGGCGAAATACGAGGGAGCATAGTGTAAACTGTACTTACGTGATCCCAACTGAATACAGATTTTCGACAATACTTACTTGTAAATTTTGAAGGATTAGGGTTAGGGTTTTTATTAGTCTAAACGCTGCACTCTTGGGCTCTCCAGCGTATAACAGCGTGTCGCAGTCGTTAGTCGTATAGTCAGTATTTGATATACATTTTTGGGGGTGTACTTTTTCAAATTTTCCGTGGGGGGGGGGCACAAAATTGAGGGGGACGTGTTACCCCCCCCCCCCCCGTCCCCGGGATGGCCACGCCCCTGGGAGTAGATGGGAACTGTAGAATACCTGAGTGAAGTGCATGTGATTTTAAGAAATATTAAGTCAATTCTCCTTCATTTTGCTTGTTCTAAAACTCCCAGTACCACATGAGGAACGATTCACAATATTGCTTCCAATTAGTTTCTTTTACGGTAGAGTCTCTTGACCTATGTTTTCTCATCTTCGTCCTGAATTGCAACCAGTGGTAGACCATCTGATCTGACGTAAAAGAAGGGATTTTAAAGACGCACAATCCCCGTATTCCAGAGGGCGTTCAAAATACGTACGCGCTGGCGGACGGTGCTAGCTGCCTATTGACACTAACAGAATTCGGTTCTTACGCAGATGGCATGTTCCAATGGCGATGACTAGAGCAGCGATAACTAAACTGGCGGGATTGTGCGCCTTTAAGTGATAATAAGCTACAGTGAAAAGAGGGGGGGGGGCAGAAAGATTCCATTGTGACGCAGACGAGCTCTTATGCAATTAAACCGTTTCTATCCATGGCGAAACCTGATGCTAATGAGCGTTCAGCATTCATTTTCTTTCTTATTTGTATTCTCATGAAGACTAATCTAGTGGAACATTAAGAAATTACTATCAAGATTCGAGAGTTGAATCGGTGGATAATGCAGGAGTTTGTTTAATAAACTCAATTGGAGATTTACCTTACATTATTCTAAGTGAATATGCTTGCTTTCATTTCTCTCTCTCTCTCTCTCTCTCTCTCTCTCTCTCTCTCTCTCTCTCGATACATCCATCTCTCTCTCTCTTTTCTCCATTTTCATCTCTTGCTTTTGCTTTTTGTCTCTCTATTCTCCTTCCTACTTGCATCCCTTCGCTATCATTCCACAATGTTTCTTTACAAATTGTAACAGTGCACAGTTAGCCTATCTTTTCTTCAGTTCATTGCTAAGTGTTCATCCGAGTCTTCTCTTTTTTCACTCGTATTGTCCCTGCCCCCCCCCCCTCTTTCCCTTTTTTTCCCGTCTTGAACTATTTTAGAATAGTTAAAAGGAAATGAATAAAAATGAATAGCAATATCATCGATCTATAGTAGATGTAGAACGACTGTTTTCATCTTTCCTTTCTTTATCTCTTTCTTGCTCTCGCTCTCTCCTTCCCTCCTCCCCTCTCGCTCTTCCCCTCCCCTCCCCTCCCTCTCTCTCTCTCTCTCTCTCTGTTCCCCTTACCCTCTCTTCTCATTTCTGTCAATTTAACTCTCTCCCTCTCTCTCTCTCTCACACACACACACACACAAACACACACACACATCCGCGCATACGCACTCTCACCCTTTTTCTCTCACCCCCTCTCTCTCTCTCTCTCTCTCACTCTCTCTCTCTGTCTTCCCCTCATCCTCTCTTCTCACGTCTGTCAATTTAACTCTCTCTCTCTCTATCTCTCTCTCTCTCACACATCCACACACACGCACTCTCACCCTTTTTCTCTCACCTCCCCCTTTCTCTATCTCTCCCTCTCTCATTTGCGTTCATCATAATGATAGCTGCCCCTATCCACCACCCACCCAATTCCGACCACTAGGCAACATAATGACGAGTGACATTCAGTCAATCGGTTAACCGTCGAGTCGCCAATTATACGAGGCAGTTTAAACTCTATTGATATTCGGCACAATCAGCGCTGATCGAGTTACGGGGAGAGAGCTATAATGCCATCTCCATTACGATTTTTCATTTTGTTTTTTCAAACGCAGTGAAGATGATCAAAAAGGAATTTGCCTGATGAAAAGGAGTGAAGGAGGGAATGGTGGAGGATCCTATGTGAAGATAGGTAGGCAGAAGGGAAACAGAACAGATGATGATGTTGTTGAGGATGATGATGATGGTGATGATGATGATGATGATGGTGATGATGATGATGGTGATGATGATGACGATGATGATGATGATGAAGATAATGTTGATTGTAAAGACCGATGATAATAATGGCGATGGTGGTAGTGATGCTGGTGATGTTAACAATAAATTGATTAAGGTGGTGGTGATGATGATGATGATGATGATGGCGATGATAATGATGATCACTACGGTGTTTAATGACGACAACGACGACGACGATGATGATGAGGGTGCATGTAGTGATGGTGTTTGTAGTGATTGTGCAAGTGAACGTTGATAATTATAATTATGATTGGGAGCTTGATGGTGATTCCAGTGGATCTCCAGCACCTTGGCCACGACTGATGCCACCCCTTCTTCTGGGAAAGATTCGACCCCGACCGCCCCCATGTTTAACCATTTCCGGATTCACCTGTGACATGCGTGAAGTCTCATTTTCAAACTGACGATGTTGCTTAGTGGTATTCATGAACTGTTTCCTGTTCTCCATGCGTTTTCATCGATGCCCTTAGTATTCAACATAAACCTACTACAGGAAATCTCTTTGAACTGTTTTACAGGGAGGTGGATATAGGGATTTTCGAGCGTCCATTAAAGTTAAGCTCTGGATCTGGAGCTGCATTTGAACAGAACACTGGCTTACAAGTCTCCATCTTTGAACCTTCAATAGAAGAGTTCGTTGGACAAACAAAACGTAAACAGATGTAAAAGTTTAACAAAAACAACAACAAAACATCAAAAAACATATTCGCTGGTGGCGGATCGTAGGAGGAGGTGAGGAGGAAGGGGGGGTAGGGGATTTCTGGGAAAATCGAAATGTAGAATACCGTTACACACTCAAAAGTGCAAGTTTGACAAGTTTGGCACCCCTCCCACCCCCTCCAGTTTTAGAAAAAACGTGATACCTCCGGATTTTGTCTGTTCCATTATTGGAGAGTTTTGTTTTTTAAAGACCTGAACCCCCCCCCCCCCGGTCATAGAGTCCTTGATCCGCCAGTGTTTGTCGATTTCTTTTTCTCGTACTAACGAGGGTCTTGGAGAGGGTCGGCAGGATTCCTAGATTTTCGGGAAAATGGTGTCGGGAAAGTTTTTCCTTTCTGACAATGCTGGACCCATCGCTATCTTAATACCATGCTCTCACTGCTATGGTGTTGCTTGTATGCCATTTCATTGTAAATAATATATTGGAGGAGGAGGAGGAAGGGGGGAGGAGCAGGAGAAGAAGAAAGAATAGGAGGATGGGGAAGAGAGGAGAAGGCGGAGGAAGAAAAAAATGGTTACAATTTACTATGTGCTGCTAGTAAGCCATTTTAGTGTAAATATTTAAACTAAAATGGCTTATTGGAGAAGGAAGAAAAAGAGGAGGAGGAGAAGGGTGACAAGAAGAAGAAGAAGAAGAAGAAGAAGAAGAAGAAGAAGAAGAAGAAGAAGAAGAAGAACAAAGACAGAGAAAGAGAAGAAGAAGTAGAAGGAGGAAAAGAGGAAGAAGAAGAGAAGAAGTAGGAGAAAAAGAAGAAGGAGAAGAAGAAGAAGGAGGAGAAGAAGAAGAAGAAGAACAAAAAGGAGGAGGAGAAGAGACTACGCAGTACGATATTATCATTCAACGTCCAATTTATCTAAATTATGTCTATGAAATGGTATAATTATCACAACGACGGATGTGTAGTAACCAAAACTCTCTTTCTTCGAAATCAAGCTTGTGTTTCAGTGATCTTTCTCATCATTGACACCTATTTTATTTTCAATATTCAACGTATCTGGGTCTATCAAATCATACAACTATTGCAATGTCGAGTGTGCATGGTGTGGAGATGCACAATTTTCTTTTTTGAGCTCGAGCTTGAGCTTCGAAATTGATGATGGATCGGGAATGGATAACTATTCTCGTGCAAGTTGATAATTATACGCCAGGTTTATACTGCGTGGAGAATACTTGGTAATATAGGTTTCCCCGGCCAATTTCGTCAAAGCAACGATCAATTTCACTAACGTGCATTCATGTTTGAGCAAATTTTCTCCACTCGTTGCTCCCCTGTTTCATTTGTAAACTTGTTGCATTCAATTTCGTTTCGAGTCACCGAATTTTTGAAACATGCACATTCAAATCAACGTTTGGTTCAGTCAATTTGGAAATGCGTAAGGGTCATTCAATTTCGCCAATGTTGAGTGGGAGGACAATTCTTTGGCGAATTGCGGTTTCATTTTCGTCTATGGGCAACCTCTTTCGCAATCGGGTCATTCAAGTTAAAACAAGACCTCATTATTATTGTATGAGGCTCGATGTTTATTCGGATATTCACGTTTTCATGTTCATTTTTTTTTCTCTATGATCTTTTCTGACATGATTTCACATTATACAAGCTCCTTATTTGTCTGATATATTTATATTGCATTCAATATTTTCTCTTTTTTTCGATCTTTATTTTTTAATGAAACATTTCTGTAAGCAGTCATGTCTTCATATTTTTTGAAATTATAAATGAGGTTATTTGTAAATGTTTTTTTTAAATCAATCTTGATTGAGTATGTCATCTATCTATCTTTTCATTTTATATCTTTTTCTTTATTTATCATTGTATTTTGTTTCCATCATGTCCATGTCTAAAGCTCAACTCTACCGCTGTCCAGGATCTGTGTATGTATAGATCAGGCCTTCTCAACTAGTTAATTAGAAGTGCCAAAAACAACAATTTATTGAGGTTGAAGTGCCAACCTGTATGTTTTGCGACCGTGTTGCGAGAGAGCCTAGTGACCTAGCCGATACAGCGTGGGGTCCAGGGGTGAAGCCCCGGAAGCTAGTGGATTTTAGGGCTTTTTTAAGGCCCAGATGTGGCATTTTAAACACCTTTTTGTTCCATAAAACATCGATCATAATTTCATATTGGTGTGAGATAATTAGTACAATTCCTGGCTAAAATCTACATTGGAAGTTAATTTTTTTGGTGCAATAAACACGAAAAATGTCAAAATCAAGTGAAAATCAAACAAACAAAATGGCTTGCTTACATTTTGGGCTCAACTTCAAATGCGACTTTTTGATTTTGCTGAGTTCTTCAATTTAAAAAATATATATATATTAGTTTGTCTTTCTTTTTTTCTTTCTCTTTTTTAAATATTTTTTTAATATAGGATTTCTCGGTCACTTTCGTAAGCTTTTCATTCGTTTTGATACAAAGTTCATTCAAATTCGCGAAATAAAGCTGCCGGCGTGTTAATTAAATTCAAAATAACACTTTTTTCATTTGATTTACTTATTCGGTCAATGGATTTAGCACTTTTTTCGTTCAATTTAACAACCGCTTACAAATGCGCAGTTTGCATTCATTTTCGTCAACAATGGCAAATCGGACGTCCGTACCATTCAATTTCACTTTGGGTCATTCTAAATAACAAAGTTTTCATTCATATTCGCCTATATTTAGAAACCTATGGTATACATGGTATATGCACATGTTTCTCATCTAAATTAAACAAATGAGTTATATAACATGCCTAGATGTCTTGCCCGTCAACATGTAGAGGGTTAAACAACTCTAGATATAAGATTGGACATCATCTTACTGATGTTCTCATCACGGACTTTATCGTACTCGGTCATCTTTTGGAAGTGATATTACGTAGACGAACATGGTAATGTAATGCATGATGTAACTATGATCATTAACATTATAACCAAATCAAGATTTCATATTGTATACGTGTATTCTTTAGTTTATGTCCACATGACATGAGTTATTGAGATGTGCGCGCAGTGAGCATACAATGTATCAAACTCATTAATGATTGTGTAGCGTGATCGTGATTGTAATTGAGATGGTGATTACGATTGTGACTGAGATGGTAATTGTGACTGTGATCACGATCGTGATTGTGATTCAGTGTGATGGTGATTCAGATTTTGATGTGATTATGATTGTGATTGAACTGATACTCATTGATTGTTCTTAACATGTTCAATACAGACTAAATATCATAACACAAATATAAATGGCTTCAAAGAGATTACGAACATCGAATAAATTATCAAAAACAAAACAAAACAAAACATTACAAATAAATCAATGTATAGAGTATTGATACCTGCCCCCCCCCACCATTATGGTACGCCACTCCAATAAATACAACCGTAGTCTGTAAACACACACTTTGCATGCACTTATATCATTGCATATTCATAAAAAGACACTCTTGCTTAGTTCCATGCTTATTCTATATGGATGTGGCTAGGTTTTGATCTACTTAACACATGATCGTTCAGTTGCTAAATGGTGATGATTTAGAGGGTATACATAATTATACACCCATAGTGAGGACAAATAAGATGTTTGTGGCTCACCAACCCATACAATTTGAAATGGATTTAGTATGGAACTAAGCTTGCGGGGTTTTATATAATCATACTGGGTAAGATTAACATGTTTAATTTGTCTGCAAAACGTGTGAAACTGTATGCAAAGAAACGAATTTGAATTCACGGAAGACGCTATTACGTAATCGCAAATCGTTTCGCTTTAAATTGAATGAAAATTGTACGAAAAAGAAACACATTTTAATTCGAATGAAAATGAAATGTTTTTGAATGATCGTTTTAGGAATTTAAATGCTAAAAAACGAATTTGAACGAAAAATAACAGCTGCGGTGACAGAATCGGCGAAATTGAATGAACATAAAATGAATTTGTGTGGCCAACTTACGAAAGTGACCGAGAAATCCTATATTATTTTTTTTGGAACAGCCGCGCGCCACTCCGACTGACAGCAAGCGCCACAAGTGGCGCGCGCGCGCCGCCAGTTGAGAAGGCCTGGTATAGATTGTGCTTAGAAGAGAAGTCACAACTTGTGCACCTTCTCTGGGGACAATTACCTGTGTAATGGCAGATATCTGCTAACGAATGCGCATAATAATTCCTACAAGTAAACTTCACATTAAATTATTCAAACAGAAGTATATTAAGTGAAAAGCAATGCACAAATGTTACATATGGATGCCTAATCACGAATTTGAATGCACGAATACATACCATCGTCTGTCCGGCACGAATTTGAATGCTCTTTGCATGCTTTTCTAAATTGAATGCTCATTTTGCTAGTCTCCGTGACAAGATAATGAAATCGCATGCTACTAAATCAAATTGAACGACGCAATTAGCTTTTTGAATGTTGATCTATACATAGTCATTCAATTTCGCACGAACTTGAATGAACGTAACGCTAATTCGGATGCTAAGTTTACGAAGTTGGGCGGGAAAACCTATAGTAATCAGCACGGCCTAATCTGTGGTGATACAAATATGACTCAGACAGAACAAAAGAAAAACAACGGAAGAAAATAGCGTTGAGTATTATGGAGGTAATGGAAATGACCCTGTTCGCCCTTATTTTAAAGTCGTGTTCTTCTTGCACTCACCGATCTTAAAGCCCCACTGCACTACTTATACCCACTTGCGCCCTCTACATAGCAAACAATGCCTAAACGGTGGCCGTTGGTCCCCCATAGTCCTTTTTTCTTATGTTAATTGAGAGCTGATTTGATGATATAACCAACTGTCAGTGACCACGCAGGGAGGTCTAATCCC
This sequence comes from Strongylocentrotus purpuratus, assembly GCF_000002235.5. Classification (NCBI taxonomy): domain Eukaryota; kingdom Metazoa; phylum Echinodermata; class Echinoidea; order Camarodonta; family Strongylocentrotidae; genus Strongylocentrotus; species Strongylocentrotus purpuratus. The sequence continues at coordinate 19,202,367 of NW_022145595.1, forward strand.
TCCTAGCCATACTAGTGCAGAGGGAATTTAAGACACGCGTATATGATGATGATGGTGATGAAAACAATGAACTTGCTTAGCGCTTATATAACTAAGATCTCTGATTATCCGATTCATGAACGCACAGTTAGTGCACTATCTCAGTTTCATTGGTCAATATTACGACAAAAAATAGCTATATCTACCGAGAGGGCGTTTTGGAAATCAAATCCCTGTTATCAAAAACCTATGCTAATTCCCCATTGCTTTTCTAGACATGAAGTCGTGAGAGCAGCTTAATGTATTTGTATGACTAGATAAAAACATGTCCTACCAGGGGCTCGAACACATGCCCTTCACATCATGTGTCAAGTGGTCAAATCACTAGACTATAATCCCTCTACGCCCCCTCCCTCTTCCAACAAGTGTTGACACACACAAACAAACAACAACAAAAAAATAAAAAAAGAAAGAAGAAAGAAAAAAAGTGTCAATTCCTTGCCATCCCATGGTCATTACCAAATACATATAAGAACAATTACATTCTCTGCATGGGGGGTAATTCACAAAGATCCTAAGTTGAACTTATCTCTAAGTTGGACTTAACAATTATGGAAAGCCGTTAGCATCATTGAAAATATTTTTTTATAGTTATTTCAAAATAAATAAAATGTTGATTCAAATCATTCATATTTTCTATTAACAAGGAGATTTCATGTTCTTGATATGGAATTTATGAAAAGTATCTAAAATACCTCAATTTTTGCTTTTGGAAATATTTCAAGGCTACAAATGGCTCTCCATAATTTGTAAGTCCAACTTAGAGTTAAGTTCGACTTAGGATCTTTGTGAAACATTCCCCTGGTGCACTATAATGTCTTACAATGTTCCTCATGCCATGTCGTTTCTTTAATAATCGCAACATAATCCTCGTCTCCAGATCCGCGGATGACAGATCCTAATAAACAATTTGGAAAATGAGGATTTCTCGTGTTTACACAGAAACCCTGACATTCGTTTTGTATACACGCAGTGTGTTTAAAGTTTGAAGCTTCGGATCAATCAAAGCATTTATGTAATGATATGCGGCAAATGTAAGCTTTTAGTCTAAATAGTAGCTTGGAATGAAATATATACAGATCTCGCCTCAGTTGCAAATATTTGCTCTTGTCCCAGTTTTTATGTTTAGTTTAGTTGGGGGTCTTTTTCAAATCTTACCGAGTCAGATATTATACATTCTGAACGTGTTTATTTGAACTAAAGATAAAGGATGGATGAAATTCTCAATAAGGTGAAGATAATGGAAATTAAAAAATGTAAAACTCTCAATCTTTTTAAAATTAGATATAAATTTAATTATAAATAAGTATTAATTTCATGAGCGACTTTGACACTTTGTAGAGTAAATTTGTTACACTCTCTTGCTAGTTTTTTTTTATAATTTTTTTTATATAAATCTGATTGTACATGACAGTATGTTTTAGTATGTTTTTTTGTTTTTTGTTACTGTTCTTTTGTTCTTGTTTCTTTATTTCCTGTATGTGTGTGTTTTAGGGGTAGGCTTTCTTATAATAAATCCCTCCTTTCGGCCTATCCCAAATGCTCTCATAAATTGCCATTGTTATCACAATCTCGTTTTGTTATCATTCCATTCTGTATTTGTATGTTTTAAAATGTTTTTATAAAGAGGTGTTGAATAAACTTTGAATTTAATTAAATTTGAATAATCTAGGCTTTCATTATCAAAGTTAAAAGTAGTTATTAAAACTGCTTATCTTTATGAAACTATAGTTGTGGTAACTCTTCATGAGCATGTTTTTTTTTAATAGCCATAGAGCATAATAGTCTGCATCATCTTTATGTAACTGTTGGAATATCAGGTAAATCAAAATAATTACATTTTTGTTTTTTAGTATTCTTTATTGTATTCATTCAATCAACCTATTTCAAATTACAATACATAACATATAGAGTACACAACATACACAACTCAATTATTTTGAATGAATTAATCTTTTCGTAATAATCCCCTCCCAAAGTTAAAACACAAAACAATGACGAAGCCTAAAGTATAAAAATAAAATTATGAGATGTCGTTTTTTGTGAGGTATCATATTATATGCGTAACTTTATTTTCTGTTTGACATTAGAACAACAAACAAATCAACACTCAATATTTTATTTCGAGCTTGCTAAATTTATATTTAAAAAAATGATACACAAGATACACAAATTTCATAAACTGTTTTAACGATTAAAAAAAATATAGTATGAAAACTTGTACAAGCTAGAGAAGCTACAGTCGAATTAAAGTAAAGTGGCTTGTAAATAGCAATTGAAACAATCTTTACTTCAACCGCAACCGCAATTGAACGAAGCTCTTCGGGTACAACGACTTTCAGCTTCAAAATTCCTCTCTTTGAAATCGTGTCTCTTCCAACTAAGTACAGATCTTTTTATAAAAAACATTGTCTTTAAATCATTCACATGGGAGCTCCAAATTCTAAAAACGAGGAAACCAATCTCACTGATAAATTATCAACTTGGTGTCATCGTGGACACTGATATCTTGTTATTCATCACCTCTGTGACACGTTTTGACACACGAGAGTGCAGGAGAAATTGCGGTGGACACGAAATGGATCAGGGGCAGTCGCTGGACGATTTTGAATGAGAGGTGGAGGGGGGGGGGGGGGGCGACAATTTAAGCAAGTAAAATGGAAGGTATTTACAAGTTTGTCGACCATCAAATATAAAGTCCTCAGGTTTTCAAATTTACCATCAGCGCATATAAAAGAAGAAAGAGAAAAGGTACGATAATCTTATTTACATAGGGTATCAACACATGGGTATTAATAATAATTGATAATAATAATTGATTATTATTAAGCGATTTTACAGAATGCTTATCAGAGCGCTGATACGATACAACAAAAACAAAACCATATTTGAAACAATAACATACATGTATAAAACACTTAGCAGTAAATCAATGAGCTGTTCCAAAATCTTGATTTCATCGTTTAATGACGTAGCGTGGATCTAGCCATTGAGGAGGGGCACTCGAAACGACAGGGGTTTAATTTGGTGGATGAAAGTTGTTTACAAAAAAGGTGTGTGCAAGGGGTCATATCATGATATTTTCAGATTACTTTCCTACTCTCCATTTCTTTCTCGACCTCTTTACCCCTGTTTTCATAATTTCTCTTTTTTCTTCTTCATAGTTTAGTCGCGCAGTTGAGGGACCAATGTGTCCCTTGTTAACGCCACTGTCAGCCAATAAAATGGAGAAGTATACCTTCCGCTTTGAGGAAACAGTAAAAACAAATTTAAAGTCGATTCGGCAAAGTTTAAATATCAGTGTCTTTGCCCAAAGCTTCTAAATAATTTCTGTTTATTTGTTTTAAATTTCATAAATGATTCAAGCGGGTAACTTAAAGTCTATCGATATATCTTGTTTGTGTAATAGACTTGAGAAGCCTTAATAGGTAACTGAAGATGATCGATAGTTTCAATAGAAACCTGTTGATGGATAATATTTTGTAACGAAATACGATAGATTTTTTTCGTAGAAATTGGAAGGGGTTATTCGAATGGTGCCGTGTGGGAATGTTTTTAAAGTATAATAAACAGTGCATCAATTTGCTTTAAGGTGTTTTTCGGCCGTACATTGTGATACAATTTGTATGTTAATGCGTTTCTCTTATTTTGGCGCCCTTTTGTAATGATACATGGTAGAATGCGATCGAACGGGAAAAGGGTGAAATCAATGGATATTGGATTAGTTTAGATAGGCCTAAAGCTGGTGATAGATATCGTTTCCGTGGTAACCTTTCTCAACATTCAGGTGACCCACATTTTCGCCTTATTCATCCATTCCTTGTCCACTCCCATACCATTCTTTTATTTGCACACTCCAGGCGCTATCTATTCTCCGTCCTCCTCTCTCTCTCTCTCTCTCTCTCTCTCTCTAGCTTTTCTCTTTCTGTCTATCTTTCTCTATATGAAATTGCTTTAATTCAGCTTTAACTCTAAAGAACGATCAGGTATAATACATTTTCCTGTCACTATTTCATTTTACACTAGCCTTTATTTAGCAGCTGCTGCAAGTCAAAGATGAGGTAGTCTTTTTGTAGTTTATACTAATTAGTACGTTGTGTAAGATGTATTGAAATTACTGTAATTGTAAACAATCCTTTCTCTAATACGCCGCCTTTCCGTGTCTCTCTTATGAATCCTAGTCTCTCTCTCTCTCTCTCTCTCTCTCTCTGTCGCTCTCTCTCTCTCTATCTATCTCTCTCTCTATGTATCTATCTTTATGAATCAAGTTATCTATCTATCTATCTATCTATCAAACAAAGTAATAATAGAGTAATATTAGGTCTTTATAACCTTTCAAAGGATATCCTTAATGATCGCTTTTCCTCTAGGGCCTTTGACTCTTTCTTTCCCTTTCTTCTCCCTTTTCCTCCCTTGGCCAACCTCGGCATTGCAACATCTTTGGATCGCATCTATTCAAGGAAATGCTCCTTGATCTATTGTACATTGCACTGGTCACAAGGGAAATATCTCTTTCAAATTGTCATCACACCAAAGCCGTAAAGATTGATGAGTTATCCAAAAGGTTCTCTACTCTAAAGATAATGTTTCTGATCTTACGCTTCCTGAGTGGACTTTAGGAATGTCCCCGAGGACGAAAATCGGAAATGTTTAAACACAACATATATATCCTAGGTGATCAATTAAACGATGTATTTTTCTTCTATATATTTGAAAGGAATATTATGGGTCCATTCATCTTTTTAATGGCAATGTTATTAAAGCTTGCTACACTCAGAGACCGTCTCTGGATGAATGTTACGTTTTCCCAAGGGACCTTGTCATAAAAGCTTTTCGCATCCCCTTTCGACATTGACAGATGATTTATTAAAACAGTTGAACTAAAATCCCTTTTTCCTTAGTCTGCAATAGAAAATGATATCGCCTAGAATTTGTCAACAAATATTCATATCTTTTAATATCAAATCAGCAGTTTTTTACGATTGTTCCGCGTGCCTTAAAATCTCTACCCATGGGAACTTGTATGGATCCCCCTTTCCCCTCAAATTGAAAGGAGGGGAGGGGAGGGGTAGCTGCCTATATCACTGTTAAATAGCGATGAGTCAACGGAATAGTTTGGTCGAAAGATAAGCATGCATATAATATTTTGTTTTAAAAAGTAGAAGTGACTTAATTATAGAGGACTTTTTCTCCAATACTACCTTAATGAAATCTCATGATGATGATTTTTTGAATAAATTTTAGCATCAGATGTAATTTCGCCGGAGGGGGTGGTGATGACTCTCATCCGAATATCACTTTCCAGTTTTTTTAAACACTTCAAGTGCAATCATTATAGTCTTTTACTGCATTTTCTTTTTATTAAATGTACCATCGAAGAAATTTCAAGAATCTCTCAATATATTGGACCTTCATTTGGACAGTTTTGTTTTGCGTTTTTTTGTAAAATGAATTTATTGATAAATATATGCTTTTGAATAAATCAAACAATCATACACAATCAATTCAAATAATATCGTTGCATCCTTACATAATTCAAATATAATTTGGACAGTTAATATTGCCCAAACTGGACATTATTCTGTTCAACAGCTGAAACTCCAATTAATGAAACATAAAGAGACACGGCGTTACATTTGGGGATACAAATTCTCGACATATTATTACTAGCAGAACACATGATGCTTTGTTTTCTTCAACAAAAACATGCATGACCGATACACCAAGGCTTTTGCACTGTCTACTGCACAGTGGTGTACATGCCGGTTTCTTGATCACGCTCCGTAAACATTTTAAGAGTCTGGATTCATTTCAGTTTCATTCCGGAGAAGCGGGCTTAGGTAGCATAACTCGATAGGTGCTCGTATCCGCGTTCCCGACCAATGCCGCGGCTTGCCGCCGGCGAAGGATATTGGGAATAGAGAAACGTCGTCAAAGTCGACTGAGAGAGGCAGTTGTGACAAAGGTACGCAAACGAGCGCGTTCATAGTCTAAAGCTAATCATGAGCTTTGGTATTGGAATCGTATTTTGAGAGAAAATTGCTATGATTTATTCTGGACTGTTTATCCTGCAGTAGATTGGTTGTTCGAACAAGTGAAATAATAACATACGCACACAAACTTACTGGGCATCATCTTCAATAAAAAAACACAGTTCCCATTTGCACATAGTGACGTGCGTTCTCCTTATCTTTCTATGCTCATTATCCAGCCACTATACATTTTCTACTCAATTTGTTTGGCACATGTCATTTATTTGTAATCTTGAACATCTTGCGTAAGTTTCGTTGGAGTCTGTGAGAATTTATTTTCTATATTTATCAGAACTCAAGTTTATCTTAAAATCAAGGAGCTCCGAATGGACATCCAACGTGACATCTCTATTGGAGAGCTAAGAGCTCCCGGGTAAGAGCTCCATGACATGATTGACCAACAGAAGCAAATTCCGGTGATGTAACTATGTCTCGCAACTAGCTATGGCCTTCGTCATCGCGAAGCGCACCGGCGAGATGGTGACGATGAAATTTCAGATGTGGCCGGGGTTGCGTGCGCCGTTCGGTTACGCTCAAATCCCCATGGTTTGTATTCTGCACGCAAATTTGAAAACGTGATACTTTGAAGGTAACCTGTGAACTAATGAACCTCCGGAATGACTCAATGACATGGTGAAGACACTTTAGAATGACAAAAGTTGTGGGCGCCGAATCCTCCTTCAACTGCAGAGCGTTGCACTAAGGCAATTGAATTAATATTATTGAAGCGAGTTGAGGGCCAGGGGGTACCCTCAACCTTTGCCCCAATTATGAATCTCAATAAGAGCATCGTTTCACCCAGAATATGTCTACCGCCCCCCCCGGGAAAAGTCTCTAAATAAATTGTTTAATTGAGATGTCACACGTCCAAGCCCCTCGCATAAAAAACATGTATGGTCATCCATCCACTCAGCCGCCCCCGAATACTACTTACTCTACACCAGGCCTTCTCAACTAGTTAATTAGAAGTGCCAAAAACAACAATTTATTGAGGTTGAAGTGCCAACCTGTATGTTTTGCGACCGTGTTGCGAGAGGGCCTAGTGACCTAGCCGATACAGCGTGGGGTCCAGGGGGTGAAGCCCCGGAAGCTAGTGGATGTTAGGGCTTTTTTTAAGGCCCAGATGTGGCATTTTAAACACCTTTTTGTTCCATAAAACATCGATCATAATTTCATATTGGTGTGAGATAATTAGTACAATTCCTGGCTAAAATCTACATTGGAAGTTAATTTTTTTGGTGCAATAAACACGAAAATGTCAAAATCAAGTGAAAATCAAACAAACAAAATGGCTTGCTTACATTTTGGGCTCAACTTCAAATGCGACTTTTTGATTTTGCTGAGTTCTTCAATTTTAAAAATATATAAATATTTGTTTGTCTTTCTTTTTTTCTTTCTCTTTTTTTAATATTTTGTTTATATTATTTTTTTTGGAACAGCCGCGCGCCACTCCGACTGACAGGAGGCGCCACAACTGGCGCGCGCGCCGTCAGTTGAGAAGGCCTGCTCTACACAATCATGTACGATACACTCATAGGCGTTGTCATGGACACCGGAATCAGGGGTGGGGGGGGGGGGCATGCCCCTTGTTCTTCCGATAAAAAAGTCATCCACGGAACTATTAAAGGGCAAGACCTCAAGCAACCCCGTCTGCGCCGCCCTCCGCCCGCACCCTGTTCAACAATTCTGGCTTCGGCAGTGGTTATTCCGAGTATTAGATTGATTGCGATCAGCAGCCTGAAACAGTCAAGTGTTCTCCTTTCCCTAACCTCGCTAAATTTTATTATGATGAAGCCTGTTTCCTCTTCATAAACGAGGCAAAAAAAATCGATCATATCTATGGCAGAAGAGAGGATAAAGTGGCAAAGAAAACTCTTCAAGTGGCTCAGTCCTTGAGGGCTAAATGGATTAGATGTAACATATAGATGTGAAACCTTACCAGGTTGCCGCCGGCGGGCAGGGAAATTGAATCATAATTTCCTTTAAATTATTGGCTATAGGACGTTTGAATAAAATGATCGCTCCTGCCATCGTTTAACCACTGCGGATTGAGATTCGTTTGTCATGCTATATGGACATTTCCAAGAAAATGATGACGGATAATTCACTTTAATCAAATAAAAGTATTATCCGATGAATTTAATTCAATAGTGGTGTGTTAATCCAATCTAAAACATGATTGTTCATAATTAGAAGACCCCCCCCCCCCCGTATAATTACATTAAAAATATCATTTCACCGAGAAGGCAGTGCCAAAATTGCACTTATAAGAAAAGAAATGAAAACAAATATGCCTATTCTTTAATAGGTTGACTTATTCATATAATGATCATAATAATATAGAAAATTGAAATTAAAAAGGCGCATTTCATCCTTATTGATTAACAAAAACGTCTCAATATGTATGCACTGGGCACTTTATTTTAAGTAATTGCCCTTAAAGGTAATACAAAGTTTTGATGTGGGGTCATGAATTTGGTTCAAATTAACATATTGGAAGCATATGCTATCCTACAACATTCAGTGATCGTTGTCGCGGTTGAAATCGAGTATAAAGTTATGAAATTGGATATAATAAACTCTTTATGTTCTATAGCTCCCTCTCAAGGCCAATATATAAAACAATGTTTCTTGACTTAAATCGACTGATTAGTTATTCCCGTTTGGCAATTATATATTACAACTACATATTTTGAGATTTTCATGGTCGCAGCTACCATTGTACGGCCGTAGGCGCTATTTGAAATTTATCCAAATTTACCGGGAGCACCGGTAAATTTTTATATTCAATTTTCCTCGAAAGCAGAAGTGTTTTAGGGGCTAAATTTTCTCATGCTTATAATACATCCACAGGGGCATCGAAATATATCAAAATTGTAAAGAATCCCTATGCACCCAATTTTCAAAATTTCCCTAAACTTTCTATTACCTTTAATGAATATATATATGTTGCACAAAACATGATCTGAATATTATGATCCCTTTTTTGTTCCATGTTGAATTTCCAGTTGCGAGCAATACTGTATTTAATATTACCACTCTTCAAAGGCTGATGTGCCAGAGTATTTTGTTTAAGTATCTGGTCCGAAGAAAACGTCCTTTAGCATTTCATTGCGTTCCGTGAATTTACATGTACGTGGATTATCTTAGGGTAGATGTGCACTACTACAGTGTTCTTGGCATAGCTCTCTGACATCTTGGTTATTGCAGATTATATACCTCTCTTTAGTATGTTGAATAATTTTAGTCATGTGATTGGTCGAATTTGAAGTCGTGATTTTAGCCATGCCCGTTGCCCCGGGTAACGGGCAGTAGTTAAACTTTCCCCACTGGTTTACGTAAGTTTCTTCGTGCGAGCCATAAAGTATACCATACAGCGTGTGTGCGATTCCCGCATGATCGTAAAGTTCAGGCAACTTTCCAGGACCGATTAACAGACAGTGTATAAGATTATCTGTGATGTGTTAACCAATCTTGACTCAAGTGGCGCTTGTAAAATGGCGACTGGCTGGAATGCTCCCCAGGGAGTGGAGAATGTGCATACCTTGTGTGCGGGTAAGCCTGAATCCGATGACCGGGGTAATAATAGTATGTTGTAAAGCGCTGTGATACACATGTATGTCTGTAAGAGCGCTATATAAATGCCAATATTATTATTATTATCAAGAAAAGGATAATAAGGCAAGAATTCTTTGTAGTCTATTTTGTGACTTCGGTATGGACTGTTTTAATATTCGACTCTTAACTGTTTCTATACTGGCTCTCGGGGACGTTACATCCTGCCAAGACCCCTTGAGCCTATATAAACAGCTATGCCTCACATATCAGTCAATATATCTATACTAGTACGTTTGCAGGGAGCACTACATATTTGTTTGAAGAATGCTAAGGGCTTGATGGTTTATAATTTGGGACTCATCATGAGCTGACACCACACAAGGGTTCAGTGGCACTGGCCAACCACCCCCCCCCCCTCTTATCCCCCGCCCCGGAGAATTGTGGGATCCGCTCCCGCCTATCTATAATGGAATGAATTAGAAGACAAATGAGAGGTGTCGATCGAATGGTTTGATATTAAAAGAGTTGCGATGTCGAAGAAAATGACGCACGAAATTCTAAACCAGTTTTCATGATAGCTATGTGACCATAGTATTCTCAGGATCTCAAAAACCAAAACATTCTCGTCATTTGTCTTTGAGGATGTTTTTAGCATGACTGTGAGTCAGGAATTGGACAAGACTCTCAAACTGCACCTCAGTCGAACGTATTTTGTCTTTCTTCCCGTTTATGACGAGACTGCTATTGCCATCACATTATTGCTCTGGTGCCTGGTGGTATACAAACAAAAAACACCTCCCAAATGCATTGTCATGCTTATGGCGGGGTATTTCGTTTCTATATTCTCACTTTGTCTGGTGCGTAAATCATGCATTCCCTTTCTGATTTCCTGTAAACTTCCTTCCACGCGCGACACAGTCGATAAGGTTTCAAGCACCCCAAGTCACAGTCGGGAAGTCACGCCCACGCTACTTAAAGAAAAGGTTAAGTGTACGGGCAAAGATGATGTTACATAACTTGTGAGCTTTCTCATTCGTTTCATGTCAGTTCGTGGGACTATCGCGAAACAAATGCCCCTTGACAAAAGGATGGCTCATTATTAAATGCCCTCATACACAAATAAATGACGAGAAAGTAATGGCTGAAAAGTTAGAACCAAACTCTCATGCCATTTGTGTGTTGTCCAAATCTGTGTGCAACATTTGTGAATTTCAGGGGAAAAAAGTGAGTCAATTTATTATCATTTAAATTTCTCTATTATCTCTATATCTCTATATCAATTATTATGTAATACATAAACAACCTTTCCCGACTACTGCTGCCATACAGTTTTCTTCCTATTTTGTAATTGCTCAACCAGAACTGCCGACTTCACCTTTAAACGATTGTTGTTCCAAATGCATACAAATCTCTTAGGAGAATTGAATTCTACCCGCAAATTTCGAGTTCCTTTACGTTTTAGTGGTGTCGTTTTCTCTACAATCGTCCTTCAACTATAACAATAAACATTTTAAGTTCAAGAATTCCTTTGTCTTTTGTCTTTCCCCAGCACCTTGGGAGATGGGATGATGTTTGCGTCTAGGGATTCAGCCGCGCAAGCTTTATGGTCTGATGTAAGAAACGCCTTGGGGTGTATCATTATGGAAGGGTAAAATGAAATCTGGAGGAGAAAAAAATTAAAGTTTAAATGGATGTCTAACTGTTTTTTCTCCTAAAAATATTTTGTTTCACCTCTTCATGCCCCTCTCCTTCTCCCTTATTCCCCCTTTCTCCCCACCCCTCTGTCTCTCGCTTTCTCAAGCTTCCTCTTATTTGGATATGTTTCTGCTCGTCTTTGTCTTTGTTTATTTGTCTCTTTACTTTTTTCTATTGTTAATTTAAGTGTGTTTTCCCTCTCTTTCACGCTCTCACCTTTATCCTGCCTGTCGGTCTCTCTGTTTCTATTTCTGTTTCTGTATTTGTCTTTGTCTGTCTGTTTGTAGTAGGTCCATTGTCTGTCTGTATGTCAATGTGAGTGTGCGTGTGTGTGTATGTATGTGTATGTCTCTCTCTCTCTCTTTCTTATATAAACTTTTTATACACTCTCTTGCATGTTTCTCACTCCCTCCTCTCTTTCTCTATCTCATGCCAACTGATTCACGTTGCCATGGCAGACGTTCACTTGCCTTCTCACATGAAAGCTGATCCCCTTCTCTCCCTCTCTCTCTCCCTCTCACGTCCTCATTCTCCCCCTCTCTCTCTCTCTCTCTCCCTCTCACGTCCTCATTCTCTCTCTCTCTCTCTCTCTCCCTCTCACGTCCTCATTCTCTCATTCTCTCTCTCTCTCTCTCATGCCATCTCTCTCTCATTCTCTTTCTCCTGATATACCATCTCTTGCAAAATTTCTCTCTCCCTCCTCTCTTTCTCTCTCTCCCCCTCTCCCCCTCTCTCTCTCTCTCTCTCTCTCTCTCTCTCTCTCTCTCTCCATCCCTTTCTCCCTCCTTCCCTTCCCTCCTTGCTACCTCGCTCTTTCTCTTTAACATTTATCCTTGCTCTTGAGAACTTGAGATGAAGACGTACTTGACCTATCTTCCGATCTGAACACTTGCGATCATGCAAACAGAAATAGGGTACAATGGAGAGGGGCGGTGGTAGGGGAGGGGGGGGGGTGCAAGAATAGCTTTCAGGTACATGACTTCAAAATACGTTCGAACACGCTGTAGGACCTGAAAATGAATGTGTCCTTATCTATTCGGGTGTGCAGTATAATGACAGAAACTATAATTGGCACAGAATTAAAGAAAACTTTCGTCCTGCTTTGCAGAGACTCTATTTCTAATAAGTTCAAATGTTGTCTGACGTAGAATCATCGATTGGATGCAAATTGCTGCGCCACCACCCTTCCACGATGTAGTAATGTAATATGTAAGCCATTTCATTGACACACTTACAAATCTTACAAACTGTCATAATTATGCAAGAATGTAAGAATCTCATACTTCTAATTCATCAGACTCGAACCAGTGTCCGTAGAAAGTATGGAAAGAGAATTATTATTATTATCAAAAGTTCAAAAGTTTTGGAAATCAATTTTTCGAGGTGTATTTTAACCTCGTTTTCGTAAATATGGCCATTAACCGTGACCACGATTTTGATTTATGCTGTTTACGAAACGAGAATGTTGTAACCAAATTAATGCCCGTGACTTAACCGTAAAATGAAACTAAATTTGAACGTTCTAATCAAATAAAAATGATTATATTGAGAAAAATTATATTAACGATGATATTTATGTAAATGAACGAGTGTACGAACCCTTTACTAATGTCGAAAAAGGGCAATCATGAGTCATGCAGAAAACAATGGAGATGCACAGCGTCTATATCCTCCGTTGCACACGAGGTGTCATTTCACTGACGTAAGACTGCGTCAACGAGAAGCAGGGTCGTTGACGCACCATGTGACAGTGATAGTGTACGCACATTAATCAGTTTAAAGATAGCTTTGATTTAACGGCCTACGGCGAATTGCCTTCACATGCATTATTAGAGCAATTAACAATTAATAAATGACGCCGTTTGCAACTGGCGGGAAAGGGCGTAAAATTGTTTCAATTTATTACTCGTCTATGGTCTAATGGTCTCACATGATTTCGGTGACGCGATCGAACTGACGCCTCTGGTACAGCGGAAATTGCATAGAGTGAAATTGAGGACAATGCGCACTCGAATCTGTTGGATTAATTTTTGTTTGTGCATGCAAGTACTTTTAGAGGAAGAATAATCAGAAGAAACAGGTTAGAGACGCTCAATATCCTCGCCCGCAGCTAAACAGGGTATCTTCAAAACAAAATCTTTACATTGACGTCTTGAAAAGCTGAATGGAGAGGGCGGAAAGAGATCTATTTCTCAGTTATCGAACCCTCCCAATAGATATAGATCTTGACAGATACAAAGAGGACGGAAGAAACTCTATATGGACCTAAAACGAAACGAGGTAAAATGTGGGTTCTGAAAATGGGATCAGGTAATGAAAGCAAATGTCGCTCACCCTTTTTTAAAGCACAATTCCACGTCAATCGAAACATACCATGATCGTTCAAGTATTTTTTTTTTGGCGCCCCGAACCTTATGATTCTATTTAGTCTAGAATTCTGATACATGCCTGTAGTGGTACAAGGATGTATATTTCTTACGAAAGGCGAGGGATTTTTGTGTAGACTTGGTATAGTTCTGAAACTTTATATATTTAATGAAACTTATTTATTTTTGATAATTCCATCCTATCGGCAAATGTTTTATTTTTATTGCTCTTCGGAGGATTTCAAAGCTTAGTTCTGATCGTTTTCAAACCCTACTACTTGCAACCTTTGCTCTTATTTTCCCTCAATTCTCGACCCCACCCTTTCTTTACCACCATCTTGTCATCAATGATCTCTTCCGTGATGACTTCTTTAGGTAAAGTCGTCATTACTCCTTCCATTTCTGACCCGTCAATAACGTCTGCCTCAACAACTTATTTTTAGAATCCCATCGTGTTCTCCTAAGATTAACTAGATCATGAAGCAATTTTAATGCCCCCCGAACCCCTTTTTAGTGAGATAAATGTGTCACCTCTTTTGCAATAACAGCATTTTCTGCATTACACTTTTCCGAATCACTGTTAAAAATACTTGAAGATTTTATTTTTTATTGCGGACCCGTCTTTATCTCCGTTCTATTCAATGTTTCAATGGTTCAATGGTGCAAATTTATTTCCGCATTCTCAAAATCGGTTCAATAATAATGTTGCAATTATTAAATGATGTATATACTTCTTTATTGAACATATACAATACATCATTATCAAAGATTGTAGAAAATATAATCACTTTTAACTATAGCGCTTAGAGACTTCGGTATAGTAAGCGCTTTATAAGTAACGTTTTTATTATTTATTATTTATTATATATCTTATTTAGAGAAAAAGTGGAACCTACAAAAGAAGCAAAGCTTGTGAATCTTTAGGTTCACAACATTTTCTGCATTTTTACTTATACAACAGCCTTGAACACTTTAAATTTTAACGTTCAATTGCCAGGGATCGAAGATGTATTTTCGTTAAAACTGCATAGCTCCCTTCGTCCACACAAATTTTCCGGACTTTTCTCGTTTCCCAATATATGTATCCGTTTTCATTTTACCCCTCCTCCGCCTTCATTCCATCTCTTACTTCCTCTTGTCCAAAATATACTAAAACAGAATAACCTCCTTCTTTCCTCCGATCTCCTCTTCTTTACTTTATACTCCCGGTCGTTATTGCATTCCTCATTCTCCTATCTTTGAAATGACTTTGAAGACTGAAAGTTATTTTCACGTTTTCACCATCGTGATCTAGTTCCTTTTGTCGGACAATCGATTTGCTGACTGAGAATTTTAACAAAAAGTCCTCCCCCAAAAAGGAACGGCCTATATGCCTAAAATATAGTTTTCATCTAGAAAATAAGAAGCCCTGACACCAAGTTTGCTTTTTCTGTGTAATTTTCTTTCATGTCTAGCACTTTTTTATAATTTCATTTCTCATTTTCAAAAAGAAACCCTTGCAAAATTAAGTTATATTTGTTAAGATGATACAATGACTTGAATATGAGCTCTTCAGAAATTCAGTTTTGTTTAAAATAATTCTGCATAAGCAGAACAATATTGTTGAGCTTTCTCAGTAGAATCTTTTTATTTGTTATTATCTTATTATCATCTTTATTATTATTTTTATTATTATCATTATCATCATCAAAAATATTATCATTGATGATATTATAATTACTAGTGGTAGTAGTAGTAGTAGTAGTAGTAGCATTTTTATTGTTATTATTTCTATTATTATCTTTATCATTATCTTCATTATCTCTATTATCATTATTATTATTAGGGGTAGTAGTATTATTATTAATATTGTGGTAATTATTGTTATTATCTTTATTATTATTGTTATTATTATCATCCTCATTGTTATTGTTTTAGACATCAGTCGCATGGCCAGTAATCAGACTTTCACCTCAATCATAAACTTTCTTTCAAATTAGATGGACCTCCTTCTTTTCCACGTCCTTCTATTAACAGATCGGATGAAGAGCAATAGAACGTCCTTACCATTTTTACGTTTGGACATGCATCTCTCACATTTCGACAGCTTAATCAAAATGAAAACAGAGATACGAGGCATCTATGAAAATAAATGTATTGAATATCAAACTTAACTGACTCCAAACCGACAGTTTCTATTTACGTTTTGGGTAAAAAGAAAATAGCTATGATCAGTAGCCCTGAGTCAGTTGCCGGAGATAGAAATTAAACACAATGCGAATACCAACACATTTTTATGAACACAAAGGAAATGAAACGAAAATCAAATTTCATAATTTGTCTTTATAAAAACACCACTTTTGTAAGATGATATTATGGATATTATGTTTTAAGTGTCGTCGCATAATAGCTTTGGGGTACAACAGGAAATGCCAATTACTTTGAAGAGAAACGCTATTTACATGTTTTTGCTAATCGCTTGCTGTGGCATTTCGGTGCCAGACTATTGAGTGCTCATCCTGACAAGAGGTTCATGGTTTGGTTTTTTCTTAAAACATATTACTTAAAGTGGCATGTTCCCCGTATTCTAGAGGGCGTTCAAAATACGTACCCGCTGGCGGACGGTGCTAGCTGCCTATTGACACCAACATAATACGGCTCTTACGCAGATGGCATGTTCCGAATGCCCGCTCAATGCCGACTCGGATTATCGCATACATGTGCCGAAGTAATACCAATCGCGGTTCGGTTCTAAGATTCGGCTGCTGTTTCCGCCCACTTTCGTGACGTCAGGATCGGCAGCGATCAGCTGGCTTGACGAAGGCAGGCCAGGCCGCGCGTACTTTGATTGACAGCTGTATGCAAATTAGAAGTCGATCTTCGGAACCAAGATGGCGATGACTAGAGCAGCGATAACTACAATGGCGGGAACGTGCCCCTTTAACAAAAAATAGAGTCTTATGATGATCAGACCCAACATCAAAATGCTTTCCAATATGCCCGATTCTTTGTACTTGAAGTACATTGTAGTCAAAAGCTGAGCCACAGGGTGCATTGGGGCGCGTGTACCCCGTATTTGTTATGAAAGCGCCAAAGCCATGCGAAAATTCTTGTTTCTCTCTTAATTGCGTCTTTTTCAATAGAATACTAATAGAAATCCCCTGAATAGGTGGATAGTGGACTATAGGAATGTCAAACCATTAGTAAAATAATCACATGGTATTTCTTTAAAAAATTGTATTCTACCTGTTAGTTGTGATACAAGAAGGTATTTTAATCTGATATAATATAGCCTATACTTAAGTTAGAAACCGATCTGACCGCAATATACCGTGGTAATTAATAAAGGGGAGAGGGCGAGATGCGGGTTTAGAGAAGAGAAGATAGAACAAGGAATACAACAAACAATATAATTTAAATCAACTATGGATATATTGGCTTCAATTTTAGTAGTAAAATGATCAGTGGATTGAAACATGATATCAGGCAACGAGCTATAGACTTTAGTTATAGCGTTTGCGGATTTGGGCGCCAACTGAGAGAGAGACATGTTTTATTAGCATTGCATTGATTTGAATTCCGTCTAGGTTTTCTCACTTCGTCTCAGAGGGTGGATGGTATATGGGAATCCGCAACCAGTTGTAAGTTATGGGAAACAACTCCAAATAAGACTGTTTTAATGAAGATTTCTTCATTTGTAAACTAGGTCGGATTCTCAGTGTCGAGCCGACTGGATTCGTTCTCCAGAGTCGTTCTGCTGTAAATAGTGGTTTGGGAATACCATGAAAAGGGAAGGAAAGGAAAGGGGAAAAAAGGAGACGGAAAGGACAAGAAAAGAAAAGGAAAGAAAATTAAAGAAAATGAAATAAATGAGAAAATAACTAAATACATGAATGAATGGATAGATAGATATATAAGAAATAAATACATGAATACATAAACTGAAAGAATGGTGGGATATTCAATGAGTTAATAAACAAAAAAAAACATGAATCGATAGGTTTATAAACAAAAACATAATTAAATCAATAAATAAAAAAATGAAATACGTAACAAATCAATGAAAGGATGGTGGGATCTTCAATATTACAGGATGTGATCGCTACCATCGCTATTGGGGGGGGGGGGGGGGGGGGGGGTATGACCATCGGGGTCGTTACCCTGTCGTCTTTACGCTACCGTCTACGTATCGACGTGCAGCATCATATACCGCAATAAAACCATCCTTGAATCGACAGTTGTGACGGGGCCGGGCAGGCTGATGAAGAAAAAGAAATGGGCGTCAATAAATGGCTTCGATTTGCTCCGGACTCGGTTGTCTGTGCCACTAATTTTAGCCATATATTATTATTAAGGATGGACTGCATTGCATAAAGTGGGTCCAGCTGATCGAAGTTGGGGGGGGGGGGGGTCGCTAAGATCAGAAGATTGCTGAGACAATGCATGGAGATATCTCCATGGTCAATGTGAACGACGACGAGGAGTGGATATGAGCTGCAAATACCCCCCCCCCCCTCCCCCATTTTGCCGGGCATTTTTCAAAATTAGTTGGGGAGGGGAATCACTTTTTCTTTCGGATAGTGAGGCGGTCATTTTGTAGTTTTTATCTTATTATGGCGGCAAAATTACATTTTCCCTGTGATAAGACAAAAATTTTCGCTTGCTCACTTCGCTCCTCCGCAAAATCTAGAAACGTTATTGCTGGAAACACTGTCTTGCTTCCCCTCCAATACCGAAATATTTCGCCCAGCCTATGGTATGATTTGAAATGGATTCCTCTCAGATTATTTTTGTCTCCATTTCTTTCCCCTTCCTCTCTCCCTCTCTTCCATTCTCTCACTCTCTCTTTCTTTCTCTCTCTCTCTCTCTCTCTCTCTCTCCCCCTCTCCCTCCTACCCTCACTCTTCCCCACTCTTTATTACTCGCCTTTCTATAGGGAGGGGTGCCCCTGTACCCCACATTTCTACGCCATCGATGGTTGCATGCAAGCCCTCAGGATAATAACACTTACAAGTGATATGAGGAGTTAGAACTTCTTCGAGAGGGTCATGGATCGCAAAGGAACAAGGACTCTCACTTCATGAACAAGGAACATATCCCTGGGGCTATCATCTACTGCGGTGTTCTTCAAAAATTTCGTAATGTTAGTAGGTAATAGTTTCATCTTCCTCTATCTCTTTTCCTTTCTTCTTTCTATTCATCTTCTCATTCGACTTTTGTCATTTCATCTCCTTAATTATTTATCTATTCCATTCTACATTCTTGGAATGCCTTTGGGGAAGACGTAAATATGAATTTGACTCTCTTCCCCCAGGTATATTAAATGGATAAATTGTAGAAAGATATCTCTTGAATTATATATCTTAAACTGCTTTAAGATATATTTCAATAACATGTATTACTTGATTGCATTAAAGGGGGAAGACGACAAAACAATGTGAAGTTAGCTCAATCAGAGAAATATTTCAACATGTAGGCAGTTCGATGCTTTTTGTTCTCGTGTTTTCTAAAATCTGCTCATTGAATTCCTCCAATTAAGTTTCTTTTGAGTCCCCGTAATGTTACTACCTTTATTTTGGGGCTTTATCATTAATATTATTATTAACATGCGAAATCCTGACAACGTTTATAATACAGCATTATAATCAAATTGACCTGGAAAGGGTGACTTTTGATAACAACCTTTATCATGCAATATGTAGATATAGAAAAAAAATATATCTTACACCACTGCTCTGAGCTACATGTACGTAATTGATTTCGAGGTCAAATAGCCTTTTTCCCACTGATTCAATTAGTCGCGATCTTTAATATACTTTTACAGAAAAACGCCAGACAGAGGGTTGTTTTCAAGCATATCGCGTTACGGTTGTCTTGGCGGGTAATAATTCCCGCGCTGACGAAATGCATACGGCGGGTTCCGCAGAATCATGGAAAGCGATCTGTTTATTGGGTTGCCAGTCCTGAAGAAAGAAATTAATAAATTTCAATTTGCTTTTTTTTTCTTTCTTCAAATCATGGGGATCACTGCCTTACCGATTAGAGCAGTATGTCTAGACTAATTGCATTATCCCCGGCGCACTGGGAGTACGGCACTTTCTATGGCACCCCCCCCCCCCGCCCTTTTAAAATAGTAAAGCATTACTTTCCTTTTTTTGTAACTGTAGCAGTCTGAAAACACGTTTTGTGAAAAGCAGTTCTCTGATTTGCAAAGGAATGTCACGCCATGAACTCCGCTACATCAGATAATCGTCGATAATTTATGTTAACGATACAATGTACTTTACTTTGATGATGTATCTATCATTCTATTTGTTTATCATGCTGTAATCATTTTGTAAAGTAATTGTGGAAAGAGATCACAAAGGAATAAATGACTCAAATCAAATATGAATTAAACACGCAAGTGAGATAAATTTGATAACTGAAGAAAGGGATTGGAGTGTCGAGAAACCTCACAAAGAAAAAGAAAGTAGACGTTTTTTTTAAAGCAGATAGTGCCGTAAACGGAATCTTATCTGATCATACGATCACATCAAATTGACAAGGAAGCAGGGGGAGAGAGAAGTGACATGGGAGATAAATAGACAGATGGAGGGAGAGAGAAAGAGAGAGAGAGGGGGGAGGGAGAGAGAGATAGATAGATAGAGAGGGAGGGCGCGAGGGAGAGAGAAAGAGAGAGAGAGAGAGAGAGAGAGAGAGAGAGACTGCAAATCTACATCAACGTTACAACCATGCAGCGGAAATGAAATAATGACATTAAACGGCCCGGCAACATAAGAGTGAACAAAATGTAAATCAATTTAAGTTTCGTATTAGATTTCATATTGAGAATGGGAAGAACAAAAGTAAGCGAAAACATTGGTAAAGATATATTATATTATATATTTTACAAAAGAGAATAAAACGCGAGACGAGGAAAAAATATTATTTTAATACGAATAGACGCAGGAGTATAGAAGTATAGAATTAAAACAGCACGTTTTTTTTTAGCGACAACAGCATTATGAACAGCATTCTATGAGCGCAGAGTACATCAGGAAACAAATATATACTTAGGCGTCGTTTGGAGTTAGGAAAGCAGGAATACAACGCTTAAAGATAAGACTTCTGGAGCTCAAATCTTCTCTTTGAATGAACCCATCTGAAGTTTTGAAGGCAGGGATATAACTCCTAATTACTTTCTCTCATTTCCCATTTCCTCTACTCGTTGATCTTACATCCTTCGCTTTCCATCTTTCTAATTTCCTTCATGCAGTCGATTACGTCATGAAAAGCTTCCAACGCTCAGGGGTGTCACTCCGAGGGTCGGTTAGGGTAAAGCGGGGGGAGGGGAAGGGGGACGTGCTACCCCCATTTTAATTTGATTTTATTCAGTCGTCGAATTGAGAACTTTTGTGGCTTAGTTTTAGCAAATGAGATGATGTGGATTTGTCAAACTTCAGTCGGCAAACTGAAAATCCCACGATGATTTTTACCCTAAAATTACAAACAATGATGAATTCTTGTTTCTTGTTGTTGTTGTTCTTATTGTTGTAATTGGTGAGTTTTTACGTCATTCTTTTATTCCTTCACCTCCGTTAGCAATTTTAGAAATGTAAACAACTTTTACCCTTGAGGGTAAATTAGCAAAATGTGAGCGTTTAATTCATGATATTTTTATACATGTAATTTCTTTTGATTTTTGTTTTCCTTGTGTCATGATTTTCTTGTTTATTCATTTCTTACTTTATTTTTCAGGATCATAGATTTTTTTAGACACACTTACGTCTATACGGGTTACCAAGCGGCACACTTTGTCTAAACTCCACCCACCCACCCCCCCCCCCCTTCCTTCAAAAATCAAAACAGCCTGGGTACACCTGGCCGCGACGTCGCTCTCCAACTTCGAAGCTGAAAAGCCTACAGGATGGCTTCGTCCATAAAGCTGTCGAGAGATTCTCGCTTGTTTTGTGATTCCTAAGTAGCTATAAGATGATCAAGAGATTCCCTTCACTCTTCACAGTCAATCTCTTCACAATCCTCTGATCTCCATCTCCCCATCTCCGTATTTTTTTAAGGACATGTCCAAAGTGGTTAACCATCATCAAAAGTAATAAACGATCTGAAAGAAGGACTTTTTAAGAGAATAATTAAATGGATTTCAAGTACCGTTAGAATGTTGAGATTTTGTACAGATTCTTCTCGATTATAACGAATAGTTACAAGTGTCGTTTTAATGTGGAATTATTTTTAGGAGAATAATTAGATGGATTTCAAGTACCATTAGAATGTTGAGATTTTTTTTAAAGATTCTTATCGATTATAACGAATAGTTACAAGTGTCGTTTTAATGTGGAAATGTTTTTACCCTCAGGGTAACAAAAAGAAACATTTCCCTATCCCCAAAATACCTGAGTATCTGAGAATCTGATGTTACAAAAAAAAATACTTTCTGTAAAACACGTTCCCATCCATCTTCAAACGAAATGTGCTTCAAACCCTGGACCCACAAATCGATGTTATGAAGCCCATACAATAAGAAATAGAATACCCACGCAGCTTAAAACCAAACCATTAATCATTCATTATTCAGTAAATGTCAGACAAAACTTTTGTCGATGCAATAACGTCCACGGTCCTCTCTTTCTGCAGATGGGCCATCCAGCGATTTCATAAAGCAACATAAGTTTTTGTCTTCGGGTCTGTAATTAATATCGACTTTAATTTGGGGGACTAGAATGAATCTTGATCGAGCGGGAAACATCAAGATGAGACAATTTAATGAAAAAAGAAATGGCTGGCATTTCTAGGGCATTATCCTTATAAGACCCTTCTCCAATTGCTTGGAAAGAGCTTTTTTGCTCTTTTTCAAAGGTTTATTTGAAGAAAACAAATCTTATTTTTACAACAAGGAAACGAAGAAGGGGGGGGGGGTATATTCCACAATCCAAAGGCATAGAAAACAACCCTTACCCTTACCGCAGGAGGGAATGGAAGGGGGATACTGTTCCAGAACCAAGAACCCACAGGAAAAGGGTAACAACATTGAGGGATAAATTTGTGTACACTACCAGAATTCGGTTGGCACAAAAGGCCCGTGCCCCCCAACCCCCTCCAATGTTTTAAAACCCAAGTGGCATACCTTTATTACACATGACAAAGAATGTGCCCTTTGGTTTAATAGGTGATGACATTTGTGAAAATGGGGCTGTTTTGTCAGAGTATTTTGGAGTAAAGATGACCGCCCCCCACCCCACCCGCAAAGGGAACAAAATCCTGATGCCTTCCCTCTTGTCAGCACAATTTAGGAATATTGTGGACGGATTTTTTTTTTTTTTTTTAAACAGATATTCTACCATCTGCCTTCCTGAAATCAACATGTAGCTTTTCCCCGTGCAATAATGCTGTACTTAGGTAAAGAGAAACCAAATCACGAAGCAAAGACAAATCAGAGGGAGAGAGAGATAGAGAGAGAGAGAGAGAGAAAGAGAGAAAAAGAGAAAGAGAGAGAGAGAGAGAGAGAGAGAGAGGGAGAGAGAGAGAGAGAAAACAGATTTTCGAATGTAGTTCGCCATAATTGAATATATGCCTTAGTTGTTTTAAAATAAAAACACAGGTGGATTTTCATAATCGTTAACAATAAAATATATCGGTAGGGTGGAAATAAAAGAGCTTTTTGATACTTACCTTTAATTTGTAAATGTTCTCCAATCATTTCCACCATCTACTTAAAATTGTACTCGTGAAATCCACGAATTCCATTTAAAAAAAACTGTATTCCGTTGCAATTTACAGGAGATTGCAAATATACTCTCTTTTGCACATAAAAATTTCTTTAAAAAAAGGCCCGACCACAACGCGATTGCTTTTTTCGTCACAAGGGACTATGTTTTTCAAATTCTCTTGCAATCCACGCACAAATTTGATCACTCCTTTGATCAGGAAATGCTAATAGTACCCAAGGGACGCGTAAAACAAATAGCTTTCCGGCTTAACGACCCTTGTTATTAATCATTATTGTATTACATGAGAAGGTGGAATTGTGATTTTCTCATTTTGCAAAGTATAAATTCTGGTGAAAATATATACGTTCAACGCATTTTAGATTACGACTGGATTACCCCTGTTAAACGATTTTTGAAGAAATTGCATGAATTATTCTCGAGTAATGGTAACAAAGAAAAGTAAAGATATACATGTGGCTGATATTCTTCAGCTATTCATCTAAAACTCTCCGAAGCATCATATTTCAAATGAGTTTTACCATGTTTCTTTTTGTTCACAATAGTAATGGCGAGCTAGCTCGCCAGGGAAATCAAAGCTTGCAATATATGTGTTTGATTACATCTTTAACGATTCTCAACTTCTAGTGGTAGATCAAGGCGGCACGAGGGGCACGTTCCTCTGCCCCCAGAGGGATAGGGCGAGAAGAAGATAGAAAAATATGTCTTATTTCTCTCTTTTTTTGGGGGGGGGGGGGGCGGGTTGTTTTGGTCGTTGCTAGTTCCATTATCTTTCGACTTGGGTCCCTAATATCTTTCTCTCTGCTTTTATCAAACCAGATTATTATTATTAGCATAGTGAACTGCCTTTATAAAGCCAGCCCCCTTCCCACACCCCACCCCCACCGAAAGAAGAAACACACAGTTGCTCTACATCATCTCCGTGATCTATCCGTCTAAGGGATTGCATTCCCGTCGTCATGTCATCCAATACTCCTAAATGTCTTGTACTTGAATTTGTCAGCTCTGGTTTTCCATATATAGCAAATTGTTACGAATTAACCACGTGAGAGTAAAGCATTTCGACAGTTAAAGAAGAACCATATTGGTGAGAGGTCATGAACTATTCATTTTTGAAAATATTGTGCTTTCCGTACCACTTAAAATTTATCAACATCTCTTGCGATTTGTGAATACCACTTTTATCAATATCGCTTAAAATTCGTCAATATAATTTGAAATTGTTCAAACCACTAAAAGTGTGTCCGTTTCAATTGAAATTTGTCAACATCACTTTGAGTGTGTCAGTACTTCTTGGTCAGTACCACTTAAAATCTGTCAACATCACTTTAAATATGATTTGTCAGTATCACTCAAATTTTGAGACCGCAAATAGCCTGTTGCTTTACTTTACAAAAAAATAGAATAACTCGATAAAATACATGTTATTCAAACAAACACACTTAGGCGAGACATGAATACGCATTTGATGGTCTCGACCCAGGTGAAGGAAATGGGTAGGCATGGGAGGAAGAAGTTTCTTTAATGGAATTTCTGAGCACCTTATCAATGGAAGCTCGTTAGCTTTTAGTCCAAGAAAAATGTAAATAGCTCCAAGAAGGGAAGGGATATTATCATTATTATTTTATTCTTTTTAGAGAAATTGTCCATGAAAAGAATGCACCGATCTGACAAACACTACTTCATTTTCGCCGGGCAGATAATAGAATATTTACCAACTGTTTTTTTCGGAGAAAATATAGTATCAACGAAATGATGGAAAACTGGTAGAAGTTAAAGGTTTTTTAAAAGACATATTTCAAGGTGCTAGGAGGAGAACAGACGGATTAATTTCCATTGACATATGTTTTTTTTTTTATTGAAATTCTGCATGTATGTATATTTTCGTGGAATTATACATATATCTCTCTCCTCCTCCCTCACTCTTTCTCGCTCTCTCTCTCCCACTCTCCTCTATATCTATCTTTTCCCCTCTCTCTCTCTCTCTCTTTCTTTCTCTCTCTCTCTCTCTCTCTCTCTCTCTCTCTCTCTCTCTCTCTCTCTCTCTCAGTCGTCACGTTTTTTACCAAGGGCTGGTCCAGACACAAGAGCCATCTGGCTAGTTCTTTCTCCATCTCTATTTATCTTTAGCCTTCTTCTTTTTCATGTCATAATGTTTTGTCATTTATCGAGTAGGACACCACCCCATCCTGATTCTTGGTCTTCCTCTTACCTATTTACCATCTATCTTTCCTTCCAAGATGTTTCTGAGCATGTTACACCCCTTAAGATGTGTCACATCCAGTTTTTGAGTGGAAGGGTAGAAATACATTTTGGTTCATTTGAGGAAGATCTATTTACAAGAGAAGTAGAGAAGTGACGCAGTCAAACTTTTTTTCGGGCGAAAATAGTTTTTTAAACTACCAAAGAGCTTTAAATGTGCATATAACCGATTTATCATTTTTCTGCGACTTGCTTTCTTTTCGTTTCACTTTAGGCCTGCTCAAAATGTGAAACGGTAAACTGCGTTTTTTTTTTCGTTTTTTTTCTTCAAATTTAATAACTTGTAAAATGAACAACTACGCGCATCAAAGGTCCTACGCTTATTCACTGAGCTCTGTGCTATTCAATACAGAAATATCGAGAGTATTTTTACGTCGTATATTATATAGGCCTATATATGTATCTTTTTTAAACCACCGCGGTTTACTGGAGTCATATCTTAATATTGGGTGAGCAAGGCTTATAAGTGTAAAGCGATGATCCTGTTTTCATCTCATATGGCGAAATCAACACCAGTCGGTAGAACCATGATAGATGCCGCTGATACAAGGGAGCTGGGTCTGTTACAGGTTTAATGTTCGGGGTAAATTTGCCGATAGTATAGGGTTTCTTCCATTTGTTGAACGGGGTATAGAGGGATATGTTTCATATTAAAGCGATTATATCTTTATACCAATGCTTCAAGCGATATGTGACAAGCTAGTATCGCTGATCCAGATGATAGGGTTGGGTTGTTTTTTTTTTTTGGGGGGGGGGGGATCGTGAAGTGGGGATTGGGACGCATGAACTGTAAAGAAGACATACGTATTTGACATTCAAGCAAGTGCTGATTTAATACAATACTGATAATAAAACAAGAAAATTCGAATTTCAAATTGGAACCAAAATTAAGTAAACATTTAATAATGGCTCTTGTGAGACCGGTCATTGAAAATTCAATCTTAATGGAAACCACTCTCAAAAAGAGTTATTCAATCAAGACATTCGAGTAAATTCAACTCATCATGATGACAATGAGGATGAAGATGATGATCATGATGAGGATGATGATGACGAAAGCGCTTGCTCTACGACGTCTCACACATTTAACGTTCTTGGTTAGTGTTTCAAACTAAGATTATTTCCATTAGTCTCTTTGTTGGCATTATCATTCTTGGAATAATGTCGCGCAGCTGGGAACATGGGAGTTATTTAATTCCTATTTCGGAGTGCAATTCAATCTCGAAAGAGTTATCCAACCACTACTTTGGAGTGAATTCAACTCCGAAAGACGTGGTCCTTAACATCACTCCTGAAAAGAGGAATTTCACGCCTGCTATGCCTGATCATTTTAGAGAGTTTGTATGGAGCAAACAGGTGAGGTTGTGTAATTTCTATAGCGGGTTTAAGTCCTAAAGAAGTGATCCCCAACTCCTCAAATGGATTTCCATCATGCACATCTAGGGAGATAATGGTGAGAGCATATTGATGAGGAAACGCTTTCTTGTAGAGTGAGAATGCGCGTGGTATCGTGTCCGTCCATTTTGATTGCAAAGAGGTTTGAACGATGCGGGGATCAGGAAATTTATCCACCTGTCTTCATCGGTTGTCTAGAAAATCCCCGTGATGTTACTAAATGAGATGTAGTAAGTGGCGGTAAACCAAGATTTTAAGGGGTGGGGAAATCTTAGGGAGCGAGAATATGTATGATAATTATCATGTCTTCTTAAATATTGATTGCACAGAAGTTATCGAGGTTCAACGATGCGGAGCAGGAAATTCATCCTCTTGTTTTACGCGGCTATTTTCTTGAAATTTGGACGATGACGGTGAGACGTGAACTCACTATGAACACGACGGACAAAGAAAGAGGACAAAATATACAGTTCCTCATTCTACCCTCAGCAATTGCTGTGGTAGACAAAAACGCCCCTTCACTGCTATTATCATGTAAGAATGTGTAGAACCTGTGACACCTGTTCTACACGTTTTTACATAATAGCAAGTAAGGATGTTCCTTATCTACCTGAGGAACTGTATATTTTGTCCTCTTTCTTTGTCCGTCATGTTCATTGTGAGTATTATTAAGAGCATAATATATCCCAAATCGAAATAGAGCGATTCTCATTCTCTTTAAAATCCATCATTTTGTCATTTTTTCTACAGCCCAGGTCGGAGTAGAAATTTCCAACGCCCTTGGAAGCCACTGAGACGCTAAACGGTGATACGTCCTATTTAGGAACAAAATATGATCACCGTCATCGTCTTGCACATCCCCTTGTCATTATCAATTAGCATCACACTCCCTCTGTAATGCTTTTAAAATCGTTCAACCATCTTTCTTCAATATATATAACGTTACAAGGATTTTCCTGTCATTTATTTATTGAACATGATCGAAAAGACTTTAACAAGACTAACCCAGGGCATTTCCAAGAGCCCTAACATTCGCGAATTAGATCCGACTATGGTTTCTATACAATAATAGGCAATATGACTGTCATGCGCGACGTTGATTTATTGAAGTTCTTTGCGTAAGTGTTTTTATTGCATTATCATCATTTATGACTGCATCGTTTATACAGTCATACTAAAGAATAGTTGGTTCAGTGGTATAGAGTATTCGTCTTGTATTCGGAAGACCCCTGGTTCGAACCATGTCGATTCGCATGTGCCATGCAATTAGTCATTAATCCTAAATAGCAATGTCACTCGGATCGCACTTTAAGCCGTGTAATCAGATAATGGGTGCTTATATCAATAATTAATAATATGAGGATTTTGTTTACCCAGGGAGGCCTCATCAGCTCACTACTGTTCTTCCCGAAGCCCCTACAATTATGATTACCCCAGTAGTTGCTTTACGCCTGGGTGGAGAGTGGCAAATGCGGATTAATGTCTTGCCTAATGACGTTTAATAGTGCCGGGTTGAGTTTCGTCCCCTAAACTCTTGGATTGAGTGTCACGTGAATAAACCACTCTATCATGACATCTCTACATGATTTATCAGCAGTGGGGTTAAATAAAAGCGTAATCGCTTTTGTCACTTGCAGTCTGCCTCCACTCAAGCTATTCAATATTTTCTATCTTTGCCTTTAGATTTCCTCTTGGTCTCGTTCCTTCTACCGCACATTTGAACAGATTCTATGAGAAACATTTTTCCTTCCTTTCTTTAAAAAGTATTTTCAAGACAAGTCAAGTCCTAGCATTATTATCTCCGTTCTCATTGTCGATTATCATCATATTGGTCATTTTATTATCGTTGACGTTGTCGTTGTCGTCATTATCATTATCATCATCATCATCATCATCATCATCATCATCATCATCATCATCGCAGGCCGACGTGACTTAGGCACCAATTACAATACATAAATTGCTCTCTTGTCGGACTTTATCCAAACTTCCTAACAATCAATGTTCAGATTCAATGATGTGAATGTCCTCGAAAAGGTGACGGAATCACTAGCTTCTCCACGTCCTTAATGAGCCAATCATTATTCTCAAGGCGGATGCTCATCAAAAACTAACGAGCCATTTAGGGACGCGTGCTGAGAAACAAGATTGTATTGGCGTCATCAGGCAGGCGCGGATCCAGGGGGGGGGCCGAGCGGGCCTTGGCCCCCCCCCCCCCCCGGCAAAAAAAAAAAAAAAAAAAAAGAGAGAAGAAAGAAAAGAAGGGAAAGGGAAAAGAGGAGAGAAAGGGAAAGAAAGAAGAGGAAGAAGAAGGAGATCGGGGGGGGGGGGGGGCGAAGGGCCTTGCCTCCCAGGCTGTTGCCCCCCCCCCCCAATCAAAAAATAATAGAGAAGGAAGGAAAGGGAAAGAAAAAAGGAAAATAGGAGATACTGGCGTACTGTAGAGAGGGGGGGGGGGCTTGGGGGAAATCAAATTCAAACGTGTTTTTATTCTAATTCCATTATTGTGGATTACAAATAATGCTGAAATGACATAATTTCCGAGATTTTTCCTCACTTTTTAGTAAATTATACTTTTTTATGCGTTTGTTGGAAAATGACAAAATGACAAATGATAAATTTACAGCCAGGCAAGAAATATGATTCTTGAGATTCCTACATGTCAGGGCCCGAGGAACGGCGGGAATCGGGAGCCTCGAGCCCCCCCCCCCCCCCCCACACTTTAACAAAAAAGTATATAAAGAGAAATAAAAAAAAAAGAAAGAGAGCAAGAAAGAAAGAATAGTTAACTGCCAGTGTTAACAAATAAAGAGGCATCAAAATATGATCATCTGACCGTGATTAAATGCCTAAAACCCCTAAGCTTCCGGGGGATCTACCCCCTGGATTCCACCTAGGGCCCTAGGGTGGGCCTTTCGATGCTCATCTGACGGTTATTTAATGCCTAAAACCCCTGATTGTGGGGGGCTCCGCCCCCTGGATCCCACGCCAAATAGTGTCCTGCCAGTGACACAAAATAATAAGGATTATAACAAAATGCTCATCTGACCGTAAATAAACGCCTAAAACCCCTGAGCTTCCGGGGCTCTGCCCCCAGGATTCCACCTTGGACCCTAAGACGGGCCCTTCGATGCTCAGTTGACGGTAATTTAATGCCTAAACCCCTGATTTGGGGGGCTTTGTCCCCTTGACCCCATGCCTAAGTGTCCTGCCAGTGTGACAAAATAATAAGGATTATAAAAAATGCTCATCTGACCGTAATTAAACGCCTAAAAACCCCGAGCTTCCGGGGGCTCCACCGCCTCGACCCCACCAGGGGTCCTAAGGCGGGCCCCTGAATGCTTGTCTGACCGTAATTTATTGCCTTAAACGTCTGAGCTTCCAGGGTCGGACAAGGTATCAAAAATGTGTGAATCTGACCACAGGCGCGTAGCCAGGGGAGCGGTGGGGGCGGTGGGGGCGGTGGGGGCGGTACCCAAACAAAACCGCCCCCCCCCCCCTAAAAAAGAAGAGGAGAGAGAAGAAAGAGGACGTAGAAAGAAAAAGGAGCAGACAAAGAACATCTTTAAAATTCAGACAAAGATTAGTGTAGAGAACGGTACAACGCATCGTCTTCTTTCTCTAATAATTTAATGAAACGTAAAAGCCCCGCGCTACGCGCAGGAGGGGGGGGGGGTAACTGAATTCAGACGAGGATTATTTTCGAGAACGGTACAACGAATCGTCTTCTTTCTCTAATAATTTAATGAATCGTAAAAGCTTCCGCGCTACGCGCGGGAGGGGGGGGGGGTAACTGAATTCAGACGAGGATTATTTTCGAGAACGGTACAACGAATCGTCTTCTTTCTCTAATAATTTAATGAATCGTAAAAGCTTCCGCGCTACGCGCGGGAGGGGGGGGGTACTGAATTCAGACGAGGATTATTTTCGAGAACGGTACAACGAATCGTCTTCTTTCTCTAATAATTTAATGAAACGTCAAAGCTTCCGCGCTTCGCGCAGGAGGGGTTGGGGGGTTGGGACTACATTTAGACAAGAATTAAGAGTCGAGAACGGTACAACGAATCGTCTTCTTTCACTAATGATTTAATGAATCGTAAAAGATTTCGCGCTTCGCGCGGGAGGGGGAAAACTGAATTCAGACGAGGATTAAGAGTCGAGAAATGTACAACGAATCGTCTTGTTTCTCTAATGATTTAATGAAACGTAAAAGCTTCCGCGCTTCGCGCGGGAGGGGGTAACCTGTATTCAGACGAGGATTAAGAGTCGAGAACTGTACAACGAATCGTCTTCTTTCTCTAATGATTTAATGAATCGTAAAAGCTTCCGCGCTTCGCGCAGGAGGGGCCGGGGGGGGGGGGGGCGGTGAAAATGAATTCAGATGAGGATTATTTTCGAGAACGGTACAACGAATAGTCTTCTTTCTCTAATGATTTAATGAATCGTAAAAGCTTCCGCGCTTCGCGCGGGAGGGGGACAACTGAATTCAGACGAGGATTAAGAGTCGAGAAATGTACAACGAATCGTCTTGTTTTTTCTAATGATTTAATGAAACGTAAAGCTTCCGCGCTTCGCGCGGGAGAGGGGAACCTGTATTCAGACGAGGATTAAGAGTCGAGAACTGTACAACGAATCGTCTTGTTTCTCTAATTATTTAATGAAACGTAAAAGTTTCCGCGCTTCGCGCGGGAGGGGTGAACCTGAATTCAGAAGAGGATTATTTACGAGAACGGTACTATGAATCGTCTTCTTTCTCTAATAATTTAATGAAACGTCAAAGCTATCGCATTTCGAGGAGGAGGGAGGGGGAAACTCGCCCCTCCCTGCACCCCCCCCCCCGCATTACGTCACTGCTGGTCACCATTACGTTCCAATTTTTGGCTCGCATAATTTCAAATTTGGGCCCCCCCCCCTAAGAAATCCTGGATCCGCGCCTGTCATCAGGGGCATCTTTTCATGAAACCCGACACAAAAACAAGTTCTCCGACATCCCACTTAAACGCGAGTTGAATGTTGTTATAAAGTATGCATTTCAATGGGATGTCGACGAACTTGTACTTGATAATATGATGGTTTGGTGAAACGATGTCCCGATCACTCAGTACCAAAAACATGAAAACATCGAAGAAAATAGATCGCTATACCGTCGAAAGGATATGAAATTCATATCAACTGTGCTTTGGGGATGCGAGATGATTTGTCTTTATAATGAGGGTAGGGAATTTAGGGATATCGAAGGCTGTGATTTAATACGTTAAACATCATCATTCAGAGAAACACACACTCTGTCATTACGTTTGGAATCATGTACGTGGCTTCTTTAAAAGGAATGATGCATGCAATCTCATTATATTTTGAACCCTAAAAGCGATAGGAGGCTGGAGGGGAAGGGGGGGGGGAAGTAAAATAAATTCAAAACATTTCTGAATTATGAATTATAAAAGTAAAAACTCCTCAAAGGTGAAATTGAAATTTGTCACTTGTCAGTAGTCTTGTTAAAAATGACTGTACAAGTTTGTCCAAAGATCCAAGTAACTTAGGTTTGAAAAAAATATATTCATATGATTTTTCTCCATGTAAGCTCTGATGTGTTTTAGTATGACCAAGAGATATAATTATAAAATGCTGCTTAATCTTTATGTGTCATAAAAGAGGAACTATGTGGAATGGTACAAAATAGATTCATAAGGATACTTACCACTCAATCCACACTCTACAAGAAAAGTAATGTCACAAAATTATCGATTATATAATTGTATATTTTTGGAAGTTAAAATATAGGCCTAATATGATAAGAAAAACTTATCAAATTACACGAGAATGGTAAATTAGGAAAGAAGGGTTTCGCAAACTAGAGGAAATTTGATACGTGTTTTGTCTCGAGGCAGATAATAAAATTCCATCGTAATTTCAATGACATTCATTCCTCCCTCCCCCCTTGAGAAAAAAAAATGTTACAAATTGCTCCAATCCCTGCTGAGTATGATTCGGAGAGCGGACGAAATTTTGCCAATTTCCTTTAGTTAGAAGACGGGGGCGGGGGGGGGGGCGGTCAGTTCTGAACAAAAAATACATTTCCCTGGCGTATCCAGTTATCTTTTATAAGTGGGGGTGTTATGTATCTTTGATGGCTACAGTATGGACCCTGTCATGCAGCATGTCTTCAAACGCTGTTTCCGGTCCCCACATTAAAATAAAAGAGAGAAAAATATCAGCCGTTTTACGGCAATCAAAGGCTAACTGACTGCCGTGTATTGTTTCGAGACCACGATATATTCTTCTATGGAAAAGGGGAAAATTATCATTTTAATTTCTGTTATTTTCAACAACAAAAAACAAGAAAAAAGCCGATAGTTCACAATAACTGATCTACCATCATTTTCACTCTCAACTGAGAAAAAAAAAACACTATTCTTATATCAAACGTACACCAGATTTAGTGAATCCCACATACAAAAAAAACTCTTGCATGCAATGATATATCCACATCTTCATAAGATATCAAAGGCGTGGTTCTGGAAGAATGTTGGAAGTGGGGGTGGGGCTTTGGATTCTTGCTCTTACTTTTACACGTGCCTCGCTTACATTTATGTATAATTTAATTAAGGCCCCAAGCCCCCCCCCCCCTCCTTCTCGAATCCGCTACTGAGATAGCATGTGATTGACAATCGTAAGATATCTAACGAACGTTAGCTGGAGTTCGATTTTTCAATAAAAAATCCACCACTTAAAAATAGGTTTATTTAGATGTGTAGCGCTTAAAATATTGCATCGTTATGTTGCGGTATGATTGCAGCCAACGAGCATTTCCAAAGGTTTAAGTGTCATCTTTTGCTTTCTCTCTCAACCCCCTTTTCCTCTCTTTCCTCTTTTTATCTCTCCCGCTTATTTTTGTCTTTCTACCGGTATGTCCTGTTCATGATTTCCATTCAAAATATATCTGTTTTAAAATAATCAAATATCAACAGACTCTCCCATGATTTGTCGATATCAGGCGCGTACACAGGGGGAGGGGGTTTGGGGTTAAACCCCCCCTTTGGTAATTTTTTGTGTGTAAACCCCCCCTAAATTTCCCTAAACCCCCCCCCCCTTTTGGATTTTTGGAAAAAAAAAAAATTCCCATGACCGACCTCAAAAATATGACCTCCCCCCCCCCCCCCCCCCCAACGGAGCAAAATGTCAAATTTTTAAATTTCGATACCAAAAAAAAAAAAAAGTGTCCTCTTACCCGTTACGATTTTTTTGGACTACCAAAAAAAAAAAAAAAAGTGTCCGCTTACCCCCCCCCCCCCCCCCCCCCCCCCCCCCCCCCCCCCCCCCCCCCCCCCCCCCCCACTGAGCGACTTTTTGGCCGGCGCGATTTTCAAATTTTCGGGAGCAAAATATTTTGGGCCAAATTTTAAACCCCCCCCCCCCCTTGAAAAAATCCTGCGTACGCCCCTGGTCGATATTTACCATTATTATCTATATAAGGCTTACAAGTGGTCGATACATCAGTGTATTTAATACCTGGATCCAGTACCTGGATAGCAGATCAATATTGTTTTCGTCTTGCTCAGTCATCCGGGAACTTCAAATATCGATATCGATATCACACGAAAACGGAGCTATATTTACCGAGGCAAGTCAAATTTTGTTATTTCGTTAGTCAGCCTGATATAGATAATAATGATAATATTGTATGGCTTTGTTTTCGTGTGATACAAAAATAGCTTGCTCTCGATATGACAATATTGGACTCGTCTCCGACTCGTCCATTATTTTCATAGCTCGAGCAATATATTCTTGTATCACACTCAAAGCCATCCAATATTATATAATTATCGCTTAGGACATTTTTTTCTTCTTATCAGATTAATGAGATGAGTTGCAACTACATGTATCTGTAGCCATGGGCGTAAATTGAGTCAATGGTTTAAAAAAGGGGTTACATTTAATACCGTCACCCCCACCCCCTGGTCGCCTTCGCCATGATCACAAGACATGTTACGAACACCAGTCACGTGCTTAGCACAACATCTTATACGGGGTGTGGCTTAAGCTGGTGCAGCTAGTTAATCCACCAATCCCAGGCCAGGGATGACTATTATGCAAATAAGGATCAACGAAAGCGATGGATGGCCTTCAACAGTCCCTCGCGGTGCAGTACAGACGGGAAAGCTTCCAAAGAAGACGCACCACCGTTTTTTAGGGATCATGAGGACGTCTGTGTGAAGATTTCGCGCTCTTAGGAAAGGAAAAAAGGAAGAAAAACCAATCAAATCCGGCATCTGAAAAGCGGAAGAAAATCATCTTCTTCTCCTTCTTCACTTTGAATTTCGCTGGATTTAAGTTGGGCTTTCAGATGCATCCATCAAACGTGCTGGATTTTAACTGCCACAATTTTGACTTGTTAATACGTGAGGAAAAGGTCATCGTTGATGGACGCAGATGAGATGACTATAGTTGAGAACAATGCAGTTACCTTTTGGATATATTGTATAATTCAACATTGTCTGACGATGTAGCTTGTTGGTGAAGAGTTTTGAATGTACCTATCGGAAGTAGCTTTGATTTTCCGTAATTGCTTACGTTATACACTGAGTTACTCGCGGAGCCTAATAGATTGTTGCCTTGAAAAGTCGTAACAATTTTGGAAAAACACAATGTATCTAGTTTCCTCTCGCTTGCTCGTCACATTGACGCATGCACTCCTCGGTGGAAAAGAGGGTCGTTACCGGGATATTTTAAGTGGAGAGGAAGCACGAATCTAGAACTCGATTACAATTTATGGTAGATTGTCACTTTCGAGTGCGATCTTAAAAGCATTTTAAGAAGCGTTGACGATTAGTCGATTTCTTTCCAGCGCGCTTCGGATCGTCTGCTTACTTCACGTCAAACTTTCATCAGGTTACTTCCATTTTGTTGAGAAGGAGAGGAAGGAGATCCATGCCGTGCCAAGATGGAAGGGCTCGATCCTTTCGTGTATTCTTTCCATGATGAATTGAAAAACAAGAGCCTTGACTACCTGCTTGCTCTTCTAAACCTGACCGATACAAAGGATTTTCTAGACTTCTATGACTACGATTTCCACTACATCGCGCACGATCTGTCAACCACAGCTGATATTGTGTTAATCACGTGTTACACCATCATCTTTTTGCTTGCTCTGGGCGGGAATCTCCTTGTGATTTTCGTGGTAGCGCGCAAGAAGTACATGCAGACAGCCATCAATATCTTCTTCGCCTCGCTAGCCATCTCGGATCTGCTGATCGCTGTCTTCTGCATCCCATTCACGCTGATTGAGGCAATCACGGTGGATTGGGTGCTTGGACCATTCATGTGCAAGGCTCTTAACTACGTCACTTCTGTCGGTGTTGTCTCAAGTATCCTAGCCATGATGTCCATCGCAGTAGAGCGCCACCAAGCGATCTGTCACCCTCTGCGCTCCAGGGTGATCCAGACACCTCGTCGTGCTGTCTTCCTCCTAACCTTCTTGTGGACAATGTCTATGACCTTTGTGTCGCCGTTCCTCTTCGTACTCAAACTTGACACCAAGATTGACTCTACAACGGGTTCAAGTTACCGCTTCTGCAGGGAACATTGGGATAATCCGCAGCAGCAGAAGAACTACACGTTGCTACTAGTCCTCCTCCTGTACGTCACTCCCTTGGTCATCATGATAGTGCTGTACATGCAGGTTGTCCACAAGCTCTGGATCCGCAAACCCATCGCGCCTGCTGATTCCGTCGTGACACAAAATGCAGGCATCAACACGGCCACTTCGCTTCGGTACAAGAAGCGCGCCATCAAGATGATCCTCATGGTGGTCGGCCTCTTCTCCGTCTGCTGGCTTCCCTATCACGTCGTCGTTCTCATGCGCGACTTCTCCTTCATGCAAGACGGTGAGAGAAACCGACTCCTTTTCGCAGCTGTTCAGTTGGTGGGACTCAGCAACAGTTGTAACAACCCCATCGTATACGCGTTCCTCAATGACAACTTTAAACGGAACTTTGTGAAAGTACTGTGTCGTCACCGACAATTGGCTAAAGCGAAGGGTTCTTCAAATAATAACGTCGTTGTTAAACCATCTGCGATGGCCACCATATAACAAGACTTGATATCACCAACAATTTGCTAAAATGAAGTGTTCTTCAAACGATAACGTCATTGTCAAACCATGTGCGATGGCCACCATATAACAAGACTTGATATCACCAACAATTTGCTAAAATGAAGTGTTCTTCAAACGATAACGTCATTGTTAAACCATCAGCGATGGCCACCATATAACAAGACTTAATATCACAAACAACTTGCTAAAATGAAGTGTGCTTCAAACGATAACGTTATTTTCAAACCAGGATCAAGGTCAACGAACGAAAACTTGTGCATTGTTAATCCTCACGATAATTTGTTTGTTTTTGTTTTTGGTTAATTGTATTTTTACAATGTTTTGGCATTGGAAGCCATACTTCTCTGTCGGTAAGAGTAGTTCACACAGTCAAAATAAGCAAAGAAAATTGAATTGAAGGAAAAAATGCTGTAAACCGTTCTTTAGTCATCTTTTATTATTTTGACTTTACCCATTTGTAAATTAACAGTAGTTTGTTATGACTATGTTAATATACATCTATCAATATTCATCAATATGTTTGACATTTTGGTATGGAATTTTGGAGGCAATCACAGCTAAGACTCCATTGGATATGTTGTCTTCATCAATGTAGAATACTGGTATGAAATATGGGAACGTATTCAGTCTTATTTTTTAAATAAAAATGTAACATCATTTTCTTCCGGTCATTTCTTGCACATATTTATAGAGCATTCAAATATTAACGAAACTCCAGAGCAAAGTGGCATAGGCGATACAGGGAAGAATCTCATCAAACAATAATTCTCCATTTCTCCAAAAGTACCAACCAAAGCATTGAAAGCACATTTTCACCGTCAAAACTTTTTTGATCTTCGTCGATTATGTTTTATTAATATTTTAAGAGATATGACGGACTATCCATCCAAAGCATTTATTCTGGGACGTTAACCCATTGCCTACTGGAACCTAGTGGTTCCTGTATTACGTCTGTAGAGAATGAGAGAGTTCGGTAGTCAACAGGTTAAGGTACCCGTTGAATGCAAGTACCGCGTGCAGTATTCAATTAGAATAGCCAGTTGTCAAAGCTGATGATTCCTAACAACCTATACCAAACTATATTTTATTCGATAAAAAAAATGTTAAGCATATTGAATCCCCAAAAAGCTCCGGCTATGGAGTATAACTTTCGACCTCCTCTATGTAGTGTATTGCTATTTGTTGTCATTTTGAGACCTGTTTATTTAATATTTGCAATGTTAC
This sequence comes from Strongylocentrotus purpuratus, assembly GCF_000002235.5. NCBI lineage: Eukaryota > Metazoa > Echinodermata > Echinoidea > Camarodonta > Strongylocentrotidae > Strongylocentrotus > Strongylocentrotus purpuratus. The sequence goes on from NW_022145595.1 coordinate 19,240,756, forward strand.
TCCATGTGTGATGATAAAGGGAGGGGAAGGAGGGGGGGGGGCTAAATGAAATCCTGCAAAATGTATGCTATTGTTTGCAACCAACGTGATGAGATGCAAAGCTTGCTGTGGTAGTATATATTCTCTCTCTTTTTAGACTTTTGCTACACATTGTTTGTTTTAAAAATGATAACGTAACAACCACTCTTCTGTGTTCAGGTCTAATATGCTTTTGGGTAAGAAATTAGGTCTGTTTTCATTAGCTTTAGTTTGCCAAATAAACTGCTATTTTCAGACTCGGGGTATTATCCTGAAGCTCGAAATTGCGTCTTTTCCAGACCGATACGCTCATCACAAACTAGCTCGGACGGGTACAAATTAGCCCGCTATTTCCCAAATAGCGGGATGTTTTGAAAATAAGACCAAGATTTCTCGGGATATTTTCTCGACCTTAATATCTCCCGCTAATTGCAACTGCGGGCTGATGAAAACGCAAACCCACTAGTTAATTTGCAGTCGGGATAGTTAATAGCGGGTTATTTAGCAAACTTGAGCTGATGAAAACAGGCCTAATTGAGACTTTTTCTTCTTCTTCATTTTGTTGTTTAAATCTGAATCAAATTTTTATTCGAGCGCAGTAAATGCCAGATTTCCTCAAGTTGGTTTAACGGTAAAATTGATTACTGATCGTGGGATCGCATTGATTGTAAAAGCAATCGGGAATGGTGGTTATGACTAATTGCTGTATTCTGTAAAGTTACAATTGGAATGGCCGAAAACGAAAAGAAAACGAATCAATCTTGATGAAAACCGCCAGTACCGCATACAGAGTTCAACACTCTCTTTCAAGACTCAATAGTAACATCAGAAACACTCTCTCCATCTTTTGTAAGACACCCTCTAAAATCATTGGCAATATATACTGTAAATAATATCTAAATCTTTGAAAAGAACGATGTCAAATTGAGAAAAGAATTTGAAAATACCATACGTAATACTGTACATTCCAAATTGGCGTAGGCCTAATCATTACGATTTGGACATCACAGTTTTGGACAAATTAACATGCTTTAAGATTAAACCAAACTCAGTATGCCGTAACGAGAGTGAACATTTCAAAATGAGCTCGAAAAGGAGTTATTTTTAAATACACTTTCGACTCAACAATACATTATGCGAGATTTAACTTCAGACATCCCCCTCCCCCCCCCTCCCATCTTCTCCGGTGTATTGCACACATAAACTTATATCCCACTCATTCTCAATGATCTTTTTCGAAATTCGTTTATTTACTTACGTTTTTAATCATCTCCTTTTAAAGTCTATTTTCTACCAGTTCCTTTCATCCTTTTCCCTTATTTATTCATATTCTTGTTTTCTTTCTTTTTAAAATAGTAGGCCTATTCCTATTACATTTCATTTCATTTAATTTTCTGCTGTCATGGTAACTGGCAGGTTTTAAAGCGTATCCTTATCCGCACTATTCACTATCTTTGATATCCCTATTCGATCCTATTTCCAATCGAACGTGATCATGACGGAAATAGTGCTCATTATTGTCATTGATTTATTCCTATTTTTTTTTCTTTCTTTTTTAAATACCATTCCTATTACATTTCATTTTATTTAATTGTCTGCTGTCATGGTAACTAGCAGGTATTAAAGCGTATCCTTATCCGCACTATCCACTATCTTTGATATCCCTATTCGATCCTATTTCCAATCGAACTCGATTTGATCATGGCGGAAAGAGGGCTCATTATTGTCATTTTTACGCTCCCGAGGAAGTTTGTAATCAATGCTATATCATTGGCTCCAAAGGCAGTTTTATATCACAGTGTTCAGTACAACAGATATATGTGTTACTCTATTTTTAAGAACACATTTTGGAAACATGTATTTCAAAAAGGGTTATTTAAGACAAGGTAATTTTGCTTTTGACGGAGTTCCTTTTAATTTAATTGATGTTTCGTCATATATATATATATATATATGTATATTTTCTGGCTATTAGGTACATTTAAAATCAATCTTTCAACTTGTGTCCACTGTGTCTCTACATTTATTTACCTATTTTCATTTGCCTTTGTACCCTGTCCTCGTCATTTCTTAAAAAACTCCACACAGCTTCATAAATTATTGATGATCATAGATAATCACTTTTACCAACAATATTCACTTATATCAGGACGTACCTAAGTTTCAAGGGGGCTTATCATTACAAGCCACGCTTTTCAATAAGCCCCTCATTTTCACATGTGATAAAAACAGTTTTACCTTCAATAATGTTCAAACTATCAAATTTATTCAATTGCCAATGATGCAACTATTAAACTAATGTAATGTTTATGATATTGTTTACAGATGTAATATCCTCCATTTTGTTATATTGTTTGTTTTCTGTACACATTCCAGCATGTGAAAGAAATATATTAAATATCAATTTCTGAAAATGTCGATCCGACGATCCGTCTGCTGAGAGCCAGAAGGTCTGAATTCCGTTGAAATTCAATTAGTCAACGCCATTATGGCACTCACAAGGTTATGTAATGATGAAGCCCGAAGGAGCCTCATTGAACGCGAACTTTTAACATTGCTGTGGACTTATCACGCGATTTTCAGTTTATTTCAGATGAATATTCATGCTATTTCAGTTTTTCACCCTATAGGCCATTTTCGTAGTGTAACCAAACATAATGCATGCGCGTTTGCGAAGTACCTTGATATGAATTAATATGTTATTCTCCTGCTACACATGACTGTATGTCTGTAGTCATAAAATGATAAACATAATGTTTCGTTGGGTAGGATATGCTATCATGTTCGTTCTTGCTAGTAACAGTTATTATATGCAATTTGAATTCTGACTATTAGAATACGGTCAATAAGAACAGGTTAGTGAAATAATTCGTATCGAGACACTTCACAGAGACGTACGCATTCAAATTCAGTAAATGACCAAATTGAGACACTCGCCGTTAGTCTTATCTTTCGGACCATTTGCTCTGAGCGAATGTTATTACATCATTGTGTCCATAGGACCATGATGGAGGCATAGGACTGATGAGGTGTAGGACCCACTTTGTCACCACTCATCAGACCCAAAGTTATCTCTATCACCTTCCATAGATGCAGCTTCAAAATACATTAAGCATGATGAAACAAATCAATAACCAGAGGTTTATCTTTAGCATTTTTCGAAGGATGTGCATTAAATTACAAGTAGACAATATTATCATGGGAAATAACCATTTTGATTCACAATGCTATATTTCATTATACATGTTGTGGTTTGACTCTGATACACTTATTTTAATGGTTGTGGGCAGTTTGTTCTTTGCAGTCATATTGAGCTCTCAAATGCTGCTTTAATTTTGAGTTCTCTCATTTTCTTAAATTTCAGATTTGTTTCATTAGTATTTGAAGAAAATATGCAGTTTTATTGATACTATTTTTTTTTTCTTGAGGTGATGGATCACTGATGAATTAATTTTCCGAAGTTATTCTATTCTCCGAACGCCTTGTACAAGAATGTTGCCTACTGTCTTTTTACATAATTATAGTCCCATACTGTGTTAACGAAGTCAACTTCATATAATTGTAAAATGACGATCTATTTGAAATAAAATAATTAAGATATCAAACTTACTACGATGAATCTATTCTTGTTTATACATCAGTCGAATCATTGATTGTGGAACTGAATAATGAATCAATTTCACTGTGATTGGTAACGAGGTCGCGAAGACTTTCAAGAAATCAAA